>NC_139620.1:29577001-30084625 GCF_964270895.1 Podarcis filfolensis
TTGGCAGGAGCAGGGACCGAGCAACGGGAGCTCACCCTGTCGTGGGGATTCGAACCGCCGACCTTCTAATCGGCAAGTCCTAGGCTCTGTGGTTTAACCCACAGCGCCACGTGGTACCTCGGGTTAATTACTTAATTCGTTCCAGAGGTCCGTTCTAAACCTGAAACTGTTCTTAACCTGAAGCACCACTCTAGCTAATGCGGCCTCCTGCTGCCGCCGTGCCACCAGAGCACGATTTCTGTTCTCAACCTGAAGCAAAGTTATTAACCCAAGGTACTATTTCTGGGTTAGCGGAGTCTGTAACCTGAAGCGTATGTAACCTGAGGTACCACTGTATCTGAAACCCTGTAGAGCCACTTCTAGTTATCATAGACGGTACTGAACTGGGTGGACCAATAAGGCAGTTTCCTTTTCCCCCAACAACCCCACATGCAAACTATTAAGTATCTCCTATGTTTCAGACAAGGGTGGAGCTGAGGATTAGAGAGTGTACCTGCTTCAGTGTACCTGGTGAGTTTACGATCAAGTGAAGATTCGAACTGCGGGCTTCTTGATTTGCAGTTCACCCTCCTAGGCTGCTGCAGCACAGCCGTTCTTCGCTATAGCCCTAGCTTGATAGCCTGACTTGAGAAGAAACTACTAGTTTGCTAAGTTTGCATGCAACAATAAAGCCACTGTTTCTTCCTGACCAAGAATGGAAACTTTAGGAAAAAAGGAATCTGCATGATACAGAACAGGGGTCAGCAAACTTTTTCAGCAGGGGGCTGGTCCACTGTCCCTCAGACCTTATGGGGGGCTGGACTATATTTTTTTTTTGGGGGGGGGAATGAACGAATTCCTATGCCCCACAAAAAATCCAGAGATGCATTTTAAATAAAAGCATGCATTCTACTCATGTAAAAACAGGCTGATTCCTGGACTGTCTGTGGGCCAGATTTAGAAGGCGATTGGGCCGGATCTGGCCCCTGGGCCTTAGTTTGCCTACCCATGATATAGAATGAGATGACTGGCCCATCAAGCTCAGTACAGTGGTACCTCGGGTTAAGGACTTAATTCGTTCTGGAGGTCCGTTCTTAACCTGAAACTGTTCTTAACCTGAGGTACCACTTTAGCTAATGGGGCCTCCCGCTGCCGCCGTGCCGCTGCCGCACAATTTCTGTTCTCATCCTGAAGCAAAGTTCTTAACCAGAGGTAATATTTCTGGGTTAGTGGAGTCTGTAACCTGAAGCGGATGTAACCTGAAGCATCTGTAACCCGAGGTATCACTGTATTGCCTACATCAACTGGAAGTAGTTCTCCAGGAGGTCTCTCCTTCCCCTACCTAGAGATGCCAGGGATTGAACCTGGGACCTTCTACATGCAAGGTTGATGGTCTACTACTCAGATAAGGACCTCCCCAAAATCTCTTCCCCTTGTGCATGTTGATCTGAGGAGGGGTGGTGACTCAGACTCAAGTCCTGCGCATTGGGAATAGGGTTGCTATACATCTAGAATTTCCTGGTCATACCCGGAACACTGCATTCGGAAGCAGTGTCCAGGTGAAAATCAGGGAAAAAATGTCCGGGAAACTATGGTTAGGATGGAACACAGGAAGTTGCTTTATAGAGGTCAGACTGTTGGTCCACATAGGTCAGGACTGTACACTCTGGCTGGCAGCTGCTCTTCAGAGTTTTAGGCAGGAGTTTTTACCAGCCTAATCTGCAGATGCTGGAGACTGAACATACATCCTTACAGACCCTCCAAGTGTCCCTATTTTCCAGGGACATCTCTGATTTAGAGAAGCTGTCCCGGTTTCTGATTTAATCCTGGAATGTGCCACTTTTCCTCAGGATGTCCCTATTTTCGTTGGAGAAATGTTGGAGGGTATGGAGTTATCCAACCCCTGAGCCACCTGAAGGCAATTGTGTATAGGGAAGGTACACACACACACACACACACACACACACACACACACACACACTTATTCCAGAGTGCCCGGGGCAACCCAGTAAGATGTGTGGGGTATAAATTGTAAAATTATCATTACGGAACGGGATGTCCCTATTTTCATTGGAGAAATGTTGAAGGGTATGTCCTAACTGTGCAAGAGTCCTTCCTGTCTGAACTAGAGCCACATTCACACCATACATTAAAAGCACTATGATACCACTGTAAACAGTCATGGCTTCCTCAACGGCCTGGGAGGTGTAGTTTCTGAAGGGTGCTGATAATTGTTAGGATACCTTTACGGCCCCCACCCCAAATCTACAATTCCCAGAGTGGTCTAACCAGCAATCCCTCTTCACAGAGAACTCTGGGACTGTAGCTCTGTGAGGGGAATAAGGGTCTCTTAAGGACTCTTCAGCACCTTTAACAAACTACACTTCCCAGGATGCTCTGGGGGAAGCCATGACTGCTCAAAGTGGCATCATAGTGCTTCAATGGTACAGCGTATTGGTGGCCTAGGCCCATGTTTTCCCCCCAGATGTTAAAAGGTTGCTATTAGGCAGGTTGCTTTATTGTAACTGTAAGCCAACCTGGGAGGTTTAAGTGGAAAGGTGAAGTACCGGAAACAAACAAACAAACAATACCTCTATGTTCAGCTCTCCATTCGGTCCGGAAGTTCTGTTCTTCCCCCTGCTGAAAGTATACCTTCCTTGAGGTCTGCTCAGGCCGTGACCGACTCGTCTCACGCAACGTGGCCGGCGTCTGACATGCCTGGAGGATGCAGCCGTCCAGGCTGACAACTGCTTTGTTTCCACATGACAGATGGGGATGAGGCCTCAGCCTAGCCATTGTCCACCTGGCCTGCTGTGGCCCTTGCCGGAGCGATCTTTATCTCGCCGTTGGCTATTCAGCCCCTTCAGAAAAGGTGACCGTCGGCCGAGCTTACATTGCATCCAGCCCATTGTGTTTTCTCTCTGCAGAGGAATCTTCGGTGATGGGTCAGGCCGACGGCTGCTGGCTGCTTCGTGTTGTCCAGGGAAGAGCTCTCTTGTTTACCCATGACTATGGGGCATTCTGTTCTTATCTGCTAGGGGAAGGCAAGGATGAACAGTCTTTTCCTTTGCCAAACAATTGGCTGGATGGCCAGTGTGGAAGCACTTGTGTAATTACCCTCTTTTGTCGCACGCACCTATCTGGTGCATCAAACTATCCATCACAGTCAGGTGGTCCTCGCATTGTGTTGGTTTTTTTTTTTTTTTGGTAATTAACTAGGCAAACTGAACACCCATTTTCAGGGGAGTCCGGCCAAGACAAAAGGAGTGTCAGGTGCAACACATCCTCCTGTCTTCCTTCTCCTAACACACCCTTTCCCCTTTATTTTCGACATTTTCTTTTATTCCTAAATCGAAGGGTCTCTCCCGCATTCAGCTTCTGAAGCAAACATTGATCTGCCAAAGCTGAAATCAATGGAGGAGGAAGTTCACAGAGAGGTGGAATTCTGAATCCTCTCCCATTGTGCCTGGCTTCTGAATTGCACCCTAACCCTCATTTGGAAGCACCTGCTATGTGATTTTATCAATCGATTATTATTATTATCATCACCGCCATTGGTTTATTAATCACCTTCTATACCACCATCTTAAGGCATAAGATAAAGGTATTTTTTTTAATTGCTAAAACCCCAGCAAATGGACACTCATGGTAGAGACCCATTTATCCACCTGGGACAGCCTGCCGGAACAAAATGCATTCGGTTGTTTCTAGAAAGGGCAGAGAGTGGACGCCTGTTGTATCTCAAAAGGGATGTGAGGCTCATTTGGGATGTGGGTTAGCGAGGCTCATTTGACAACAACAAGGAACTGGGCCTTCAGTGTCATTGGCCTAGGCTTGCGGAACAGTGGAACAGAGATTCTGTTTCAACTTTTATAAGCTTGGTGATTTTTTTTCTTTTTCTATTTCATCAGGCTCATGAAGGCAATTAAGAGCAGAACTTTCCACAGCAGTATCTGAATTCTGATTTTAACATTTTTACGTGGTTTTTGTTGTATGATTTTATGCACAGTTGTTGTTTTTTATTTTATTTATTTTAAAGCACTTATATAGCGCTTAATATTTTTTAAATCTCTAAGGGGTGTCCAACATGAATACAATAAACAAGGTCATTAAAACACAAAACCAGTAGAACTAGTATAAAAGCATATACAAGCAGGAATCCAGAGAATTCAAATAAATAAAAACAGGGTTTGATAGTTGATATATTTTTAAATGAATCAGCAGTATATAATAATTTTTTAAAATAACTAAATAAATAATGCCATTCCGCAGAACAGGGGCAGCTACACTAAATACCCTAATCCATGCTGATGTGGGGTAGATTCCTGAGATCTTTGGAAGTTGCAGGAGAAACTCTCCTGTAGACCGCAGTGATCTGCTGGTTGCATAAGAGATAGGGCCTCTCAAGTAACCTGGTCCTGAGCTGCTTAGGGCCAATGCCTTGAACTTGGCTCAGGAGCAGACTGGCAGTCACAGCAAATCCTGCTAGCAAGGTGTTCTATACCGGCAGTAGTTTGCCTTCACAAACAGCCTAGCCAATACGTTCTACATCAGCTGCAGCCTCCAGACCAACCCCAAGGGTAGCCTCACATATAGTATGTTGCAGTGACCACGAGGTTACCAGTAACAGGATCCAGGAGCACCCCCAAACTTTGCACCTGTTCCTCCTGGGAGAGTGGGACCTCATCCATAGCAACTTTAGGCCATTTATATATGGTTTAATTACGGTTGCCTTTAAGCAGTATACAGAAACTTATTTCAATGAAACTGAAAAGATCTTACAAATATAACATCAGAATTCAGTTGAAATTCCTGCTGGAATACCAGAAGAAGAAGAAGAGGAAGAGGAAGAGGAGGAAGAGGAGGAGGAGGAAGAAGAAGAAGAAGAAGTCGAAGTCTTCTGTAGGTATGGTGAGACATACCCTCAAACATTTCTTGGATGAAAATTGGGACGTCCTATTCCATTATTATTATTATTATTATTATTATTATTATTATTATTATTATTAATATTATACCCTACCCATCTGACTGGGTTGTCCCAGCCACTCTAGATGTCTTCTAAAGGTTGTATTGTTACTTATCTCCTTGGCTCTGGGTGGGTGGGTCACAAAACTCCATACCCTCCAACATTTCTTCAATGAAAATAAGGACATCCTAAGGAAAAGTGGGACATTCCAGGATTAAATCAGAAACTGGAGTGGCTTCTGTAAATCTGGGACAGTCCCTGGGAATTAGGGACACTTGGAGAGTCTGGTAAGAACAACAGGGAGGGAGCTTGTCTGACTTCAACTGGAAGTGAGTTTGATACATTGGGCCCACAATATTGAACGCACAACTCCTGATGGATACAGGCAATGTATCCAAGTCACGGGGGACCACTAAGATCTCAGTGACTGGGCAGGGATATAAGGAATAGCTCAGTTGGTAGACCCTTAATCTCAGGGTCATGGGACCAGGCAGTTCTTGAGGTATCATAGACTTATGTTGTTAAGGGTCTTGCAAATTAATGCAAGGGCATCCATCAAACCACCTGTGTCCAATACGGCTGCCTCATTCACTCTGCAATATGGCCAGCGGTTCCTTAAAGGCTGCCAAGATGGGGTCCAAATGCTCCCTGCATTGGCCTGGTCCCATAATTCCCAGCTCCATTTGACTGAGTGAAGGAATACATTTATTTATTTGTTCACGACCACCTACTGACTTTATGGAGAGTCTCTCTGCTTGGCTCAGAAGCTCTGAGATCTACTTTTGATGTGTGTGGTTTAAAGAAAGAAAGAAAAAACATGTTTAAAAACACGAGGTGATAAAGTATGGCTTGAGCCTGTTGGGCGAAATTTATTCCTCGTGATATTTGCGGTAGGTCGGGCCCCTATAATAAAAAAAATAATGTTGCTTGCTTAACCTCTGTGACATAAAATTCTATTTTGGGCTCGAACTAGGCTGGGTTTCCTGAGACGACTCTCTGGGTTGTAAATCCAGGCTTTGGTAGAAAGCATCGCTCCAGTGAGCAACCTTGGAATGACCTCCAGGACTCAACCCACCCTCAGACATGTCCCCAATGACCCAGGCAGGGATATGGGTGCATCAGCAGGGCAAATTCCCTCTCATAAGGGCAGCGAAGCACAAGATGCTTCTCACAGAAGTGGCTTTTGCCACTTGACTAAATCTGAATGGAGAAGGGAAGGCCCGTTTTTGTGTGTTTTCCAGGCCCTTTTATTGGCTTAATTTATAACCCGAGGCCAAGAGCTAATTGAAGGCCTGTCAGAAATAGAAGGCACCTGTGTGGGCACTGGGGTCAGGGGGAGAAATTCAACTCGGTGTGCACCTAAAGGTGGACCAACCCCTGCCTCGCTTTCTGAAATACTATGTGAACTGAAACCCAGCAGTCTTTCGAAATGGCCACCTTCCTGAATTTTGCAGTATGGTTTTTCAGCCGAGTGAGGTGGACAAAAATAAGTATATTAGGGTAAAGCAAGCATAAAAATGCATTAATTCATATGTGTGTGTGTGTGGGGGGGGGACATACAGAAATTTATTACATTAGAGGAACTGCATTTAAAATGTCTATGTTAGGCGCAATTGCATGCAAAACTGTGCACATTAGGGGAAATTTGCGCAAACTGCTGCTGCATTTTCATGAGGAGTGTGTCTTTAAAAAAGAAACTTGCAAACTGATGGAATGTGGAGAACTGAATTTAAGGGCAGAAATGCGGGGAACTAGGAAAACTTGAAATTGACAAATTTGTCCGTTTCTCCGTGCACCTAATCGCAAACTGCTGATGTAGAAATGTGGAAAAGTGACTCTAAAATGGGAAAAATGAGAAATCAAAAATCATCATCATTATTTATATAAATTTATATAAAGAAAGACTCATCTCTCCCTGATGGGCACCGGTCATCATACAAACTTGGAGCTGAGGGGAAACCTCATGTATGAAGTCCCCATTATTAAAAAGATTCAAGAATAAGAATCAGTCTCCTTTTCTGAAGAAAATTTCAGCTGGTAGCATTTCCTTAAACAGAAGTCTGCAGCTGTATCTGTCTTGGAGTCACAATTTATTCATTTATATTTATTCAAACTATAATAGCTCACTTTTCACCACCTAAGTATCAAAGCAGCTGACAACAACAAAATATGCAAAATGTAGAAAAGTTTAAACTTAAATCAAACCTCCAAAATTTGAAACCTCAAGAATTTAAAATCCCAAAAAGGAAAAAGAAAGAAAGAAAAGCATTCAGAGTGCAGAGTGAATGTCCAGCAGTGCTTACTCCCAGGAAAATGGTTATGGGATTGCAGCCCAAGCCACTCTTGCCCTTTAATTAAAGTAATAATAAAAGTCTTTGTTGTGTGTGAATTTTCTTTTACAATAGGCCATCTGAACACTGGGTGAACACTTTTAGCATGACATATGTTATTGTTTTTATGTTTATTTGATAGCATTTTTGCGTTTGAAATCTTTGTAAGTTGCTTTGAGACGCTTGCAAAAAATACCAAACACAATAACAAAAATTAATCACCCTCCATCGCCGTGTTTGAGACCCGTTACCAGGCAGAAAGACAGGACCTCAATACTTTAAGTAAGCAAATTAGCTAACCTCACACCTGAATATTTGTGAACATTCCATGATTCATCCCGTGGCAGATAGAGAGATGATGCTTTTCCTCCTTGCGTTCTTTAAATATAGAGTATCTTAGGCCATCCTCGCCAGGTCTAACCTGACTTCCTGTATATTCACCACTGTCATCACCCCTTCAAAGGTGGCTCCACGCAAGAATCCACTCCGTAGCTTTAAAAACAACTTGCCTTTCAGCACAGGTGTCAGCTGAATCTCCAAAGCAAGGGAGGAAAAAAAGCAAGATGCTCAATTCCAGCAGATAGAATAGCTGGGAATCAGCAAACAGGATGGAGTTGCCTTCAAAAGCTTTTGTTTTGGAGCAGGTAAAGTAGCAGGAAATTGTTGTCCATCCACACACCACCACTTAAAGGCACTTTCGGGGAACTTTTTGTGTGTGTCCCTCTTTCATGGATATGGAAGAAGCACCGCAGTCATTTTGGTCATTAGGCTTCCGTGTTGTACAGAGGTGGGAGACCTCTGTGTCCCTCCTCCAGATGTTGTTGGATGGCAACTCCGAACTCCCTTCATCCCTGATCAGTGGCCATGCTTCCTGGGACTGATGGAGTTCAACATCATCAGGAGAACCAGATATTCCCCCTTCCTGGTGCCTTGAATCAAAGGAAGCCTTCTTGCACTGAGTCAAGACTGTTGGTCCACCTAGCTTTGCATTGTCTACACCAGGGGTGGGAGTTGTAGCCCAGCAACACCTTGAGGACCACAGGTTCCTCACCACTGGTCCACACTAACTGGCAGCCAGTGTGGTGTAGTGGTTAAGAGCAGTGGACTCGTAATCTGGTGAACCGAGTTTGCGTCCCCACTCCTCCACATGCAGCTGCTGGGTGACCTTGGGCCAGTCACACTTCTCTGAGGTCTCTCAGCCCCACTCACCTCACAGAGTGTTTGTTGTGGGGGAGGAAGGGAAAGGAGAATGTGAGCCGCTTTGAGACTCCTTCGGGTAGTGATAAAGCGGGATATCAAACCCAAACTCCTCCTCCTCCTCCTCCTCTTCTTCTCCTCCTCCTCTTCCTCCTCCTCCTCCAGGGTCTCTGGAAGGATGGAGAGGGGTTGGCAGTGTCACACCACTGGGAGGTGAACCTTCGCAGGTATCCAACCCATTCCACCAATATTGTTGGCAAAAGATCTTTCTAAATTTATCTGAGAAAGTTGTTCAAGGACGCCTCTGGAAGATGCATGGTATGCCTCGACATGAAGAAAAAATGACTACATGGCGAGATTAAAAATATCTATATATAGATGGCTAAATGCAAATCTTCAAGTACCATGGGACAGCACGGAATAGAACAGTTGTGGAATATCCGTATCACTTCTATCCTGGTTTTATACAGGCAAACGTGGAACTGCAGCTATAATGTCACATTCCGAACTCCATAATTCTTTCAACGCTAGGAGCATGGGCGAGGTTTAGAATTCATTGAACCCTAAAGATATCCTTGCTTTCCTTTATAACCCTGCTTAAGATCGCCTCTCAACAGTCACCATATGGGCAAAATATTAAATTCTAAGATTTTTGAGATGCAGAATCTGATCGCCCTTGTATGACTGACTGGCTGATATTTTCTGAGTTAAAAACGAAAGTCAGTCATGGCTTGAGAATTTCAGATGCCGGTGCTGGTTTAAGAAGTGGAACATTAAAGGATAGCCATAATTAAGCTTGGCAGGTTAATTGTTAAGCACAGGACCTCCAAAGGGTATTTAGCAAAGAATAATTACAGTCAGCTGATATCCTTTCCTTCTCAAGGTGAAAATAATTTCCGGTTAAGAGGGTACAGGCGAATGCTTGGTAATCCCATTCAAGAACCAGATTGGAATATTATTTGCATGTGGGGTGTGATAAATTCAGTATATGTTATATTTATCAATGAACTGACTGAGCAGGAAACACCAGTTTTTGTCCCATATTCACTAGCTGCCTTATGGCTAAAGAACATATACACATAATGGCTATGTTCTGCCTACATTGTTGTCAATAATTACAGGCAGAGGGGAAGCTGATTAGTAGGAACAGAGAAAGCTGCCTTACCCCTAGCCAAACCATTGATCCACCCAGTTCAGCCTCGTCTGGCAGCAGCTCTCTAGGGTTTCAGACAGGGAGATTTCCTCAGCTCCACCTGGAGATGCCAGGATTTGAACCTGGGACCTTCAGCATGCAAAGCCAATGCTCTGCCACTGAGCTATGGGACTTCTGATCAATAACCCAGCACATGGGGCAGGGGGAAAGTTTATATCTTCCTGGTATGATTTCCTCTTAATAAGCACAATTTTGCTCCCCTTCTTCCATTTCTTCTCTTGGACTGGGATAATTCTTCCATTTCTTCTCTTGGCACGTGGGATAAATCCCCATATGGGATGGATCTACACCTTTCTCGATAACTGTAACTACAAGCAATTTCCTGTAATGTAATGTAGAAGAAGAGTTTGGATTTGATATCCCGCTTTATCAATACCCGAAGGAGTCTCAAAGCGGCTAACATTCTCCTTTCCCTTCCTCCCCCACAACAAACACTCTGTGAAGTGAGTGGGGCTGAGAGACTTCAGAGAAGTGTGACTGGCCCAAGGTCATCCAGCAGCTGCATGTGGAGGAACGAGGAAGTGAACCCCGTTCACCAGATTACAAGTCTACCGCTCTTAACCACTACACCACACTAATGTAATGTAATGTAATGTAATGTAATGTAATGTAATGTAATGTAATGTAATGTAATGTAATGTGTAATGCTTTTTTTGCATTTTCACCAACTTATGCATCTTTATGTGTACCTTAACCACAGTGCATGCATTTTTGTGGCTTTTACTAGGCTGCCCAGCTGCATTGCAAAATTCAGAGAAGTGTGAATTTCAACAGTTGCTTCATTTCAGTTGTCCTATGGTTTTGGAAAGCACATATTTGGTAGATTCACCTTTCAATGTGAATTTCTCCCCCAGCCGTAATACAGAGTAACCAAGAAATAAGGACAGGGGTAGTGGTGGAACAAATAATCTGATTTCATCCCAACGTCCCGCCTGCTTAGAGGGAGAGCCAGGTCTTTAAAAGTAGTAGCTGCTTCTCTGGAACCATTCAGACTTGGCTTGTTGGGTTCATACCACTGGGAAGAAAACTTCTGTCAGCAGAGGGAAAGTTTAGAGGATCTAATCAGCTGTTTTCTCAGCTTTTGACGATATCTGAAGAAAGAAAGATCCTGGAAAGGGTGCCAAGTCAAACATAACAAACATGATATGAATGTCGGATTATTTCCTACTTTGATGGTGTTCCAGGCATTATCTGAAATCAACAACTATCCAGGGACCAGGCTACTCTTGCGGCTGATTCCCCAGGGCTCCCTCTGATAGTTGGAGAACTTTGGTTGCTATTTGCCCTTGAAAGCCAGGCCTGGGACTATTGCTTGTGAGATATTCTTATCTCATACATGCTCACCGGACCATTTTGATCTGTGGAACTGGCACGGTTATGGGGTGCCACATAATACTTGTAAGAAATCAGTCTTTTAGTATGGCACACTTTGGAACTCCTTGCTGGTTGACCTCAAACAGTCACCTTCGCTGTGTTAGTTTTTGCATCTGCTAAAAACATTCTATGTTTGGGCAAACCTATCTAGACCTGGAAGCTGTATGTCGGCTCCCTCAGCTAATAAAGCGAGATGAGCGCCGCAACCCCAGAGTCGGCCACGACTGGACCTAATGGTCAGGGGTCCGTTTACCTTTATCTAGACATGTAGATCATTGACAATCTGTGTTTCCATCTGGTTTCTATTCTATTTATTAAAAATATTATTAAATAACAAATGAAATGATTCAATTTTTGTGTGCTTTAAATAACTTTAAACAACTATTAACTAAAAACTAATGGTTTTATTGCTTTTCTGTTTTATCCAAACAGTTTTGAGCTTTTGATTGCAATCAAGCAGTATAGAAATCTTGTGAAATAAAGCAATAAAAAACAGCAGCTGCTTTTAGCATCAGGTTTCATGGTTCGTAGTGTTACTAGCTCTGCCACTGTGGCATTGCAAAACCTGGAGAAGTATGAGTTTTGAACGGTTTTTGCGCTCCAGTGTGGAAATTGGACTGAGACGTGCGGATTTCTCATTAAGATGCCTACCAAAAAATGAAGGGAAAAAAGAATTTATCACCCATCCCTAGCTATAACACAACCTGTCCCCCAATTTGCTTTTGCCAAAAGAGTTGCTTAAAGGCTCTTGAGCCAGTTTCATATTTAAGGACTGTCTTGCTGACGTAAAGTGCTCCCTGCCAGACAGAAGAGGGCACTATGACCTCAAAATAATACAGATATTTTGACTTTCAGTTACTGGCACTGGCGGTAGGGAGGGGAGAGGATGAACCTGAATGCAAAACTATGTGCTTGGTACTATTTCACATATGAGTATCATGGAGCTGTTAATTGTGGTGCTGTGGGTTAAACCATAGAGCCTAGGACTTGCCGATCAGAAGGTCATCGGTTCGAATCCCCGCAACGGGGTGAGCTCCCGTTGCTCGGTCCCTGCTCCTGCCAACCTAGCAGTTCGAAAGCATGCCAAGTGCAAGTAGATAAATAGGTACCGCTCCGGCGGGAAGGTAAACGGCATTTCTGTGCGCTGCTCTGGTTTGCCAGAAGCGGCTTGGTCATGCTGGCCACATGACTCGGAAGCTGCATGCCGGCTCCCTCGGCCCATAAAGCGAGATGAGCGCCGCAACCCCAGAGTCGGTCACGACTGGACCTAATGGTCAGGGGTCCCTTTACCTTTACCTCCCTCTGACCATTGTTAGTGGGTGGCTGTGGTGCTGGTCACAGGCTTCCGTGGGTCCAACTCTGTGTTTGTAGGAAGCAATGCTTAACTGCTGTGTATGTTGGGGATGGGAGAACCTTTGGACCTCCAGGTGTTGCTGAACTACAACTCCCATCAGCCCCAGCAAGAAAGGCCAATGGCCAAGGAGGATGAGGACTGTAGTTGAGGAAAAGCCTGAGGACCACAGGTTCCCCAGACAACATCTACAGAACAGATGATGCACTAGGTGGTTGGTTTATTCTTCACTTCCACCATTTCTGGGAAGATTACAGCAATGTGATTGATCTGATGAGTACTGCAAAAACACACTTAAAAAAAAAGTTTTTATTTATACTTCTCAAGTTTATACATTTCATTAGTTTTACAATCAGTTCAGCATTTCAAAGTTTGATTTCCTTCTCCCTCTTTCTGTGGTTCCTTAAATTTATTTCTTAATATCTTCTGCATATCCAAATTCATTTAATTTGCTCATTTAATTATCTACTTTAAATATATACTCCTATGAAACCACAGGTTATTACAATAATCCTGCCAATGTTTTTATCTGTTTGCAATTTCTCTGTAAATATTCAATAAGCCATTTCCATTCTTTTATAAAAAGTTTGTTTTCCTGATTTCTTATTCTCCCGGTAAGTTTCGCCATTTCTGCATATTCCATGTGTTTTTGTATCCATTCTTCCTTTTCTGGGGCTTCTGTTTCTTTCCACTTTTGGGCAAGTAACATTCTTGCTGCTGTAGTGACATACATAAATAAATTTCTATACAATTTAGGTAGTTTTTCCCTATAATTTCCTGACATGCCTGTCACATTTTTGTGTGCTTTTCAGATTATTATTATTTTGCAGTCAAGTTTTTGTGCATTTTAAACTTTCTCCCCAATTTCCCCCCCAAAATTTCCAAATTTTCAAAAATTTGCCCAATCCTGACCTTCAGGCCCCTGTTTTGTACAAAGAATTGCAGCCTCACAGCATAATCTTAGGCATGATTACTCAGAAGTAAATCTCCCTTTGTTTAATGGCATGCGCTTCCGAGGAAATGTCCTTAGGGTTGCAATTGTCTTTAGGATTTTTTAAAAACATTAAATGTATGTCAAATAAACCAGCCTGCAATCAATTTAGGGCAGTGTAAAAAATCCTGAACGAACTGTATCATGGGACAGTCTCTCCCTGCTGTCTCTGGTCACCTTCAGATTGTTAAGAATTTGACAGGCATGAGTCAGGCACCTACTGGAAAGGGGATTAAAGTGCTCTGTCATCCTAGCACAACAAATCGGCTTACAAAAAACAAGAGAGGATGTTCTGTGGTTAGGAGAGCGATGGGGAAATGCTCTGAAAAGAGCGGGAGGAACAAATGATTGATGGCAAGACGGGTAAACACCATGGAAACATGATGGAAGTTGACATCATAGACATTTATTCATGGCCTAGAGAAAGCAGTTAGAGAAAAGTATTTCTCCCTCTCTCATCACACTAGAACCTGCGGATACAGTGCCGGATTTACATATAAGCTAAACAAGCTATAGCTTAGGGCCCCACTCTAAGGTTACCAGATTTTTTTTCAATGAATCCAGGGACACTTTTCAACTTCAATGGATTTTGTATGGGGACTGGTTTGTAAATCTGGGGACTGTCCCTGGGAAACAGGGACATCTGGTGACCTTACCCCACTCTCTTGGGGGACCCCCCCAAAAATTAAAGGGAAAAAACAAGCTGGATGTACATTTCCAAAATATAATATTTTTTGTGTTTTGTGTTGTGTAGGCTCTTATGATGATGCTAGCCTGCTCCCTAAAATATCACTGGTTTGCTCATTTCTATATATAGGGTGCCTACCTTCTACGTGTGCAAATGGCTTTAGATACCTATTAGGTCCATATAGCATATATTCAACACAAAAAACAGTGACAATTTGTTGTTGACAAAGGACTGCTGGACATATAAAGGGCCCCATTACCCTTGACGACAAAGGTCTGTGTAGTTAAAGCTATGGTTTTCCCAGTAGTGACGTATGGAAGTGAAAGCTGGACCACAAAGAAGGCTGATCGCCGAAGAATTGATGCCTTTGAATTATGGTGCTGGAGGAGACTCTTGAGAGTCCCATGGACTGCAAGAAGATCAAACCTATCTATTCTGAAGGAAATCAGCCCTGGAAGGACACATCCTGAAGCTGAGGCTCCAATACTTTGGCCACCTCATGAGAAGAGAAGACTCCCTGGAAAAGCAACAAGATTGGCAGGTGGGTCCTTACTGGGAAACTCCCAAAAACGAGCATTGTTTCGCAGCTCAAGCCTTGGTGGTGTGCCCATTTTGCTTTGGGGCTTCCTTGGCCCAGGACACCCTGCCCCCCATGATGATTCCCTCTCATTCTCAGCTCCTGTTTCCCAAGCGCATTCTCTCCCAAGCCCTACAGGGGTCCAGATGGCTGAGACCTCCCAAGGCGGGATGTAATTGGCCTTAATGGTCTCCCACTTGAGTGAATAAAATGAGCGAGATGCCGGCCAATGCAGGAAAGCAGAGATAAGCATGAAATGGTGATTAAGATTGTTAACATAGCTGATCGATTTTGAGGGGTTGTAGGGAGGTTGCATCACATCCTCTTGTATCGTTGCTTCTGTGAGTCCATTGTGCATAGAAACTTTTTGATCCTTCAGGCAGTGCCAGAACATAAGGACGGCCCTGCCAGATCCGAATGAAGATTCATATTATCCATATTATCTGTTTTCTCAGACAGATCAGCCACGTTATTCTAGAAAACCCACCAACAGGGCGAATCATAGGAACAGAGGAAGCTGCCTTAGAACGAGTCAGATCAGAGGTTCATCCACCTCAGTGTTGTCCATAAAAGAGGAAGCCAAGGTGGTGCCCTCTAGATCTCATTCTACTCAAACTCCCATCAGCCCCAGCCTGCATGGCCAGTAGGGAGGGACAGTGGGAGATGTAGTCAAACAGCACCTGGAGGCCTATTCCTTGGCTACACTGACTGGCAGTGCCTCTCCAGGATTTCAGACAGGATTTCCCTCAGCACTACTTGGAGATGAAGGGGACTGAACCTGGAACCTTGTGAATGCAAAGCAGCTGCTATGCCACTCAGCTTTGCCTTACCAGCGGTTCTTAACCTGTGGGTCCCCAGATGTTGTTGGACTACAACTCCCATTATCCCTGAGCTCTGGCCTTGCTATCTAGGGGAGATGGGAGTTGTAGTTCAACAACATCTGGGGACCCACAGGTTGAGAAAGACTGCCTTATACTGAGTCAGCGCTTTGGCCCACCTCACGACATTGATCACAAGCGACTCTCCAGGATTTCAGATCTCAGTCCAACCAGGGTGCGACAAGGATTGAACCTGGGTCCTTCTGCATGGAAAGCAGTTGCTCTATTGCTGAGCTACGGCCCTTCCTTTAACCACAGTACCTTCCCACAGATTACGTTAGCACCATGTGCTCCATTTAACAATATATCAAGCAGGGAGAGCGCCCAAGACATTTTGCTGCCTGAAGTGAAGGTTAAGATGGTGCCTCCACATTCCAAGTACCAGACTGGCAACTGAATCTTAACTCAGCACTGGTGGTGAGTGTCCTCTGACACATACGAGGGAGTCAGGCCAGTTTAAGAGGAGGTCTGTCCTCTGACAAAGAAGAACAGCTGAGTTCCCTTCAGTATCTGCCACATGGAGCAGTTGCATACCCTCCAACATTTCTCTGATGAAAATAGTCCCATTCCATGATGGTAATTATACTATTTATACTCCACACATCTTACTGGGTTGCCCCAGCCACTCTGGACAGCTTCCAACATATATAAAAGGTAAAGGGACCCCTGAGCATTAGGTCCAGTCGTGACCGACTCTGGGGTTGCAGCGCTCATCTCGCTTTACTGGCCGAGGGAGCCGGTGTACAGTTTCGGGGGTCATGTGGCCAGCATGACTAAGCTGCTTCTGGCAAACCAGAGCAGCGCACGGAAACGCCGTTTACCTTCCCGCCGGAGCGGTACCTATTTATCTACTTGCATTTGACGTGCTTTCGAACTGCTAGGTTGGCAGGAGCAGGGACCGAGCAACGGGAGCTCACCCTGTCGCAGGGATTCGAACTGCCGACCTTCTGATCGGCAAGTCCTATGCTCTGTGGTTTCACCCACAGTGCCACCTGCGTCCCCTTCCAACACACACACACACACACACACACACACACACACACACACACACACTCTTAATAAATCATTAAACATTAAAAAACCTCTCCCCTACACAGGATTGTCTTCAGACAGCTTGGGAGTCGAATAACTCCATACCCTCCAACATTTCCCCAATGAAAATAGGGACGTCCTAAGGAGAAGCGGGACTTTCCAGGATCAAATCAGAAACCGGGACCTCTTCTCTAAATCAGGCATGTCCCTGGAAAACAGGAACACTTGGAGGGCCTGCAGTTGGCCAGTGATAGGGCCGTGACATCAATTTCTCCAGATCTGACATACCCCTGCAAAAGCTTCTGTGTGGAAAAGTATGAATGGGGATAAAATAAGGGGGGACCCTTTGTCCAGTGGAGGCTGGTCAATTAGGGCAATGGGGCACTGCTCCACCAACATCAGTCTGCCCCCAGCCCCCCCTCAACCTGTCTGGCTTCTTACGACCAGTCCAGAAGGCGGTACTTCCTGTCTGCTTCCTCCTCAGTCTCAGCTGCTGCCCTTGCAGAACTCAGCAAGGAAGAGGACAATGGGACAAAACTAGAACCAGGTGCCTCTGCCTCTCATTGGCTGTGGTTGTGCCTGATATTGACTCTGGCTCCCCCTACTGTTGGGCTCCCTGCTTTATACCCTACCAGTCCTGAAGGACACCAGGCACAACGGTGCCAATCTGCTTGACTTTTGTGTGTGGAATTGAAGGGGTGGTGTGCTTCCATTTCATCCTTTGCCTCAGGCAGCAAAATGTCTTGGGCCAGCCCTGACATCTCTATATATGTACATGAACCCTACCAGTCCCAACGAACATCAAACACCACGGCCTTCCCTCTAGTTATTATGCTGGTTTTGCTTGGTTTCTGGATTTCATAATGGTATTGTGCTTTCAATAAAATGACAAAAACACAACAGGGGCATATTATATTAGAGCACATACTGTCGTATTCCTGGCCCATAAGTTCTCCCCAAAGAATCCTCCAGTTCTGTAGAAATGAGTGACTGTCATGTCGTATGCTAGATGCATCATTTGCCATTCCTGATGACGCTAATCACATTGTTGTGAACAACCCCTTTCCACACCTGAATTAGATCCCTGCCTCCTTGAGCCTTGTTCTGCCATAAAAAGTTTGTCTTTAAAGGTGCCACTGGGCTGTTTGCATCCTGTTAACAGCACAAGGCCGGACAAGGAATTCTTTCAGCTGTGGCACAGGTCTGATAAAGACCTCTGCAGAAAAGAAAACGGGTTTCAAAGTCAACACAGCAGATAAGGAGCCCAGCCCATCACAGCCCATCAATCCTGGTCTGTTGACTCACAGCCCACCTCAAATGGAGCAGGTAGAGGGTTTTCCAAATCCTGGCGTCAGAGGTACCCAGGACACATGAACCTGGATCCTTAGGCCCCCAATCAGATGCTGTGATCCAGAGCTACAGAACTGGGCTAACCATAGGTCCCATCTGCACTATACATCTCAAGCAGTATCATGCCACCTTAAATGGTCATGGCTTCCCCCAAAGAATCCTGGGAACTGTAGTTTGTTAAGCTTGCTGGGTGTTGTAGTTCAGTGAGGGTTAAACTACAGTTCCCATGGTTCCTTGGGGGAAGCCATTTTTTTTTAATGTGTGATGTGCATGTGATCGAGGTCTCTGCCCTTTGAAGAGTATGGGATGAGGACTTAGGCATGATCAATAAGATTTTATGTTATGTCTCTTATTCCACGTTGAGCAATAGGCCATTTACAAGGATCTTAGCATCCTCTCAAATATTCTGCCTGGCACATATTGTCTTATTTCTGTTAATGGCCCACCCTACGTATGGATTTCTGTGTTGCTTTCAGTTATGGAAAGAACTGCTTTGTGGGCGGACAAAAGCCACTGCCGAAAAGCCCGCCAACAACAATTCATTGACCCATTATCTTAAGACGTGCTCCCTAGACGTTCCTTGATGCTCAGAAAATTAGAGCAGTAAAAACACCCTCTTGTTTTTGCAACTGTAATGAAATCAAGATAACCTTTGGCATTTAAAAGGATGGAGGGCCAAGGCAGGGCGCTCTTTGACCTTTCCCTATGACCTTGAGTCAGCCTGCAATTCCACAGAAGGTAAAGATATTTTGGCTAGTGGCAACTGAGGTTTCGGTTACATGTCAGCTGAGGCCGCAGGGCTGTTGCATGATGTTTAAAGGATGGGCTCTTTGATGTGCCACATCTCCTCCCCCACCCAAAAACCCCCATTCTGAACTGGTGTGTGTGTGTGCGCACATATATTTTTATGTTTTCTCCCCCAAATAACAAGCACACATCCTTCAGCAAAAAATAAAGCTCCGGTACAAAGCCACTAGTCCCATCACCTCCTGGCAAACAGAAGGGGAAGAAATGGAAGTAGTGACAGATTTTACCTTCTTGGGTTCCATGATCATGGCAGATCATGACAGCAGTCACGAAATAAAAAGATGCCTGCTTCTTGGGAGAAAAGTGATGATAAACCTAGACAGCATCTCAATAAGCAGAGATCTTACCTTGCCGACAAAGATCCGTATGGTTAAAGCCATGGTTTTCCCAGTAGTGATGTATGGAAGTGAGAGCTGGACCACAAAGAAGGTTGATTGCTGGAGAATTGATGCTTTTGAGCTGTGGTGCTGGAGGAGACACTTGAGAGTCCCACGGACTGCAAGAAGATCAAACCTATCCATTCTTAAGGAAATCAGCCCTGAGTGCTCACTGGAAGGACAGATTCTGAAGCTGAGGCTCCAATACTTTGGCCACCTCATGAGAAGAGAAGACTCCCTGGAAAAGACCCTGATGTTGGGAAAGATTGATGGCACAAGGAGAAGGGGACGACAGAGGACGAGATGGTTGGACAGTGTTCTCAAAGCTGCGGGAGGCAGTGGAAGACAGGAGTGCCTGGCGTGCTCTGGTCCATGGGGTCACGAAGAATCGGACATGACTAAATGACTAAACAGCAACAACAAAGCAAAGCCTTGGCAGTTCTGCTACAAGTTATTGCCATGCTTGATGTGAGCATTGGGACTTAAGACATCATGATCGCATAGCCCTTGAAATGCATTGAGCACAAAAAGAAGGCTGAAGGGGGCATTTCATGGAATACAAATATCCATTCACACAAAAAAGAGGAAGGTAGGAGGTTGCCTGCTATCGAATCAGACTACTGGCCAGCTAGCTCAGTAGTGTTTACACTGACTGGCAGCAGCTCTCCAGCATTACAGACAACGGACCTTCTTCCCAGCCCTACCTGGAGATGCTGGGGATTGCACCTGGGACCTTCTGGATGCAAGGTGGAAGCTACAGCCCTTCCCATTGATCTGGCTGGCTTGAGCTTCTCAGTGGAACTCCAGGTTTACCAATCCTTCAGGAGGCTTTGCATGGGAAAAACAAAATGGAAAGAGAAGAAAGAAAAAAAGGTCTATGGCTAGCACTCCTGCATTATTTTGGTTTTCGTTGGTTTCATATTTTTATTTGCATTACATTGTATTCCCCCCCCCCCAAAGGTTGAAAAGCTTAAACTGGGCTATTTTCCACCTTCCCATTTCGACTCTCTGGCACCCTCTCTGCACAACCTAGCAATTCTAAAATACAGAAGCTCTTTTACTCTCGCAAGATTGACTGTATTGCCCTCGGCTGTACTTGAGGGACGATGCCAATAGATTCCACACGAAGAACACTTATGTCCCTGTGGAGATGGCAGTACTGAATTGGTGGCACATGCCCTGCTGGCTTGCACTCTTGAGAAATGAAATTATCACCCCTCTTTTATTGTCCATTCTGGGTCGCCCAGCCACTGCCACAGTGTCCTTTCTCTTGCCAGATCAAGATGAGCAGGTGACAGCAAAGGTTTGCAAGGTTTTTAGCTGGGGCAATCAGAATAAGGTCCACTATTTGACTACTGATTCAAAACCCTAAAATGTATTTTATATAGTTGATGTTTTATTTCTAGTCTTTGTATACAGTGGTACCTCAGGTTAAGTACTTAATTCGTCCCGGAGGTCCATTCTTAACCTGAAACTGTTCTTAACCTGAAGTACCACTTTAGCTAATGGGGCCTCCTGCTGCCGCCGCGCCGCTGCCGCACAATTTCTGTTCTCATCCTGAAGCAAAGTTCTTAACCCGAGGTACTATTTCTGAGTTAGTGGAGTCTGTAACCTGAAGCATATGTAACCTGAAGCGTATGTAACCTGAGGTACTGCTGTATTGCATTGTTGTTTTATTGCTATGGCTGATGACTGATGCAAATAAAGATTCATTCATGACTTATGGGCTTGAACCCATTGTGTGTGTTTGTGTGTGTTTTAAACAATATAAACAAACTGCAAACAACAATTCAAAGTCCAAATATTGAGATTACTCTGACTCTCCTGACTTCCCTCCCATCCCTTCCATGGGTCCTAATGATAATATTCACAACCGCATATCAATATTTATCCACATTTTTATCCTTCTAGATTACCCATACTTTCTGTTACTTTACAAGTGTAGTTAAAATCCTGCCAAATGTTTTAACTGGCTTGCAGTGGTCTCGTAAGTAAATCAGAAACTTTCCCCATTCTCTTTTTAAAAAGTTCTTGTCTTGATTTCTGAGCTGCCAAGTTAATTTTGCCATAGTCCATCAACTTGGTTTGCCATTCTTCTCTAGTCGGGGTTGTTTCTTCCTTCCAGGCATTGCAGTTTCAAGAAATGAAGAGGAATATGTTTTCAAATCAATAAGAAGAGCCTGGCTGGATCAAGCGAAAGGCCCATTTAGTTCAGTGTTCTGTTCTCACAGTGTCCAGCTAGATACTGGAGGGGAAGCCTCTAAGTGGGACCCAAGCACAACACCAACTCTCTGTGCTTGTGATTCCCACAGAGACATGCTGGCTCTGGCAGTGGTGGTGGAACTTCTTCTTCTTCTTCTTCTTCTTCTTCTTCTTCTTCTTCTTCTTCTTCTTCTTCTTCTTCTTCTTTATTTATACCCTGCCCATCTAGCTGGGCTTCCCCAGCCACTCTGGGCGGCTTCCAACAAACATTAAAAATACATTAAAATGTCACACATTAAAACTTCCCGAAATAGGGCTGCCTTCAGATGTCTTCTAAATGTCAGGTAGTTGTTTATCTCTTTGTTGTCTGGTGGGAGGGCCTTCCACAGGGAGGGTGCCACTACCAAAAAGGCCCTCTGCCTGGTTCACTGTAGCTTTGCTTCTCGCAGTGAGGGAACCGCCAGAAGGCCCTCGGCGCTGGATCTCAGTGTCCGGGCAAAACGATGGGGGTGGAGACGTTCCTTCAGGTATACTGAGCCAAGGCCGTTTAGGGCTTTAAAGGTCAACACCAACCCTTTGAATTGTGCTCGGAAACGTACTGGGAGCCAATGTAGGTCTTTCAGGACCGGTGTTATATGGTCTCGGCGGCTGCCCCCAGTCACCAGTCTAGCTGCCGCATTCTGGATTAGTTGTAGTTTCTGGGTCACCTTCGAAGGTAGCCCCACGTAGAGCGCATTGCAGTAGTCCAAGCAGGAGATAACCAAGGCATGCACCACTCTGGCGAGACAGTCTACAGGCAGGTAGGGTCTTAGCCTGCATACCAGATGGAGCTGGTAGACAGCTGCCCTGGATACAGAACTGACCTGCGCCTCCATGGACAACTGTGAGACCAAAATGACTCCCAGGCTGCGTACCTGGTCCTTCAGGGGCACAGTTACCCCATTCAGGACCAGGGAGTCCTCCACACCTGCCCATCCTTCTCCTCCATGAATTTGGGAAGGCTGTTGTGAGGTCTAGAGGACAGAAAGTTCTTCAAGGTGGCAATAAATTGTGGAAGACCTCAGAGGGGTGGCGGGAACCTCGGAGGGCGACAGAGAGAAAACTCAGCCTGCTAATTGAAATAGCATCCTGATGTCACTCATCTGTCATTCTGGCCCCATCAGGATCAGGCTCCTGCAGGGGAAGTAAACAAATTGCCTTCCCTTTAGGGACCTACTGGCGAAGGCTGGAAGTTTTTGTTGCTGCTGCTGTTGTGATTTGGGGGGGACTGGCACAGGAAGGGGAATAAATAACTGGCGTGTCCCCCCTCTGTGGGCTTCGCACAGCTGGTGTCTTCCCTCATTAGGGGCTGGATGTATTTTGTTTCCCTGTGAAACTGAGAACTGTTTCCTGACAGCTTGGACGTGTCCTTCCAGGCTCTGACAGCTCCTCCACCAGAGTACCTGAAAGTTGGGAAGCTGGGTAACTGGACTGCATACTCCCACCAGGGACACGGGTGGCGTTGTGGGTTAAACCACAGAGCCTAGGGCTTGCTGATCAGAAGGTCGGCGGTTCAAATCCCCGCAACGGGGTGAGCTCCCGTTGCTCGGCCCCTGCTCCTGCCAACCTAGCAGTTCGAAAACACGTCAAGGTGCAAGTAGATTAATATGTACCGCTCCGGAGGGAAGGTAAACGGTGTTTACGTGCGCTGCTCTGGTTCGCCAGAAGTGGCTTAGTCATGCTGGCCACATGACCCGGAAGCTTTACGCCGGCTCCCTCGGCCAATAAAGCGAGATGAGCGCCATAACCCCAGAGTCGGTCACGACTGGACCTAATGGTCAGGGGTCCCTTTACCTTTACCTACCAGAGGCAAATGCAGCCTTCCAAACCTCTCTGACGTGGCCCTCGGAACTCCCTGCAGGCCGCCAGCTCTGTTCTGCAGCTTCCTCAAGTGTTTCTGCTCAGCTGGAGTATGTCCCTGAACTTCAGCAAGACCTCTCGCTTGCTGAGGTGGCGCTCAGAAAGGGGTGTGTGGAGAAACTGGGACACTATACAAATTGACATTTGCATTTTTTTAATAGTTTTTTATTTATACCTTTCAAATGGATACATTTCTTTAGTTTTACATTTAACATTTCAAAATTTGACTTCCTTCCCCCTCTTTCTGCGGTTCCTTAAATTTATTTTTTAATATCTTCTGCATATCCAAATTCATTTAACTTACTCATTTAATTATCCACTGTGAATATATACTCTTTTTAAAACTGCAGGTTATTGCTATCTGTTTACAATTTATCTGTAAATATTCAATAAACCATTTCCACTATTTTATAAAAAGTTTGGTTATCTTGATTTCTTATTCTTCCAATAAGTTTCACCATTTCTGCATATTCCATAAGTTTTTGTATCCATTCTTCCTTTGCTGGGACTTCTGTTTCTTTCTACTTTTGAGCGAGTAGCATTCTTGCTGCTGTAGTCACATACGTAAATAAATTTCTATACAATTTAGGTAGTTCTGTCCCTATAATTTCCTGACATGCCTGTCACATTTTTGTGTGCTTTTCAGATTTTTAAATTTTTTTTGCAATCAAGTTTTAGTGCACTTTAAACTTTCTCCCCATTTTTTCTCAAATGGGGTTCTCAAATTCTGTCAGGAAGCACAAATAATGTATGACCATCTTTTAACTGGAAACTGAATTGAATTCCTCCACCATCCCTATCGCTAGTCCCATTTCATCTCCTGCCACCCTCTTTACTGCTGGGCAAAACACGGCACCCTGCCAGGCCGGGGAAAAACGAGGCAGTTTATACTCTTATCAAAACAAACCATGCTGTGCTCTGAAATAACTATTATGATACCCTGTTCATGGAGCAAGAAGTTATATGGCGAAGTTCTGCAAAGCCAGATGCGTGACTTGGGTTCCTTCAAAGTGATGTCTGTGTGGTTCAGTGCTTTGCTTATTATTAGTGGGTTCCAATTCGTGTCTCAGAAATGTATCTGGCAAATCCTCCCGCCCCACCCCCTTCTGCAGGCTTGTATATGAGCCAGAAGATCACCACGCCCCATGGGAACTTCTGGTTAACTTTTCATCTCTCCTCCTTGATCTATCTGCTGTGGCCAAAGGCCTGAGACTTGGATATGAATGGATTTGGGGGCAAGCAATCGAAAAGAAAACGAATGTTGTAGAAGGAAAGGGCAGCGGCGTTGCGGCGTTGGCTGGTGTCTGGGATGCACACGGGACGGGGAGTTCAGCCTACACACGAGTAGGATCCTGGTAGAGACACATGCCCGACTGGCATGTTCCCTCCCTCCTGGTCAATCGTTCGGGAGCTTCAAAAGCTTTCTTCAGCCCGAACATCACAGCGACTGGTGCCAATCGACACCGGCACACTTAGGGATCCACAGAGTTTGCACAACTTGCGTAACAGACCTCAGCAACTCAGCATTTTGGCTAATCTGGTACTTTGTTTACATATAAACACACACGGAGCACTGCAACATGGCTCCCTCTCTCTCTAGCATTAGACAGCAAATAGGAAAAAGAGCGAAGGACAATAGTCCCACTTCACAGAACACAGTAACACAAACATCTTGTCTCCGTCACTTCCCACTTTGTGGAGTCAAAACATATACCATCATGTGATAGACAAAAATCCCATGACTGCAATCATGGAGCAGGAATTCTAACAGGTGGCACGGTGTGGAGGGTTCATGGAGCCTACAATGCCCAAGCCAGCCCTCACCACCACCCCCAGTCGGGCTCGGGGTATAGAGGTTTCACAAAGCACACCATGCCAGCCCAGCACTCGCCACCAGAGCAAAACAAGGCCATGTTGTGCCACCTGCCTTCCCGCACAGGGGGAGCTCAGTCAGTCGATGTGGCCCTTGGTGGGTGAATCCCCCTGATACTGGCTGAGTGACCATTCAGGGAGGGGTACAGGGATGTGGCGGCAAGGCTCTGGGGCCCAGAAACCTCTGGCAGCAGGCAGGGCGAGACGGGGATCCCTCATGGGGGCACCTGGTTTGTGCCCCCTCAAAATTGTGTGCCCAGGGCTACGCCCCCTTGCCTCCCTCCAATGCTATGCCCCTGGGAAGGAAAGTGGTTCTGTCTTGTGCTAAGAAGAGGTTTGGTAGAGTCCCATTTTTGAGGTAATCATAGAAGGAAGGACATGGAAAGATCCTCCAACCTCACTCTGCAATCCTGCACGTCTAATAATAATAATAATAATAATAATAATAATAATAATATATTTATACCCCACCCATCTGGCTGGGTTTTCCCAGCCACTCTGGGCAGCTTCCAACAGAATATTAAAATACAATAGTCTGTTGAACATTAAAAGCTTCCCTAAACAGGCCTGCCTTCAGATGTCTTCTAAAAGTCTGGTAGTTGTTTTTCTCTTTGACATCTGGTGGGAGGGCGTTTCATACGGTGGGTGCCACTGCTGAGAAGGTCCTCTGCCTGGTTCCCTGTAACTTGGCTTCTCGCAGCAAGGGAACCGCCAGAAGGCCCTCGGAGCTGGACCTCAGTGTCCGGGCAGAATGATGGGGGTGGAGACGCTCCTTCAGGTATACTGGGCCTTTGAGGCCGTTTAGGGCTTTAAAGGTCAGCACCAACACTTTGAATTGTGCTCAGAAACATACTGGGAGCCAGTGTAGGTCTACTCCAAAGTAAATCTCATTTGCCGTTGATGTACCCTTTGGATGAGTGAAATGGCCAAAATGTTCAATTGTTTGTGATTTGGTTCAATTGTATTTTACTTTCATTTTTATTTGTTGGTAACAATGCTGGTGGGGTGGGGGGGAATACAACTGAGCATGCCAATCACATTCTAATTCATATATTATGGTGGACCAAGGATGAGTTCCTCAATATTTGTTAGTTGTATTTATATCCTAACCTTTTCTCCAATGATCTCAAGATGGTGTACATGATTCCCCCCCCCCATCTTTACAACAAGCTTGTTGGGGGAGGGAGAGAATAGAGGGGGAATCAATTGAACAAGCATAAATCCTTGAGTTGATGGAACAAGTTGGTTGGATTTAGCCCTTTATGTCACAGAGATGAACCTAAAGGCAGGTCTCAAAGGCTTCTGTTGAAAATTCAGTTTGTTTTCAACTAAAATACATACGTTTATCTATTAAAAGAGATAAGTAACTCCCATTGAGATAAGTGGAGATTCCAATAGATAAATGGGTATAGAATTGCAGTCTTAGTATTTTTTTAGGAGAGCGAGAAGGTGGGGGTGGCAAAGGCCAGCTGGAACGCATTCTGATTTCTGACAAGCCTCCTGATGGCCTCCGGTTGATGAGCGGCAGCTACAGTTTCAGAATAACCAAGGGGAGCCTGTTGCTAATTAGACACACAGCTAATTAATCCAAAGTCCGACCAAAGGCAGTGGATTCCACCGTTTGGCTGGCTGACTTAAGGGTGGCTTCTCTCCACTTCTTTGTAGCCATTTTCATAAACAAAGAGCGGAGACCTTGTGGAACTTCCCTTTCTAAGTAATCGAATCGCAGCTGACTCCCAGGAGAGGGGGAAGAAACACAACTGGACAGTATATAAAGAAGGAATGAAGAAAGGAGCCAAAGTAGATGCTAAAAAGCAGAGAGGGCAAAAGAGAGCCCTGAGGAACTTCAAAAGCCAGGGCTGGAGACTCTAGACTCCTGAAAGAGCTTCTCCACCCCCATTGTTCTGCCCGGATGCTGAGGTTTAGCGCCGAGTGCCTTCTGGCGGTTCCCTTGCTGTGAGAAGCCAAGTTACAGGGAACCAGGCAGAGGACCTTCTTAGTAGTGGCACCCGCCCTGTGGAACGCCCTCCCACCAGATGTCAAAGAGAAAAACAACTACCAGACTTTCAGAAGACACCTGAAGGCAGCCCTGTTTAGGGAAGCTTTTAATGTTTAATAGGTTATTGTATTTTAGTGTTCTGTTGGAAGCCGCCCAGAGTGGCTGGGGAAACCCAGCCAGATGGGCGGGGTATAAATAACAAATTATTATTATTATTAGATATTGGTTGACTACATCTCCCAAACCATTGGCTGCACTCACTGGGGATGATGTCAGTCTGGGCTCAGATGTTGTTGGACACAGACTCCCATCAGCTCCAGTAAGCATTGGCTCACTCATTCATAATTTTATTGCACACTGCTTTCCTGCAAAAAGAATCACGCTCAAAGCAACTTAACAACCAAGAAACCTGTTTAAAACAAATTTCAAGAATAGGGTGGGTCTTACTAAATATATGTATTTCAAGTGTCAGAGCTAGGGCCAAGAGGTGAGTCTTCAGCATATGATGGACAATACACAAAATGAAGATGTCAGAGGAACCTCTGAGGAGAGGGAAGGTGTGGCAAACCTGTGTCCTCCAGTTGTTGTTGGACTGCAACTCACATCAGCCCCAACCAGCATGGCCAGTGATCAGGGATGATGAGAGTTCGAGTCTCAACAACATCTGGAGAGTCGTAGGTTTCCCACCCCTGACCTAGATTATCCATTAGCTTTAAATTCCTCTTTCTTGGAAGAAGTCTTCTTAAGGATGCAAGATGACCTCTGCTAGTTCAGGATAAGGGTCCACCTATGTCAGTATCCTGTTCCTCACAGATGCCTTAAGGAAGTCCATAAAGAGGAGATGGACAATAGCCCTTCTCCATTGCCCCTACCTTGAAACAGGTGTTCAGAAGGATGCTGCTGTTGACTCTGGAGGTTCCATGAATGAATAGGAACCAATGACCAATCTCTCCTTTTCCATGACACACAAATGGAAGGACTTCTTCACACAGGGGGCCACCAACTTGCAAGAGCTTTGCAAGAGAGTTGGACAAATTCACTGGCTGCTAACCCTGGTTGATATGTTCGGGCTCCATTGGCAGATGCAGCATGCTTCTGAATGCCTCAGAAGGGTCCATTGAAATGGATCCCTCTATTGCAAAGCTCTTGCAAGTTGATGGCCTGTTAAAACTCACCCACCCGCTGGAGTAAGAGCCTTTGCGCCACCAGGCAGAGGACATTGGATACAGCCCCTTGGAAGCTGTCTTGTGGTCTGTCAGACCGTTGGTCTATCTCCTTCACTATTGTCTACACTGACCAGATGTTGCTGTCCAGGGTTTCAGGCAGGGAACCTCTCTGAACCTTACCTGGCCATGTTGGGGATTGAACCTTGGACCTTCTGCATGCAAGGCAGATGTTCTACCACAGAGCTAAGACCCTGAGCCCCCCTGAAGGGATATGGTTTGCTCAAGAAGAAGCTCTGCTTTCCAAAATAGTCCAGAAATGGATCCCTGAAATGGAAGCGGCTAACTGAACAACCTCCCTTTGTAGAATCAAAGGCAGGCCGCTGTCCCTGCCCACCATATCTGCTTTAGCCATTGAAAATTATCTGTAAGAGGAGTTGTAAGCACTAAAAGCAAATCACTTTCAACGGAGGGGATCTCTGCAGATGGATGTTCTCTTTCAACATGGCCAGCGCGTCAACAACATCAGCTCACGCTGTGCTGATGTGATGACAATTGACGAGTCGACGAAACAGGAAGGAAGCTCCTTTTCTCCCTCTGGCACTTTGGGATGTCGTGGGATAGTTACACAACCTGTGTGAGCACTTAGACATTTACACTCTGTTGTGATTGACGATTTGCTCTGAGCATTAATCTTTGGACAGCTTGTCGTTGCTTTATGGAAATGCCGGCAGGTTTGGGATGTTCCCAAAGGTGGCCATTTAATTTGCATGCATGTTAATTATATTCTGTAGCAGATCATGGTGTAGCATGAACAACGTGATGCTCATGCTTTTGGAGAACAAGACCATCGGTGAAAATCAGCCATGATAGCCATGTTACCTCCAGTAGGAGAGGCAGTATGCCTCTGAATGCTGGTTGCTAAGGGGTAAAGGTAAAGGGGACCCCTGACCATTAGGTCCAGTCGTGGCCGACTCTGGGGTTGCAGCGCTCATCCCGCTTTACTGGCCAAGGGAGCCGGCATACATGTGGCCAGCATGACTAAGCCGCTTCTGGCGAACCAGAGCAGTGCACAGAAACGCCGTTTACCTTCCCGCTGGAGTGGTACCTATTTATCTACTTGCACTTTGACATGCTTTCAAACTGCTAGGTTGGCAGGAGCAGGGACCGATCAACGGGAGCTCACCCGGTCGCGGGGATTCAAACTGCCAACCTTCTGATCGGCAAGTCCTAGGCTCTGTGGTTTAATCCACAGCACCACCTGCTGCTGGTTGCTAGGGACCATCTATTTCTGTATTTGTTTACCTCGTCATCTCCAAAGGAGCCCAGAGTTACACACATGGTTCTTGTTTAATCCCCACAACAATCTTGTGGGGTAGGTTAGGCTAGGAGTGAGTGACAGGCCCAAAGTTACCTGGTGAGCTTCATGGCTGAGTGGGGATTTGAACCCTGGTCTATCAGGTCCTGGTCAAAAATGAACCCTTTTGGTCCTTGTACTGCTTCAGAAAAAATGCAGGTTAAGTAGATTCCCCTTTAAATGTGAACTGAATTGAAATTCCTAACTGTCCCTAGACAAGATAGGAACCATGATCCGATCACTCAGTGGCTCCCCGAATAAACCTTGAGGTGCCTGTGTGGGGTTTCTATTCTGACAGGAGCGGTGGTTGCAAGGGGCTTGATCCTGTCTCCTCCAACCTGGTGCTTTGCCATGTTCCAGCTCTTTCCCAGTCTCGGCCTTTGAATCCCAGAGGGCAACTCTGATGCAGAGCCTGTCTAACTCTTCCTATCGCTTTTCAGAGGCCTTTTTGTTTTTTTGCAGCAGTCCAGAGAAAGGGCACTCTGTCCTTGCCTTCACCCAGAGGAATGCCGCAAACCCATTTATCTTGCAAAGATCAACCGGTGCCCAAATTGGCCTGGGTTTAAATAGCATCGAACTCTTGTGGCCTCTGGCAGGGCTGGCATTGCTGGGAATCTGCCAAGGCCCACACTCCAGCCAGGGGCCCATCACCCTCTACTGAAGTCCTCTCGCCCTGATATCCCACCCCCCACCTTCCATTCTCTTGCCTTCTAACTCTGGCCAGTGGCATGGATAGGGACCCAAGGGAGGGAGGGAAGCAAACGTCCCCGTGGGTGCATCTTGCTCAACAACCCCTCAAAACCTAGAAGAGGGATGCGAAACCTTAAATACCATGTAGCCTTTCAAGTTTCCCTATCTGGCCCTCAGGACTTTTTCTAGAGCCAGTGTGGTGTAGTGGTTAAGAGCGATAGACTCGTAATCTGGGGAACCGGGTTCACGTCTCCGCTCCTCCACATGCAGCTGCTGGGTGACCTTGGGCCAGTCACACTTCTTTGAAGTCTCTCAGCCCCACTCACCTCACAGAGTGTTTGTTGTGGGGGAGGAAGGGAAAGGAGAATGTTAGCCGCTTTGAGACTCCTTCGGGTAGTGATAAAGCGGGATATCAAATCCAAACTCCCCTCCTCCTCCTCCTCCTCCTCTTCTTCTTCTAGGCCACACCTCCTCCCCAGACATACCCCTTACTAACTTCGCTTCACATCCTCCTTGAATGTTTTTGCCTGCTTGAGATGTTTCCTTGACCTCTGAAAGTGCTTCTTGCTTGCTTAGGTAGACAGCGGGTGTGTAAGTGTGTGTAGAAACTAGCCTGCTCTTCAAAGATAGCGTATCATGGAATCGTAGAGTTGGAAGGGACCCTGAGGGTCATCTAGTCCAACCCCCTGCAATGCAGGAATCTCAGCTAAAGCATCCATGACAGATGGCCACCCAACCTCTGCTTGACAACTTCCAAGGAAGGAGAGTCCACAACTCCTTGAGGCAGACCACTGTCGAACAGCTCTCACTGTCAGTTCTAATGATATTTAGTCGGAATCTTCTTTCTTGGAACTTGAAACTGTTGGTTCGAGTCCTACCCTCCAGAGCAGGAGAAAACAAGCAAGCTCCCTCTTCCACGTGGCAGCCCTTGAGATATTGGAAGATGGCTATCATAGCTCTTTTCAGTCTCCTCTGTTCCAGGCTAAACATACTCACCTCCTTCAACTGTTCAGTGGCGTAGCGTGGGTTGTCAGAACCCGGGGCAAGGCAAGTAATTTGCACCCCTAACCTGTGGATTTGGGCTCCCTAACCCGTGGATTTGCGCCCCCTAACCCTAACCCCCAGATGTTGCGCCCGGCCCCCCCTGCACCCCCCACGCTACGCCACTGCAACTGTTCCTCATAAGGCTTGGTTTCCAGACCTTTAATCATCTTGGTTGCCCTCCTCTGCACACGTTCCAGCTTGCCAACATCCTTCTAAAATTGTGGCACCCAGAACTGGACACAGGACTCCAGGTGTGGTCTGACCAGTGCAGAATAAAGTGGTACTATTACTTCCCTTGATCTGGACATTATGCTTCCGTTGATGCAGCCTAGAATAGCATTAGGGCTGGATCTAGACCAGGCACCCCCAAACTCGATCCTCCCATCATCCCTAGCTAACAGGACCAGTGGTCAGGAATGATGGGAATTGTAGTCCCAAAACATCTGGAGGGCCGAGTTTGGGGATGCCTGGTCTAGACACATCAAAGAAGTGATTCAGGTAAACGTGTTGTAAATTTAAACAGGGAAAACAGGTAGAGAAAAACAGGACTCCACAGCACCACCTGGTGGTGCAATGTTATATTGCATATACGACGCATATAAATAACTTTTTCTTTACCAGTCTAGCTGAGTCCTAGCTATTCCTTGCTCTGCCCACTTTTGTCTCTGACCCCGCCTACCACAGGCATGTGGTTCCCTGAAGATTTCCCTCAAAGGGAGTGCTACCCCAGGCAGAAAAATGTTCCGCTCCCCTCTGCTAGAAAACTGTAACTGGGTGGGGTCCGTATGAAACCCCAGAGGAATATTCCCCATTCCCTTGCAGTGGAATCCAAAGGCTTATGATTCCATCTTTCTTTAGAAACTCTGATGACTGCTCACCCTCCCCTTCCCTTACGAATAGCGGAAACAAATGAGGATGGGGGCATCTTTGTGCTATCAAATAACCTCCCTGCATTGAACGTGACGAGCTCCTCCAGTTGAAACTCATTTATCTTCCTCGTCAAGGTCATGGCTGCCTTTCCCACAAAGACAGAAACCCACACGGCTTTGCAGACCCTGGGCCTCTTCTTGCGTGGCCAGCAGGCATGGACGGATTTCAGAACATGACCACAGACAGGGAGAGCCGGTCATGACTGCACAGGCTCACAAAAATGGCGGTGATGTTATTATATAAGGTGTGACTGGAAAGTAGGGTGAATCACCCTGTATGCGATAAAGGGATCTGCCGGATTCACGGAGACCCGTGGGAGGCGTTCGTCCATATCTCAGCTAACATATGGGCATGTCTCTTGGCATTTGTTGACAAGCCAACATTCATGTGGTAGCGTTTAAGGTAAAGGTAAAGGGACCCCTAACCATTAGGTCCAGCCGTGGCCGACTCTGGGGTTGCGGCGCTCATCTTGGTTTACTGGCTGAGGGAGCTGGCGTACAGCTTCCGGGTCATGTGACCAGCAGGACAGAGCCGCTTCTGGCGAACCAGAGCAGCGCACGGAAACGCCATTTACCTTCCTGCAGGAGTGGTACCTATTTATCTACTTGCACTTTGATGTGCTTTTGAACTGCTAGGTGGGCAGCAACTGGGATCGAACAACGGGAGCTCACCCCATCGCGGGGATTCAAACCGCTGACCTTCTGATCAGCAAGTCCTAGGCTCTGTGGTTTAACCCACAGTGCCACCCGCGTCCCACGCGGTAGCGTTTAGTAGCTGTTAATAGTGCACTGCGTTGTGACTGAAAATGGAGCAGAGAGTCAAGATGAAATTCTGCTTCAAATTGGGTAAATTGGCATCAGAAACCCACAAAATGCTGACAATTGTGTATGGAGATGAAGCTGTAACTCGAAAGACAGCGTATGAGTGGTTTAAGCATTTCCGTGAAGGGTGGCAAACCATCAGAGATGACCCTCCATCTGGCAGACCGTCAACAAGCAGAATGACAGCAAATGTCGGCAGAGTTTGTGAGTTATTGTTGTGGGATCAGAGTTTGTTCGTCCAAATGATGGCGGAAGAATTGCATGTTCCATGTGAAATCATTACTGAGGTTACTGAGTTGTCCCACTATCCATATTCGCCTGATCTGGCCCCACCGGATTTCTTTCTTTTTCCAGAACTGAAATCTGCGCTGAAAGGGCACAGATTTCCCAACATTTCACACATCCAAGCTGCTGTGACGAGGGAACTGAAAGCAGTACAAAAAGAGGACTTCTCTAGAAGCTTCCAACAGTTCTACGAACGTTGTCAACGGTGCATTGTATCAGAGGGGACTTCCTTTGAAGGCCTGTGAGGCATGTATGTTCAAATATTTCTCGCTGTCTGATTTCTGTGACCATTCACCGAACTTTCCGGTCACACCTTGTAGAATCATAAAGTTGGAAGGCACGCTGAGGATAATCTAATCCAGGCCCCTGCAATGCAGAAAAACACCGCTGTCCCATACAGAGATCTGCCACCTTGGCGTTACAAACACCACGCTCTAACCAACTCAGCTATCATGTCTGGTTGAGGCTATCTAAAAAGGGAAATGGTCTGCCTGTGGACAGGAACTGCAATCCCAGCTTCCCAGAAGGTGTACCACTGCCACATACTGGGAGGGACAGGAGGAGCAGGGAGGGAGCAGGCAGTCATGCCTAGCCCTGACCTGGGTCACATTCACACCATATATTTAAAGCTCTGTGATACCACTTTAGACAGTCATGGCTTCATCCAAAGACTCCTGAGAGCTGAAGGCCACCAAGAGTTTTTAGGAAGCCCTTGTTTCCTGTAATTCTCAGAGTTGTTTAACAGACAATTCCTCTTCGCAGGGAATTCTGAGGACTGTAGGTCTGTGAGGGGAATAGGGGCCTCGAAATGACTTCTGGTACATGTGAAAATGTGTAAATATTTTTGTGAGCATCTCACAAAGGTCTGGAAATCAAGCCTTACGAGGAACTGTTGAGGGAGTTGGGTACAATTAGCTTCGAAAAGAGAAGACTGAGAGCTGACACAATGTTGTTGTTGTTGTTGTTGTTTAGTCGTTTAGTCGTGTCCGACTCTTCGTGACCCCATGGATCAGAGCACACCAGGCACTCCTGTATTCCACTGCCTCCTGCAGTTTGGTCAAACTCATGCTGGTAGCTTCAAGAACACTGTCCAACCATCTTGTCCTCTGCCATCCCCTTCTCCTTGTGCCCTCAATCTTTCCCAACATCAGGGTCTTTTCCAGGGACACAATAGCATCCTTCAAAAATCATATGGAGACCTGCCACATGGAAGATGGAGCAAGCTTGTTTTCGTTTCTGAACACAATTCAAAGTGTTGGTGCTGACCTTTAAAGCCCTAAACTGCCTCAGTCCAGTATATCTGAAGGAGCGTCTCCACCCCCATTGTTCTACCCGGACACTGAGGTCCAGCGCCGAGGGCCTTCTGGCGGTTCCCTCACTGCAAGAAGCCAAGTTACAGGGAACCAGGCAGAGGGGCTTCTCAGTAGTGGCGCCCGCCCTGTGGAACACTCTCCCGCCAGATGTCAAAGAGAAAAACAGCTACCAGACTTTTAGAAGACATCTGAAGGCAGCCCTGTTTAGGGAAGCTTTTAATGTTTGATGCATTATTGTATTTTAATATTCTGTTGGAAGCCGCCCAGAGTGGCTGGGGAAGCCCAGCCAGATGGGCGGGGTATTAATAATAATAATAATAATAATAATAATAATAATAATAATAATTATTATTATTATTATTATTATTATTATTATTATTATTATTCTGCTGCTTCTGCTTTGGAGAGTAGGACCCAATCTAATGGATTAAAGTTGCAGAAAAGGAGATTCCGACTAAACATTAGGAAGAATTTCCTGATGGTAGGAGCTGTTCGACCGTGGAACAGATTCCCTCAGAAGGTGGTGGACTCTACTTCATTTGAGGTATTGAAACAGAGGTTGGATGGTGTGAGTCAGGGTTTATTTTTATCTGTGATTCCTGAGGGGGTTGGACTAGATGACCCATGGGGTCCAAATTCTACAATTCTATGATTCTGCACACCTTTTCTTGTACACGATTTTGCCTTATACACCCATTTTTTTGCCAGCAGTACACTTTTTCTTTGGTGTGTATCTTTTGGTTGGACAACTGCACTGCAAAATCTGGAAAACAGTGACTTTCAAAGCACTGCAGGGTCACAAAGTGTGAATAAGGTTCAAAAGAGACGTGACTGGTTTTCTCCCCCACAAGTGATAGCAACCCAATTGAAAGCTGATGGGAACACCCTCGAATGCTCCGAAAATTTCCCAGTTCTGTATTATTATTATCATTATCATTATCATTATTATTATTATTATTATTATTATTATTCTGCTACGTATGCTCTATCAGTCCATCCCTCTTGAAATGGCCAGTTGCTTCCTCCCCCGCCTCCGAGTGCTTCAGAGACTCACGTTTCCAGACACAATTGATTCTGAAACTTTAGATTACAATGTTTAAAAAATTGCTGACTTATGTGGGACCGCAGGCCAGTTTGGAGATGATTCCCCCGGGCCCTTTCTTCCTGCTAATTTATAGCAATGTTTGTTGATCCACGGAGTTATGGCCTGTACAAGACTTGCTGTTAGTCTTTCATAAACTCTCTCTCTTACCCTGACAGGGGACCATAAAAAGGAGTGCGGAGGGACGGGGGGGGGGGGAGAGAGAGAGAACAAACCCAAGGCTGGGTAGGGCGTTTAGGTAATGATCAGCTGCTCTCCAGATGGGTGGCCTTCGACGCAGCTTCTGATCTCTTGGGTGCTGTAAGCTAGCCTTGATTTTGCACTTTAAGAAAACAGACACAAGCCCTCCTCGTTTCTCCCCCTCCCCCTCTTAGACCTCTATAAACATGCTTGTAGTCACTGCATCAAATTTATTAGGGAGATATTTAGAAAGCCCTCCCCATCTCTTGGCATAGTCCAGGTTTTTCGCTCTGGAGAAAGGGGACTCTTTAGTGTAATTTATCTCCCACCGGGTTGTTTTCCCATCAGAAACAGGCTGGTGGGGGTTAGTGGGCAGCAATCTATAAACTGAGATATTCGCCCCGTAAGGCATGAAACCACCCACACGGGGGAATATCGCTGCTTGTTCTTTCATGCATTCTTCGCTCACCCTTCTGTCCGACTGCAAACCAAAAAGATGGACATTTTAAGGGGGACAGAGATCCCCATAGGAGTCGGCAGTGTGATGAACTTTTTGGTTTGGTAGCAGAGGTTGCAGGTCGAAGAACAGAATACAGTGGTACCTCGGGTTACAGGCGCTTCAGGTTACAGACGCTTCAGGTTACAGACTCCGCTAACCCAGAAATAGTACCTCGGGTTAAGAACTTTGCTTCAGTATGAGAACAGAAATCGTGTGGCAGCAGCAGGAGGCCCCATTACCTAAAGTGGTACCTCAGGTTAAGAAGAGTTTCAGGTTAAGAATGGACCTCCGGAACGAATTATGTTCTTAACCCGAGTGTAATGGATTTAGGGGTTGCTTGTGCGTAAATAGCCGCCGCTCTGGGCTAGGTTGGCTGGTTAAACCATTTCTCGCTGGACAGCCATCCACTCCGTGGCTGTTCAGTCGCTGGCAGAATCCGTCAGTGGGCGTTTCTTAAACCTTTTCCAACATAAAAGTTGTTTGACGCCCAGTCTCCTCCTACTCTCCCTGCGCGGAAGTCTTCTGCGCAGGGAGGGCGTGGATAGCGGAGGACCTGTGCTCTCCCCACTGGTGTCCAGTGAAGAGTCCCGGAGCCTGCTCTCTGCTTCCCCCATTGGCCCCCCTCTATCCCTGGTGTAGCGCTGATTTTCTTCCCCAACAGGAGACTTGCCTCTCTCCCTGCTTGGCCCCTCTCCAGCATCGTTGTGGGGCCTCGCCTCCTCCTCTAGTTCCGATGGCAGTTCCCTGACACCGAGGTACCACTGTACGGCAGATATCCATAGGATTGCTGCCAAACAGCAGAAGATGATTGGGGCAGAGCAATCCTAAGGTGTGGGGAAGAGGAGGCTGAAGGCAAATAATCTGCCTCTTTTGTTGCTCTGCCGGTAAGGCGTTGTGTGTTTAGAGTGCATTTTTCCTTCCCCTCCACATTCCAGTTCCAGGGCTGGCATGGCTCCTCTCAGATTCCAGGATCTGCAGGGAGAATGGGAGCAACTCAGGTGCTAGTGGTTGATGAGGTTGGGGCATGGATGAGTGTCCCTCACTGGCTCACTGACACTCATTGCTGACCTCCGCCCTCTGCTCCGTGGGCACTACATTTTTAGTAAATCAAAATGGCGGCCAGCCACCATGGACGGGAACTATGCTTGGCTCCCATTCATCAGCGGCACCATCACCCACCCATGGCTAAAGCGCTGTCCAGGGCCCCAATGGAACTGCATGGGGGGTGTTGGGTTATGGGACCCATCAGCAATGAAATGCTGAGCCGCGCCCCCCCCCCCGAAGTCTGGTGCTGGTCCTGAATGGGAGAGTTCTCAGACTGTTAGAATATGCAGAGTTAGCAGGCCTGGCTACTAGAATATGAAAGCAAAATGATAAAAGATATAAGGAGGGCTGGGAATTATTTATTGATTATATGAAAAAAAATATTAGCAGACAATCAGCCTAGCAGGATGGCAATCTTTTCAGCAGTGTAAGTTAGAACTAGAGTTAACGGGAGGAACAGAGAAAGTTTGGGGAAACTAAGAAAACGTGAGAGGAAGTGGAAGATAAACGGAACCATGGAAGGAGAGGAAGGGAAGTCCGCCAGTGACTGTATGTGTGTGTGTGTGTTAGAATATGTAATATGTAATTTTCTTTTTCCTATTTCCTATTACTTTCAGGTTGTTTTTTTTTCTTGTGTTGAAATGTATCAGAAATGCAAAAAATAAAAATAAAAAACCTGAATGGGAGGGTTCCTGAGGGCCCAAAGTGCCCCTCACCGCCAAGCCATATTTTTGCCCTCTGCAAGAACAGTTTTAGGGGGCTCTTGTCAGTGGAGCCCTCTGCTGAGGTGTGGGACCTCAGCATGTGCCCAATCATGCTCTCCCTGGTCACCAGCCCTGGGTAGAAGCCAGTGGAGGCTAGCCCATTAGGGCAAATGGGGCACTGCTCCACCAACCTCAGTCCATCCCCACCTGCCAGCCAACCCAAGGGGTAGCTTTGGCAATCATCGTCTTCCTTCTTAGCCTCAGTGTTGCCTTTGTAGAACTCAGCAGGGAGGAGGATGGGGACAAAGCTGGAATTAGCCAGCGCCACCTGCTGTTGGACTCCCTGCCTTCTGCCCAATCAGCCCCAATGGGCAGCCGGCACTAGTAATAGCAGCTTAGCATCTCCCCACTCAAAAAGATCTTCTCATTCCTGATATACCCAGCTGATCACTGGTCTTCACAGGAGAGGGCACCTGCCAGGTACCATCTTACAAGGAGGTCCAATCTCCGTGATGTTGCACCCAGGTCTTTTGCGGTATCAACTCTCCTCCGTGATCTTTTTGGCACCTATCAGAGACTTTCCTCTTTCAACAAGCCTTTGAAGTGGGAAATATTTATCCCAGCTGATATCTATTGGATTGGGGATTTTTTTCGACACGCACCACTATTTTTAAAATTTGTTATATGTACACTTTTTAAAATTGTACTGTGAAGTTGGTTGGAGATGCTTCAGAAAGAGGTTGCGTACATAAATTTACTAATAATACACATGCAGTGTTTGTATATCTATTGAAATTAAGGCAAGTGACTAATTTGGATCCATTTGTTTCAATGGGCCTGTTCTGAGTAGGATGCAACCAAACAACAACAACAACAACAACTTATTTTAATGTTACGTTTATACCCCACCTTTCTTCCAAGGAACTTAAGGTGGCATAAATATTTTCCCCTGTCCCCTTTCTATCCTCACACCAACTCCGTGAGGAGGTTGAGAGATAGTGAGTGGGGCCCAAGGTAGTTTAATCCATTTTCCCTGGGTCTTCTGGGAAATGATTTATAATGAAATGAAAAAGGTGCTTAAATGCACTTTCGTGAAGAAACCAGAGGCCTTTCTCCTGGGCATGGTAGGCCAATTGGTGTCAAGGAAAGATAGGACGTTTTTTATGTATGCTACAACAGCAGCAAGAGTTCTTTTAGCAAAGTATTGGAAGACACAAGAGCTACCCACGCTGGAAGAATGGCAGACAAAGGTGATAGACTATATGGGACTGGCTGAGATGACTGGCAGAATCCGTGACCAAGGGAAAGAGACGGTGGAAGAAGATTGGAAGAAATTTAAAGTTTATCTTAAGAACTGTTGTAAAATTAATGAGTGCTAAAATGTCATGGGTAATGTAAAACAGAATTGCAGTGATAAATAATTGGGTAAGAGAAAAAGGATTAAATAATTGGGTAAGAGAAAAAGGATTAAAGAAAGTGAATTATAAGTAAGTAAAGTGATAAGTAATTGGATAAGAGGAAAAAGATCAGAAATTGTATTACAAGTATTGAAATTAGGGGTTGCTGGGAAAATTTAAAACAGGGATGCAGAAAAGGGAGGTATGGGGAAGTCGTTGAAATAAGGTTTAAGAAAAAGAGGTTAAGAAATTATACGTGTTTATATGTTTGTTTGTTTATGTATTGTCTTGTATTGTTTTTTAATATGTGTTGGAAAATCAATAAAAATTTATATATATAAAAAAATAAAGTAAAAAGATGCAGGGATTATAGAGTCCCATCTAAAAAAAAATAAAAAATAATCCATTTCCCCTGTTAATTTTGCACATTACATTTGAGCTTCTGCACAAAGTAAAACACACTGCCGGGAATATAGCGGAATATAGCGCAAGCTTAGTGCTCAATTTCTGCGTTATTTGCAAAAGGAAATTTTCTCTCTCTCCTGGATGCAGATAACACGGAAATGAGCGCTGAACATGCGCTATATTCCACGATATTTCTGGAAATGGCTTTTATGTTGTGTGAAAGCTCAGATATAATGTGGAAATCAACAGATAGGGAAACATCCAGGTTTGGGGAGGGCAAGAATAAACTCTGCGAATGTGACCCTAGTGAGTTTCATGGCTGAATGGAGATTTGAACCCTGGTCTCCCAGGTCATAGTCCAACGCTGTAATGAACACACCACACTGGCTCCCTTGCCTTCCTTCACCAAATGTTCTCTGGATTTGCCCAGTGAAAGGAAAACCAAAGATGGCGAACTGCCGGGGCCTGCCAGTGGCAAAAAGGAGAACTCTGTTTTCCCCCACCCTAATTCGAGGCATAACCTTCAATTGACAGGCCTGACTGAAGCATGCTGAGTTGTTAATTTTTTGCTTTATTATTGTTGTGGAAACTTCTCGGGCTTCAAGTCACGAACCCCTCCCCCCCTTCTAAAGATACATTGTCGGGATTGAGCATGATTTATACCTTCATCTGTTTCCCATTACAACTCAGATTAATTGCAGTGAGATACTTTGTGGTGGCAGCGGGCAGGAGGGGAACGCGGTCAGAGAGGAAGGCGAATACTCCAAGAGATGTGACTTCAGACGCTTCCTCTATGTCGAGTATATGCAAAAGCACTTTTTAATATGATATATTTATGTTGGGAGAAGCAGCAGCAGCGTCCAGATGTTGTTGCTTTTTCAGCAGTGGGGCTGGACGGCTGAGATTGAATTCTCAAAGCCCGCTGCTAGAGATGCTGTGGGTGGGGTTTGAGAGCTCATGCTCAAATGCTCATGAGCATGATCGAGGCAGGGATAGGCCTGTGCCACAAGGAGATGTCCTGGAAGGGATGGTCAGATTCGGATGAGGAATGAGAGGACCTCAAAGAGTTGCCGATTGATGGCGCTGGGGAGGGACCCGAACCACGATGTGAGTTTTGTGGTGCAGTTCTCCAACAATGAAAAGCCTGTACCGAAGAACATATTAGGGGGAAATGGACACAAAAATGCCTATGTTTGCTTTCAAAAAATGTGGCCATCCAGGCAAAATAGGTTTAGTCTTATTAAACGTGGACAGTGGTACCTTGGTTCTCAAATCCATTCCATTCCGGAAGATGGTTTGACTTCTGAAACGTTCAAAAACTGAGGTGCAAAAGACTGGCTGCAAGTTCAATTGAGAAAACTGGAAAACATGAAGTGGAAGCTGTTTGATTTCCAAGGCGTGTTCAAAAACAGAAGCATTTACTTTTGGGTTTTCGGCGTTCGAAACCGAAATGTTCGGCTTCCAAGATGCTCGAAAACTGAGGTACCACTGTATATTTCTTCCTACTACAAAGTCCAAAAGCGATTTATAGGCATGCAGAAATCGAATCATAAAACCACAAGAGACGTATTCAAAATGGATCTAACAATTTAATGTTGACGTTGCCCTGGGAAAACCAAAACATTTGCATTCAAAAATGGTTATATGAAGAGAAATAAACACAAAAATGTGTTTGAATTTTAAAAAGGTGCAAACTTGTGGTGGAACGGGGTAAACTGGAAAGACTGGATTAAGGAGAAACCAACATGGGCTGATTTGCACATCTCTACTCTGCACGATGCCTTCATGCTTCCAGGCTGACTTCTGGTCCAGACAGTTTTATGTGTGGGTCTGTGCATGGGGTTCCTATGTGTGCCCAGCCAACGCCTGGCTTTTGACAAGCAGATCCTTGTGATTGGATGTGAAGGCTTCTTTTTCGGACTCTCTGCCGGTGGAGGGGACGGCCTGCAAAGAAAAGCGCCCTTTTAGGAAAAATGATCTTTTGCTATGATGTGCCACATGATTAATGAACGGGGAAACACTTGTGGCTCAGAGATAAGCTATCATAAGGGACAGATTGTATAGCACTCGCCCGATGCAAAACTCTGCAGGGGAATGTAAACAACCCTGTCTCTGTGGGTTTGTATCCATGACATGAAACAGGTATTCATGGCCACTTCCAAAATAAGTCGGCTTTTTCGGCCCATGGAAATCCTGGGAAAATCTCAGGCCAAAGTCCAAAGTTGCTGGGGTGAGGTTAAAATTTGGTTGATGCTGTTAGTATTAAATGGAATTTGGTTGATGCTGTTAGTATTAAATGGAAGCTTTCTCAGAAGATGTACACTATCTTAAGGATGTGATGGCATAACCCCAAAAAGCAGGAAGAGGTGCTTTTTCATATTCCTGCCAGTTATTATATTTCTTTTTAGTAAATTTTCATTTCTCTTACAAAGCAAACAAAACGACTTCCCACCCTTACCTCCGTGGTTTTTTTATACCCACCCTTATTCTGCCGCATTATATGTCCAGTTAAATCGAATACGTATTTCCTCTATTATATTTATTGTCATTTTCAATCCCCTGCTCATAATTCAAATCCTGTCCGCAATTTGATTTGACTATAGTTCTTTCTCAAATATTCCGGAAAGGGTTTACATTCTTCAATAAAAAAAGTTCATTCCTTTGATGTCTCATTCTCATGGTCAACTTTGCCAATTCTGGATAGTCCATTCATTTTACAAGCCATTCCTCTTTAGCTGGGACTTTTTCTTCCTTCCAGTTCTGCGTGTTTAGGATTCTGGCAGCTGTTGTTGCCTACATAAATAGTTTAATCATATTCTTTGGGTTATTTGTCCCCAATATTCCTAGAAGAAAAGCTGGCCCTTCTCTCTGCCCTCCTTGAGTGTTTCTTTCTCCTTTTAAATTTTTTATTTATAATCTTCACTTCTACAAGTTTCCACCTTTACATTCAACAACACAAAACAATATGTCATTGACTTCCCTTCCTCCCCCCCTTCCATTCCAATTATCTTCTTCTTCTGCATATTCTAGTTGTTGCATATTAATTCATTCTCATTATCTCACAGGGGTGCCAACTTGAAAAAAATATTGTGGGGGCCCAGGATTTCGAATACATTAACTTTGCGGGGGCCCAGCTCCCTCAAATATTATATTGTGGGGGCCGAGGCCCCTACAGCCCTACCTCACAACTTAATTATATACTGCTGAATTTACTCTAATGCTGCTTAACTTGTTTACAATTATTCTACAAACAATTCCCACTCTTCCTTAAAGGCTCTTTCTTCCTGATTTCTGATTCTACTAGTTCAACTTGTGATTTCTGCATATTTCATCAATTTTGTCAGACATTCTTCTTTCGTTGGTACTGCTCCCTCCCTCCATTTCTGAGCATATACCATTCAGGCTGTTGTGGTTGCATAAAGAAACAGATGATGATGATTATGCTCTCTTAGGACATCTTATTCAGTTTTCCTAAAATAAAGGCTTCCGGCCTTTTTACAAACGACCTCTTAAACACCCCCCATTTCATTATTTATCATCTCCCAGAAGCCCTTGTCCAGTTTGCATGTCCTCTACATATGATAAAACGTCCCCTCTGTTTCTTGACATTTCCAACATTTACCTGATTCTGATTTAAACATGTTTAAATGTTTAACTTCTCAGCTGTTTCTTGCCTGGCTGGGATGTGTCCTTGAGCTCTGTCAATTACCTCTTACTTCCCCAGACAGAGTATAGAAATAAGCCTGCTGTACAAGAGGCGAAACTTTTGTTCCCCGGCCTACTTTGGCCTGTGGCCCTCAAAGAGTTCCCCCTGACAGAATGCGGCCCCCGGATTGAATAAAGCCCTGCCATAAAATATTCCAAACGTTTGAAGGCAGGCGCTGCCTGGCACATGAAGAAGGTATTCATCTGCAGGCGTGGCGTTGATGTTTTTCTCATCGCTGTTTAGCAGCTGACTGAAATGGCAGGGAGACTGTTTTTATCGCTTAGTGACTTTCTGCTGCTGCTGCTCTGATTTACTGCGGCTCCCCCTGAGGGCTCTTTGGGAGGTCAAAGGGCTGCAGACATTAGCCCATAACGGGAGACCTGAACTCATTTATAACCAACACGAACAAGCGCAGTGCCAAAGAAACAGAGCCGGGAGTCAGCAGACTGGTTCCGCTCCCTGGGGCTGCCTATGTAAAGCCTACCCTACCAGGAAGATGAGGTGGGGGGGGGGGGGGAGAGAGAGAGAGAGAGAGAGAGAGAGAGAGAGAGAGAGAGAACATGCCTCTGACACTAATATATTGCTCTATGTCTTGTGGGATCATATGTAAGGGGAGAGCTGAATGCACTTGACAGTGGAATGAAAATATAGAATTCCGTGAGGCAGGATAGACATGTGATGCCCGGCCGTCACGGCTCCTAGATGGAAATGTCCAGGTCTTGCCTTGCAGCATGCAGGGGTGGAAAAACCCATTTCAGCTCCAGGGCTGCCCTCCCTCCTGAGGCAAGGTGAGGTGACCGACTTGGGTGGCAAGATCCACTGGGGCAGCAGATCTGGAATCCAAGGAATGCATTGCTCGCTGTTGATGCCGCCATGTTGTCTTGCCAGATCCAAGGTGGTTCTTTTAAAAGGAAATTCAGAAGCAACACAGAACACAAAGTGAGAAGAAGAAAAAATTATTTCTAAACAGCAAGCAAGGTGTACAGAGCAAGCACGCACTTCTATCTGCCACTTGGAAGCCATCAAGAAGTGGCCAAGTGACTCCCCCATGTAGCCTCGGTTTGCACGGCCCTGTGGCTGATCAGTCTGTACATGAGCTTCTTGAGGGCTTCCAAGTGGTAGATAGAAGTGCATGCTTGGTATGTATGTATTGCTTGCTGTTTAGAAATATTTTTTTCTTCTTCTCACTCACCAGTGTGGTGTAGTGGTTAAGAGCGGTGGACTCGTAATCTGGGGAACCGGGTTCACGTCTCCGCTCCTCCACATGCAGCTGCTGGGTGACCTTGGGCTAGTCACACTTCTCTGAAGTCTCTCAGCCCCACTCACCTCACAGAGTGTTTGTTGTGGGGGAGGAAGGGAAAGGAGAATGTTAGCCGCTTTGAGACTCCTTTGGGTAGTGATAAAGCGGGATATCAAATCCAAACTCTTTCTTCTTGTGTTTTGTATTGCTTCTAAATTTCCTTTTAAAAGAACCACCTTGCCTTTGGCAAGACACGTGGCAGCAATGGTCATAGCAGACCCTCCAAGCGTCCTTATTTTCCTGAGACAGTCCCGGATTTACAGAAGACGTCCTGGTTTCTGATTCGATCCCTGAATGTCCCGCTTTTCCTTAAGGTAAAGGTAAAGGGACCCCTGGCCATTAGGTCCAGTCGTGGCTGACTCTGGGGTTGCGGCGCTCATCTCGCTTTATTGGCCGAGGGAGCCAGCGTACAGCTTCCGGGTCATGTGGCCAGCATGACTAAGCTGCTTCTGGCGAACCAGAGCAGCACACGGAAACACCGTTTACCTTCCTGCCAGAGCTGTACCTATTTATCTACTTGCACTTTGACGTGCTTTTGAACTGCTAGGTTGGCAGGAGCAGGGACCAAACAACAGGAGCTCACCCCATTGCAGGGATTCGAACCGCCGACCTTCTGATCAGCAAGTCCTAGGCTCTGTGGTTTAACCCACAGCGCCACCTGCGTCCCTTGCTTTTCCTTAGGACATCTCTATTTTCATCGGAGAAATGTTGGAGGGTATGCAGACTGCATGTAGGAATGATTGCATTTCCTATGACTGTGCAGTAGCTCCTGGACAAGCCCTGAGTTGGATTATTGCTTTAGTTCACCCCGATTCTTTTTGCATACAGGTGCCGTTGGAGACTTTGCTGATTCAGGGATGGGGGGGGGGCGCTCTCTCTCTCTCTCTCTCTCTCTCTGTGGTTTTTACAATAAATAAAATGAAAGCAAACTCCATTCGGAAACAACATCTCCGCCTGGCAGCCGTGTTCACCTAATAGACCTGCAACAGAAACTGTCACTGTTCCACACACAGGGGGAGAGAGGCGGCCTTTGGCTTTGGTTATCGGGAAGGCTGTCTTGTTTGGAGAGCTTTGAAAGCTCGCCACAGTTTCAGCCCAAAGGAAAATAGGGAAGGTCAATAGAGGTGTTTGCCTGCCTGGCTGTATGGCTGTGAAATGTGGAAACAGTTTCAACAGGGCAAATGTGTGTGTGTGTGTGTGTGCCTGGGAATGGGGGGTGAGGAAAAGGAGGATCCGAAGTCCTTCAATGGCTGGAGGCTGGGCTGTGCCCTTGGTGCGGCTTTGGAGTCCTGTCGGCTGCTTTGCATCCGAAAGGGAGACGCAGAGGTGATGACAACAAGCCTCCAGGACAAATAAGAGACCTGAATAAAAAGTGCTGAAAGATGGCAACAGGTGAACTGTTAATAATAAAGCCTCAGCTCCAACTTGTCTTCTAGTTTGGGCGATGAATAGCGGCTTATCGTTGAACTGGAGTACTAAATATATGCAAGCTTAATTTCCATCTCTCCCCCCCCCCCACCTTTCCAACTTCCAACCATTGTTTGGTTTGGTTTCTTCTATGGGTCCCTTCTCCCCACCCCCCACCCCAAACTCCTTTTTAATTAAGAGGCAGATTTAGATTAACATTTGTCAAGCTGCTGTAGAGGCAGGTGGCGTTAGGATGCAATAGGAAGAGGCAGCACAGGGTCTGCCAGTACCTGCTGGTCAATTTTGAGAAAGCAAATATTATGCCAGGAAAATGTTTGCGGCTTCCGGACAAAGAGGAACACCATGCACACAATGGTGTGTCAAGCTGTATCGACTGACAAAGCAACTCAGTACACAGAATCCTTCATTGTATGGGTTTGCATTGAGATAGACAAATAATTGTTTGCGGGCCATGTTGCTTTCCCCTCTGGTTTTATTATTATCTCTCCTGTCTCTGCACGAATCTTCCTTTTTAAATATCATTTCAAAATAGGTAATGAGATTGGGGGATGAAGGAGAAATTCAGTCCAGTTCACATCTAGAAGCAAACTCGCCTAATTCACAGTTTCCAAAACAATAGGAGAAGTGAAACACAGCCATCCTGATATTCACACTTCTCTGAACTTTGCAACGCATTTATCCAGCAAAGCCATCTTTGCAAAAATTCATATGCTAGGACTGAGCATGCATAAAAATGCACTTAAAAAAAAAAAACCCTTACAAAAATGCATTTTGTTCGGGGGACGGTTGCTTTGCAAAAATGTGTTTAATGGGCAAAAGTGCATCCATAAATGTGCACTTTAGTAGAAATTGGGACTAAGCGGCTGATGAATTTTTGTAAGGACTTTGCCACATCAGCTTGTGCTTTAGTTATTTTCAGTATGGAGAACTGAAATCAAGTTTAAGGAAATTGAGAGAAACTGAAGGGGACAGATTCACCCATCCTGAAATGAGACTTATATTTGCTCTCAGGAGATATACACAGTGCTATTCTTCTAGAAAAGAGGTGCCAGAACTCGCCATGAATGCCTCCCTCTTTCTCTTAGAATGTCAATGACGCCCAACTGAGAGGGTGCCGGAACTAAGTTCCTGTGAGTTCCTCTGGGGAAAAAAGCCACATGGATGCACATTTGCTCTCAAGTTATGGATTTAAATGCATATTTTCTCTCTAATCTGCTGATATCTCGCTCATGTGTGCCTGGTTCCATTTTCTCTACATAAGTAAGGACACTCAGACTTGAACATTGTAAATAGAATAAATGATATACATTGTCACCAGTGGGCATCGTGTATATAAAGATAAAGGTAAAGGGACCCCTGACCGTTAGGTCCAGTCACAGACGACTCTGGGGTCGCGGCGCTCATCTCACTTTATTGGCCGAGGGAGCCAGCGTACAGCTTCCGGGATGTGGCCAGCATGACTAAGCCGCTTCTGGCTAACCAGAGCAGCACACGGAAATGCCGTTCACCTTCCCGCCGGAGCGGTACCTGTTTATCTACTTGCACTTTGATGTGCTTTCGAACTGCTAGGTTGGCAGGAGCAGGGACCAAGCAACGGGAGCTCACCCCGTCGTGGGGATTCGAACCACTGACCTTCCGATCGGCAAGTCCTAGGCTTTGTGGTTTAACCCACAGCGCCACCCGCGTCCCTATCGTGTATATACCCAAGCTCAATAGCAAGAGCACAGAGGAGAGAAAGCAGTTACCCCACAGCTTTGGAGCTAGGCAGAGCTGAACATTTCCCCAGAAGTATTGGTAAGATTTCCTTGTGTGCACCCCTAACTTTCTATGTCTAGGGTTAAGCAAGCTAGGGCAGTTGGCTTTCAAGATTCATCACATGTAAGCCATGCATTTAAAGCATTTAAAGCAATTATTAAACCATCAACAACGGGAAGGAAGAAGCTAGAAATTAAAACAAACACTGTAGGCAAGAGAACTTGGTGCTGCCATTTCTGTTTTAACAGCTGCAAATGATTCAGATCCAAATGCTAAGTTCATTCTCTTAGTGAAGAAGCCAAGGTCAGTGGCTCTTCCATGATGTCTGGCATTTTTGGGGCTGATCAATGAACTTGGAGGAAGGACCATATTTCCGGGGGAGTAGTGGATGATTTGCATGCAGAAGGTTACAGCTTCGTTCAACATCATCTCCAGATGTTGCTAGGAAATACCCATGTGCAAAACCGTGGAGAGTCAGTGCCTGAAATTGTGGGCATTAATGAACTAGATAGACCAATGTCCTCACTCTGCAAGATATAGGTCCAGCTGTTCCTATTCATGTAGGCCCTTTGTTCAGAACTATAAGGACCACTGTTGTTGTTGGCAGCCATTAGTCTCGAGAGACAATGGAGTGCACCTCTGGGGGTGAAGTCAAACTGCTGTGTTAGCAGCACTGAAGTGACTTCCCTGGTACACAAGCCTGGGCAGTGTATATGGAGGTCCTGGGCTGCCCTGATGACAAGACCCCGCTCTAAGCTTCGCTGATGTAGCTCAAAGGAAAGCAGAGCAATATGTTTGGCACCAGCTGGGCTGCAGGAGTTGCCAGAAGGAGGCATACAGACGTCGTCCAGCTCAGGTCTGTGTCATCCAGGTCTGTGTAGGGTTTACTTGGGTGGTGCTGTGGTCTAAACCACTGAGCCTCTTGGGCTTGCCAATCAGAAGCTCGGCGGTTTGAATCTCTGCGACGGAGTGAGCTCCCGTTGCTCTGTCCCAGCTCCTGCCAACCTAGCAGTTCGAAAGCACACCAATGCAAGTAGATAAATGGGTACCGCTGTACGGCATTTCCGTGTGCTCTGGCTTCCATCACAGTGTTCTGTTGCACTAGAAGCGGTTTAGTTCTGCTGGCCACATGACCCGGAAAGCTGCTTGTAGACAAACGTTGGCTCCCTTGGCCTGAAAGAAAGATGAGTGCCACAACCCCATAGTCACCTTTGACTGGACTTAACCGTCCAGGGGTCCTTTACGTCACCTTTTACCTTACTCCTTAACCTTTTCTTCTCCTGATGATATCCCGCAAGGCAGCAAAGTTTTAGGACCAGAGTTTTCCTTCTCCTAGATGGGCTACCTTCCCAGGCTGATGAGCCCCATCTGCTCCTCACTTCCCTCTGCGCAGAAACTGCCTTCCTGAAGTTGGACCCACTATTAGTTTCGTCCGCTCAATCTGCCAGAGCTGTCTTCGCATTCAGGAGAAGTTCCTAACTCACTGAGGGTTTGAGATTCACTGACTATGCTCACCTGGCTTAGCTGGTCAGTCTAAACCAGCCTTTCTCAACCTGTGGGTCCCCAGATGTTGTTGAACTACAACTCCCATCACCTCTAGCTAGCAAGGCCAGAGCTCAGGGATGGTGGGAGTTGTAGTCCAACAACTTCTGGGGACCCACAGGTTGAGAACCGCTGTATTCCCAGGGTGGGGGCACTGTTGCATGCTGATGCTTCTAGGAGCCACAGGTAAGAGCTGGAGGCAGGGTGGGGACCAAAGGTGGACTAACTACCCCAGAAGGAGCACAATGTGTCTCCCAGGAGAGGTACTACCCTTCCTCTAACGCCTCATACACCCCCATAAGGACTAGAGTCATATGTTTAGGGAAGGGTGGTAGAACTCAGTGGTAGAACATCTTCACCCTCTTTCCCACCCCACCCATTCAGATGACATCAGAATGTGAACAAAACCTTTTGCTTTGTAAAAGGTAAAGGTAAAGGGACCCCTGACCATTAGGTCCAGTCGTGACTGACTCTGGGGTTGCGGCGCTCATCTCGCTTTATTGGCTGAGGGAGTTGGCATACAGCTTCCGGGTCATGTGGCCAGCATGACTAAGCCGCTTCTGGTGGACCAGAGCGGCGCACAGAAACGCCGTTTACCTTCCTGCCGGAGCGGTACCTATTTATCTACTTGCACTTTGACGTGCTTTCAAACTGCTAGGTTGGCAGGAGCAGGGACCGAGCAACGGGAGCTCACCCCGTCACGGGCATTCGAACCGTCGACCTTCTGATTGGCAAGTCCTAGGCTCTGTGGTTTAACCCACAGCGCCACCCTTTTTGCTTTGTACCTTGGTACTATTTTCACATAACCAAAATTTGATTGGCTACATTGTAGGCAATGAGTCCATGATCCCTAACTGGCTGGGATCACAGTAGGGCAACGAGGTACCGCTGCAGCAGCAGCAGCAGCTGCCCAGGGTGGGGTGTGTCGGCTGTGAACAGCTGCAAGCTGGGACCAAAAGGGACGAGGCAGAGGAAGTTTCAGGGGGTCATTCAGCTGCTGTGTCCCCCTCCCCACGAGTTTTTTTCCATGCAGAAAATCTTCACTTGAGAACACCTGGCATCGTCCTGGAATCCCACGGCAAATTGGGTTTGCAGCTCAAAGCTTCAACCTCTTTTAGCAGGAACAGGAGAGGATGCAGCCGCTGAACTTTCTCCATGCTTTCCTCCTTTCTGATCATGTTGCAAGCGGGAGTCCAGCAGAGGGTATGAGATGAATATGGGTAAAGGGACCCCATAGAAGGACAAAGGGTTGTGTCCCATAAGAGTCCTTCTGGATCAGGCCAATGGCTCATCCAGTCCCTGCTCACCTGCTCCTCTTCATAAGAGTCCAGGGCAGAACTTTGTCCCAGCAACCAGTAGCCAGAACTGGAGAACTGATGGTTGGGGGGGGGTGCAGGGAGGAGGAGGAGGAGGAGGAAGAACAGAAAAAGAAGCGAAAGTTCACTCTTCCCTTCATGGTCAGGAACAGAAATCAGTCAAGCAAATACATTCAGTGTTTGTTCACATCATTGTTGTTTTAAGCCTACACATGATACCTAATGGATGGTTTTCTTAAACATTGTTTTGACCTTCCCTTTACATTGCAGAGGCTACGTAACTTGCATTAAGAGGCAGACGGTGAAATGAATAGCTTAGTATTTGGTTTGGAGCTGGATTGCAGCCCCTCTGAACCTGAACTGGAACCCGTTGCATCCCCTCCCCCCCCAAACAGCGTCACTCTCTGTCTTGCTCTGTGAGGTGAAGCTTCACCCCCCCTCCCCCATGGCCTCATAAAATACAGTTTTGTTGCATTTCTATTAGAGGCTTAGAAGGCAGCTTATTTTCCGCAGAACTTCCCTGCTCCCTGGATAAACAGACAAGCAGAGTTTGGGACCGTTAATCTGTCACTTTCTCTCAGGACTAAATTAGTTTTGAAACAAAATAAATACCACAAAGTGTACAAAAGAGATGATAAATGCCTCCTCGGCTATTATGATAAACCGGATTATGCCACCCAGGTATCTGAGAACCACAGAAGGAGCAAAGCCCTAATTTATCTCAAGTCAAAACACAAGTGTTTAAAGCTGGCATATGAACCTACCTGGACCCTGAGATCACCTTCTGAGACCCTTCTTCGTGTGTCTCCTCCACAAGATGTCCGGACAGTGGCAAAATGAGAATGGGCCTTTTTTTCAGTGGCTCCCCGCCTGTGGAATGCTCTCCCCAGGGAAGTTTCCCAGCGCCTTCATTATACACCTTTAGGCGCCAGGCAAAAACGTTCTTCTTTAACCAGGCCTTTGGTCCAATGCCCTTTTAAAATGTGGGTCAACATTGTGGGTCTACACTGGCTCCCAGTACGTTTCCGAGCACAATCCAAAGTGTTGGTGTTGACCTTTAAAGCCCTCAAAGGCCTCAGCCCTGTATACTTGAAGGAGTGTCTCCACCTCCATCATCCCACCTGGACACTAAAGTCCACCTCTGAGGGCCTTCTGGAGGTTCCCTCACTGCGAGAAATGAGGTTGCAGGGAACCAGGCAGAGGACCTTCTTGGTAGTGGCACCCACCCTGTGGAACGCCCTCCCATCAGATGTCAAGGAATTAAACAAAGACCTGATTTTTAGAAGACATCTGAAGGCCCTGTATTGGGAATTTTTTAATGTTTGATGTATTAAAGGTAAAGGGACCCCTGACCATTAGGTCCAGTCGTGGCCGACTCTGGGGTTGCGGCGCTCATCTCGCTCTATAGGCTGAGGGAGCTGGCGTTTGTTCGCAGACAGCTTCCGGGTCATGTGGCCAGCATGACTAAGCCGCTTCTGGCGAACCAGAGCAGCTCATGGAAATGCTGTTTACCTTCCCGCCGGAGCGGTACCTATTTATCTACTTGCACTTTGACGTGCTTTCGAACTGCTAGGTGGGCAGGAGCAGGGACCGAGCAACGGGAGCTCACCCCGTCGCGGGGATTCGAACCGCCGACCTTCTGATCAGCAATCCTAGGCTCTGTGGTTTAACGCACAGTGCCACCCGCGTCCTGTTTGATGTATTACTGTGTTTTAATTTGTTGGAAGCCACCCAGAGTGGCTTGGGCAACGCAGTCAGATGGGTGGCATATAAATCAATCGAACATCATCATCATCATTAGTAGTATCACCATGATTATTGAAAGAGGCATATGTATGGTGTGGTCTTTCTGAATCCTACAGTTTACCCTCTCTTCTTCCACTGGGCATGCCATTCGAAGGCCCTCGCTTGGATGCGTGTTTTCCCCCTGCAACTGCCCCGTCTCTCAAGTCCTTAAAAAACGGGAGGCGGCTTAGTGGGAGGCCCCTGGTGGTGTCAAATCCATTTGGCTGGTGTCTGGAAGGGCCCTTCCATCATCACTCGCCTTCCTCCCAGCGAGGCCTTCCCCCCATTTACTTTGCCAGGTGGCACTGAGGAATTCCTTTTTCCTGCCCCCTCCTTCCTTGAACTGAGCGCAAGCCCCTTCTCCTCTTTCAGCCCTGCCCGAGCCTTGGGCGGATAAGTTTCCCTCCTTTTGCTCGAGGAGGGTCTCGGGGCCCGAAACTCTAGAACGGCTGCAATTATGTTTGAACAACTTGAGATCAATAGAGGAGCTGGCTTGTCTGCCCCGAACAGGCCCTTCCATTACGCGTCTGCTTCAAAGGCCCACCCAGCTATTTAACCACTTGTGTTTACTATCAACAAGCACGTCTTGCGGACGGAGAGGGTGGTGATGGCGCGAAGACATCGGCCGAAGCCATGGGAAAGGCTGCTCAAGGTGGGTGGGGGAGAGGGCAGGAGCTCATGTGTGGGAACCTCTCGCCACCCCCTCAGGGAGGGGCGGTGGTCCGCTTCCCATCAGTATTTTTAGGCAGCGGATTCCACAGCATCCCAACCTTTCACAGACGAAAATAGGGATATGGTTGTGATTTCATCTCACTTCCCATACCAATGGTCACTCCCTGAGTGCCTGCAACAACCCTCCCTCTCCTACTTAGCTAGTGTGGTACAGTGGTTAGAGCAGGCTTTCTCAACCTCGGCCCTCCAGATGTTTTGAGACTACAATTCCCATCATCCCTGACCACTGGTCCTGCTAGCTGGGGATCATGGGAATTGTAGGCCAAAAATATCTGGAGGGCAGAGATTGAGGAAGTCTGGGTTAGAGTGTTGGACTAGGACCTGGGAGAATGGGGTTCAAATAACTGCTTGACCATGATTTGGCCAGACCAAGTTAATCATTGCTAAGTCTCGGGGAAGCCTGTGGAGTTCTCCTTGATGTGCCAACACTGGTGAGAATTGCTAACCTCTTATATAAATATTTGCACTGGGGTGGCAATTCATAGATCATTTGGAGATTCACAACAGGTTTCTGGAAGAGTCTAGGGCAGCGGTTCTCAACCTGTGGGTCCCCAGATGTTGTTGAACTACAACTCCCATCATCCCTGAGCTCTGGCCTTGCTAGCTAGGGGTGATGGGAGTTGTAGTTCAACAACATCTGGGGACCCATAGGTTGAGAAAGTGTGGACTCTAGGGCGTCCTTAATCTACTATGCCCAAATTGCCTCTTAAATCCTTACCATATTCCAGGGTGGGGGGGAGGGAGAAGTTTGATGCAAAAACCATCTTAGAGGGATATCTTCAAGAAAAATACTGGATGTTCCCTCGTTGGAAATCTTCCTTTAAACCACTGTGTGTTGTGCAAAATCCTCAAACTAGTTTGGGTTTTTTTTGGGGGGTGGGGAGGGGTGGAGAGGGCAGATGCAGCTGTTGAAAGGGAATCTCTTGGAAAACCTCTGCGCATGTGTCTGAATTTGTGATGGCCTGCAAACACCTGTGACTGCTTTGCACCACCAAAACGGGCAATTTGGGAACAGAGGAGGAACGCTTAGGTAACTTTAGACTCTGAACTTAATGGCATTATACTGTGTGGGGGATGGTAATGTGTTTTATTTTGCTGACTTCAAATAGTCTCACAGAGGCCCTCTCTTTAGAAGGCAAACAGGGATTGCTTCCCTTCGCAGGCTCCCCTGTTCATCCTGCTGACTGTGGCCCTGGACATCTGCCCTCAAGTCTGACCCTGACGGGGTCCACTGTTTAAGAATGTGGCCTGAGTTGATTCATGCCCATTGCCCAGCTTGAAATGTGTAGTTGAACTGAGAGCGTAAGAAGAATCTTGACGGAATGGCCCAAAGGCCAATCTAGTCCAGGATCCTGTTCTCACGGGGTCAACCAGATGGTGATGATTCTGACTGCTATCATCATCATCATCATTAGACTTCTATCGCCCCTTCTAACCAAGGAGCTCAAGGTTGTGTACAACGTTCTCCCTTTCTCTCCATTTCACCCTCCCAACAACCCCATGCCCTCCAACATTTATCCGATGAAAATAGGGACATCCTGTTCTACATCTCACTGCAGATGGTGACAGCAGTCACAAAATTAAAAGACACCTGCTTCTTGGGAGAAAAGCAATGACAAACCTAGACAGCATCTTAAAAAGCAGAGACATCACCTTGCAGACAAAGGTCCATATAGTTATGGTTTTCCCAGTAGTGATGTATGGAAGTGAAAGATGGACCATAAAAAAGGCTGATCGCCAAAGAATTGATGCTTTTGAATTATGGTGCTGGAGGAGACTCTTGAGAGTCCCATGGACTGCAAGAAGATCAAACATGTCCATTCTTAAGGAAATCAGCCCTGAGTGCTCACTGGAAGGACAGATCGTGAAGCTGAGGCTCCAGTACTTTGGCCACCTCATGAGAAGAGAAGACTCCCTGGAAAAGACCCTGATGTTGGGAAAGATGGAGGGCACAAGGAGAAGGGGACGACAGAGGACAAGATGGTGGACAGTGTTCTTGAAGCTACCAGCATGAGTTTGACCAAACTGCAGGAGGCAGTGGAAGACAGGAGTGCCTGGCGTGCTCTGGTCCATGGGGTCACGAAGAGTCGGACACGACTAAACGACTAAACAACAACAACAACATCATCGGGAAGCTTCTCCTGCTTCCCGGTTTTCCTATTTCCTCCCCTCCAAGTCTCGGAGAGCAATTGAAAGTGGTCTCTCTCTGTGTGTAGGTGCAAAGACAGAGTCCTGTTTCTACTGAAAATGAAATACCTGCACCAAGTGAAGGAAATGGTGAAGCTGGCAAGCGAAGCCCTTCCTATAATTTTGAAGGAAAATGGAACCAATCCACTTTTAATTATTCAACTGCAATGCTTCAGGAGCCAGCATTTCTTTCGGAGTGTTGATTCCTTTATTGTAAATGGAGCCTTACACTGCCTACTCGGAAGTAAGTTCCACTGCATTCAATGGAGCTTACTCCCAGGTAACTGCGTAAAGACTGGGCAGCCTTACTCTGCAATCCTAAGCATTTTTACTCAGAAGTAAGTCCCACTGAGCTGAATAGGATTTACTGTCTGGTATGTTCTTGATCATTCTAACAGTTTCCATTATTATTATTATTATTATTATTATTATTATTATTATTATTATTACAGTCATACCTTGGGTTACAGATGCTTCAGGTTGCGTTTTTTCGGGTTACGGACCACTGAAACCCGGAAGTACCGGAACGGGTTACTTCCGGGTTTCAGTGGTCGCGCATGCACAGAAGCACTAAATCGCGCGTTGCGCATGCGCAGAAGCGTTGAATCACAACCCGCGCGTGCGCAGACGCACTGCTGTGGGTTGCACCACCGAAACCCGGAAGTACCGGAACGGGTTACTTCCGGGTTTCAGTGGTCGTGCATGCACAGAAGCACTAAATCGTGCGTTGCGCATGCGCAGAAGCATTGAATCACAACCCGCGCGTGCGCAGACGCACTGCTGTGGGTTGTAAACGCTGTGGGTTGCGAACGTGCATCCCGCACAGATCACATTCGCAACCTGGCTGTCCACTGCATTATTATTATTATTGAAATTCAAAAATGGCAGAGCTTGCCCTGGAGTCACATGGCCTGGGCAAGTCCTGAGGAGTTGAGTTTCAGTTTGGTAGAGGGCCTTACTGGCTACTCTGAATAAATCCCCTTTTATTAAATCATCCTTTCTGCCTGTTGTTGGACACAGAAATATTACAGCCTGTGCCATTACAGAGAAGAGCCTGGGTTCAGTTGCTGAAAAGACCCTCCTTTCCCCAGTTCCAGCCAGGTGTATTTCTGAGGGTGAAGCAGAAGGAGCTTGTTGAGGAGGCTGAGAGGCCTTGCCATGTCTGCAGGATGTCATGTGCTCGGTAAACACCCTTCTGAAGGCAGAGGCATGATATAATTTATGTGTTCCCTGTAGCTGCGGCGCTTGAGATCTGGAATGTGCCCCGATTCACAACCGCTCAACCAAGCAAAATGATGGGCGCCATCCAAGTTTTGCTGCCCTTTAGTGAAAACGTTTCACACCAGTAACATTTATTTGAAATAGTGTCATGGGGTGTTGTTTTCATTGGGTTGTTATCGTTTCTAAGGGGCTGGGTTTTCTTCTTCTTCACCCTTTCCCCCTTTGGTTCAACTTGCAGAAAAAGAAAATGGGGTGTGGCGGGGAGACACAATATAGGAAGCAGTCAGCCAATGTCTATATCTAGGCCAGAACGGGCTACTTTGTTTGGCAGCTGTCCTCCAGGGTTTCGTCCTAGTTGACTGGATCCTTTTTAAAAAAACCACCATGAGCTCTAGTATCTTGTTTGGATTGAACCTGGAATTTTCTGCATGCATACCACTGATAGACTAGAAATTTGTCCATTTCTGTTTCAGTCTGCTTCCAGTTTCTCTGTTTCTGTCTCTAGTTTTCTTCCTCTTTTAAGTTCCCCACATTTGCACATTAAAGGTAAAGGGACCCCTGACCATTAGGTCCAGTCGTGGCCGACTCTGGGGTTGCGGCACTCATCTCGCTTTATTGGCCGAGGGAGCCGGTGTACAGCTTCCGGGTCATGTGGCCAGCATGACTAAGCCGCTACTGGTGAAGCAGAGCAGCGCACGGAAACGCCGTTTACCTTCCCGCCGGAAGTATTTATCTACTTGCACTTTGATGTGCTTTCGAACTGCTAGGTTGGCAGGAGCAGGGACCGAGCAACGGGAGCTCACCCTGTCGCGGGGATTCGAACCGCCGACCTTCTGATCAGCAAGTCCTAGGCTCTGTGGTTTAACCCACAGTGCCACCCACGTCCCTTACCTGGCCTTTAAAAAAAAAATCCTCCAGGAAATGCATAAATATTGTAACATGGATTTCTCCTAAGAAACCTATTTTAATGCAATGTATCCATAGTACATTCTTTTGCACAGTGATTCCCCTTAACAGAATGCATATTTATGCGGTTTTCATGGATATAGGCATATTCTGCCCCAGGATATGCATATATTCTCTCTCTCTCTCTCTCCCTCCCTCCACACACAATTTATCATTTTTAATGACCTGATGCACCATATATACATTACTTGGGACTCAGCTACATTAGTAAAGAAAAAGTGTTTTATTTGCGTTATAACACCAGATGGCGCTGTGGGCTCCTGTCTTTGGCCAACATGATTTCCCATTATGAAGTTTACAACACATTTTCCTGAAACACATTTTTGATGTGTCTAGGTCCAGCCTTGGCTGGAGAACCGCATTGCAAAATTCAGAAGCTTTCAAGGGAAATTCCTGTCAGGGGAAAATGTGGAGAATGAATGGATGGCTGTGTTTCAATTTTCATATTGTCTTCAATGCCCCTCTGGGGTTTGCCTCCCTTTTAAATATATATAATTTTTATTCAATTTTCTGTTTTACAATTTCAATTAAACATTTTACACACTTAAAATATCAGTGACTCTTCTTCTCTTTCCATGGTTTCTTTTTGCATATCGTATATCCCTGCATATTTTACAAAAACTATTCCAATTGGTTTTCCACTGTTTTTTGGTCTCATTTTTTGGCCTACCTAGAAATGCACCATTTGCGGTGCGAAACATTGCAGGAGGCAATTTACAAGTGTTCGGCGCCATTTTGGAGTGAGTCAGACGATGTCGGACTCACAGGCCTGGCCAGGATGGTCTTCTTGTTAGATCCTCTGGACTTTATGAGGCATATGACCCTCACCTGAGCCTGCTCCAGCTCAGGTATCACACACCTACTTCCCAAACTACCAAGCCCCACCTGAGCTATTTAACTATTCAGGTCAACTTTACAAGTTTTCATTTCCCTTCCTCTCATGAGGAATCAGGTCTGCTATAATCCTTATTCCGGAGCAAAGCACACAGGCCCCAACCGCCAACAGATCCATTATTTTCAAAATTTTGTCCATACAAAACACCATCTTTGGCAACTGCACAACTGTTTTGATTCAAATTTACATTAAAACCATGCTTGGTCAGGTTTGTCGCGCTCAGCAAACTGTTAATTCGGGCAAGTAAACTACACCTCTCACTTCATTACAAACAGTTTTTCTACTTGCAACTCACTTGAGCGAACCTGCTCCTTTTCCTTGCACAAACATTGCAGTACACAATTTGCAGGTGTTCAGCACTGTTTTTGAGTGAATTGGACGACGTCATAATTTGGCTGAAAACCGTGACCCACGGATAAGGGCGCCAAGGGCTAAGTTTTTGGCCTACCTAGAAACGCATCGTTTGCGGTACAAAACATTGCAGGAGGATATATTATATTATATTATATTATATTATATTATATTATATTATATTATATTATATTATATTATATTATATTATATTATATTATATATTATATTATATTATATTATATTATATTATATTATATTATATTATATTATATTATATTATATTATATTATATTATAATAATTATTATATTTTAGGAACTACAACAGGGACCCCCCAACCACTTTATTTGGTCGGATTTGCCCTGATAATTCAAATGCTTGGATTCCACACAGAGACTTCAGCTCTTTAATCCAAATTAAAGGCTGTGAACATGAGGTTGGTAAATTCCCCCAGATTCATGAACATAGATCAAATCAGTCCATGATCCTATGATTATGCGCCATCTTCTGCTTGCAACAATATACGTATGTTGGAGTCTCCGCTAACATCGCATGAACAGAATTCTTTCACAGCTAGCTGTCTGGACAATAACTGGCTGTTATTGGTGGACATGAGTTTAAGATGTGAGCTTGTTCTCATATTCTTCTTCTTTTTTCTTTTTTTAAATAGGATCTAAAATTTCAAGGGAGTCAACTGGCAGTCAACTGGGAAGGGAAAAAAAAAAGAGAATAAATTGCCCTCCCTTAAAGTTAAAACAAAGCATTTGTTTGAATATGTTTACCAGCTTGTCTGAGTCCCGTCCAGCTGGGTTCACGATCAGGGATCTCAGTGACGGGTTCTATTCATTTGAGGTCTTTATTCACATGGGATTAGACGGCTGTCTGGCTGATGGCTGAAAAATCATTACTTTTAATGCGCCAACCTGCTTGGGTTTTGCTCTCTTTATGACAATGAGCAGTTGGGATATGTTTTATCTCCCCCTCCCCAACCCCCGGCTGCTCCTCACACACCCGTTTTACCAAAAAAAGAGAAAGAAAGAAAGAAAGAAAGAAAGAAAGAAAGAAGAAAAAAAGACCACTAAAGTGAAAGGAATCCTTGCTGCCTGTAAAGAGATTTTTGTCTCACTTTGTTATTTACTTATAAAAAAATAAATACCGTATTTTTTGCTCTATAAGACTCACTTGTGTGTGTCTTATGCAGCGAATGCAGGCTGCGCACCTATCCCAGAAGCCAGAACAGCAGGAGGGATTGCTGCTTTCACTGCGCAGCGATCCCTCTTGCTGTTCTGGTTTCTGAGATTCAGAATATTTTTTTTCTTGTTTTCCTCCTCCAAAAACTAGGTGCGTCTTATGGTCTGGGGCGTCTTATGGAGCGAAAAATGTGGTAATTTGCTCACTGGGAAAGTTAAGGACTTGGATATTTTTTTAGGGACCTTGGCATCTGTTTCCAGCACAAAGCAGGGCCTCACCCCCCCCCCAGCTAGAACTCACCAGAACTCAGTTCTGCCCCCTTGCAGATGGGCACCCTTGCCATTCTAAGAAAATGAGAGAGGTAAAATTTACAGCCTGTAATGCTTTGAAAGAGAATACGATGAAAATGATTTACAGATGGTATATTACAGCAGTGAAATTAGCTAAAATGTATACACAAATAATAAATGTTGGAAATGTAAAGAAAAAGAAGGAACATTTTATCACATGTGGTGGGAATGTAAGAAAGTAAAGAACTTCTGGGAAATGATATATAATGAGATGAAAAAGATGTTGAAATATACATTCTTAAAAAAACCTAGAAGCATTTTTACTTGGTATTATAGGCCAAGACATTAATAGACAAGATGTCAAACCGTTCTTATATGCAACAACAGCGGCAAGAGTATTGTTAGCCCAGAAATGGAAGCAAGAAGAAATTCCGACGAAAGAAGAATGGCAGACAAAATTAATGGACTGTGCAGAATTGGACAAAATGACAGGAAGGATTCGAAACCTGCGGGACCAGAGATTTACAGAAGATTGGAAGAAGTATATGAATTATTTGAAGAGCAACTGTAATCAACAAATTACACTAGTAGGACTACAAGAAGTTTTGCAAGGAGAAATATATGAAGTGTTACAAAGTAGAAAAAGATAGAGATATTGGTTATGAGTTTGAAATGTAATAGCTAAAGTAAGAAATGCATACTAAGAGATTAGATTGGAAAATTTTCAGACAGGACTGATGGAAGTCAAAAAAAGGGAATAAGATGTAAAAGTATGTTTAATTACTGTTGAAAACGATATGTTTAAAAAACTAATAAAAATTTTAAAATATAGATTAAAAAAGGAAAGAAAATGAGAGAGGTGTTAACGGTGAGTTCTGACCCCTAGAACAGGCATTGGCAAACTCGGCCCTCCAGATGTTTTGGGACTACAACTCCCATCATCCCTAGCTAATAGGACCAGTGGTCAGGGATGATGGGAATTGTAGTCCCAAAACATCTGGAGGGACAGGTTTGCCTATGCCTGACCTAGAAAAGTAGCACTGGCAGAAAGGCAGAATGAGAACGTAAGAAGAGCCTGCCGGATCAGTCCCGTGGCCCATCTAGTCCATAGCTCTCAAGGTTTCCCTTTTTTAAAGGGAAATTCCCTTGTTCTGAATAGGATTCCTTGCAAGAAAAGGGAAAAGTTGACAGCTATGATCTAGTCCAACATCCTGTGCGCACGGGAAGCCTGCAAGCAGGACCTTAGCACAACAGTCCCCTCTCCACTTGTGATTCCCAGAAAGTACTAATCAGATGCAGGATGGCATCATGGCTAGTGGTAGCTATAACCTCTGTGAATTTGTCGAATCCTCTTTTGAAGCTATCCAAGTTGGTGGCCATGCGAGCACGCTCTGTAGTTGAGTTACGCACTGTGCGAAAAAAGTGCTTTCTTCATTCTGTCTTCCAGCATTCAGGACTTCATTGCATGTTCATGAGTTCTAGTGTTTTCTAGTCTTACAGCGAACTTGGAAGAAATTGATTGAGGCACAACTGCATTCCCAGAGTTCCCTGGGAAGAGGTGTTAATTGTTAAATCACTCTGGAAACCATAGTGCTGCAAGGGGAAAAGGGGGTCTCCTATCAACTCTCAGCACTCTTAACAAACCACAACTCCCAGAATTCTTTGGGGGAACCCACAGCTCTTTAAAGTGGTACAATGTGGTGGTTCTCAAACTTCCCCCCCTCAAACTGGGCCACAATTTCAGAATAAAAACTTGCCCGTGCCACACTGAATGTTTTATTGCTAAGAAATATATTGGAAAACAAAAAGGAATGCCTAGCAGTGCTTGATTATAAGTGATTATAACTCAAGGACGTGAATCATTCCCAAAATATAATTACAGTGGTACCTCGGGTTACATACGCTTCAGGTTACAGACTCCGCTAACCCAGAAATAGTACCTTGCGTTAAGAACTTTGCTTCAGAATGAGAACAGAAATCGTGCTGCGGTGGTGCGGCGGCAGTGGGAGGCCCCTTTAGCTAAAGTGGTGCTTCGGGTTAAGAACAGTTTCAGGTTAAAAATGGACCTCCGGAACGAATTAAGTTCTTAACCTGAGGTACCACTGTATAAACGAATCTTCTCCAGCACTTTTTTTGAACGGTGATTCGGCATCACCATCAGGATTGTCTTCAGAGTCACTTGATGCTCTTGCTCTCGTTTTGAATATATATCTATTCATAATCTGCCAATAAAATCATTTTGATACCACACTACACTACAGTGGAATGTTTAAACATTTCTTTGATCGCCCTTGAACCTTCCTGCCACGCTTGCCACCCTCTCCTGCCATACCGTCTGAGAGCCACTGGCACAGTGCTTAAAATGGATGCTGCGAATGTGATCTGGGTTTCTCAAGACCATTCCCGAGAGTTAATCAATTATCCTTTCGCAAAAGCACTATCCTCCTTTTCCCAGTTAGTGCTGTTTAGTCGTCGTCCCTCCCACCGCCTTAACTGGTGGCGTGTTTTGATTTTCCTTCCTTCTTTCTCTCCCCCTCCTCTCTTTCTTTTCTTTCCCCTCCAAGGCCTTCCAGCGAGAAGTATCCCAGGAGCCCTTGGGTCTATGGTTTGAGGGCATAGCTGTCATTCCATTAGGCTTGGCTAGGCCTGCGTTAAAGCGTGTCATACAAATTGAGGGGATCCAGCCTATTGATAGACAGATATTTAGCATGTAATTGCAATCCGAGTGCAGCACAAGAAAAGCTCTGGGAGGTAAAGGAATGGAGCACATTTTTGTGTGTAAAAAAAACAACGCATGAGATCGACTTGGCGTGAGGCTCAGACGCTCCTCCGCACCCTGGTGCATTTGAGCTCTGTAACAGGTGTTATGGAAAGGGCCTAGATACATCATCTCTCAGCTACTAGGCCTGTGTACAATTCTTATTCTGCCTCTTCCCCCACTATTTACTTAGGAAATATTGTGTGATGCAGTATCCGTTACAGAGAAAGCAGAAAAGTCTTTCAATGGGTTGATGAAATCATCCTGTCTTCCTTTGCCTGTCTGTTTTCAGGGTGGGGGAGAAATCCACTTTGGTTAGGATTTGAATGGGAAGCTGCTTAATCTGCAGTACTAAGAAAGGAAGTCTTTATTTTTTTTATAAGATATTTATTAAGATTTTTTATAATATTACAATAAAATAAAAAAAGAAAAAACAGAATAACAAAAATACAGAATAAAGAAAAAAAGAAAAAAAACACACATACATTTTCAATTACTTATTTTCTTTTAACTTGTTTCCCGGACCTCCTCATACCTCCCTTTTTTGTATTCCATCCCAAATTGTTAGTTCAGCAAATCCTTACCATTATATTGTTACCTATTTATAATCCTTTTTTTTCATATTCTCTTAAAGCATTACAGCTGGAAACCACTTAATTTCAATCCAACATCATTCTAACACTCATTAATTTTACAATATTTCTGTAGATAATCTTTAAATTTCTTCCAATCTTCTTCCACCGACTCTTCTCTCTGGTCTCGGAAAGAAAAGGAAGTCTTGATTATTGTTTGGCCAAAACAATATAAGCATGAATCCCACGCAGATAAAACACAGGGGGAGAAAGGGGATCATCAATCCAATAAGACAGGAGTAATTTGTATTTCCTGAAACAATGTTCAAATGGAAATGGAGCTGTTCTTTGAAATGTGCATTTCTCCGAATTTTGCAATGTGAAATTCGTAATGTGAAATCCATAATCATTAGCGCCATAAATCTTAGTCACTTTTTAAAAAAAAGTAACTCAAAGTTGACTTACTATAATAAATGAGCAAACACACACATCAAAACCAGCATAAGACAAAAGAAAGGAAAATCTAGAAGTGTGCATATACTTTTGTGTACGAAATGGCATCTATCTTGTGTGCAAAATTGCATCTATTTGAGGAAAGTGAACATCATAAACATCATATGTGTACATGGGTGAAAATAACGTGCAAACATGCATTATGTTAGGGGAAGTGGCTTGAAAAAAAGAGACTATATGTTAGGGGGAATGCATGCCAAAATGCTAACAGATTTTCACGAGGAGTTTTTTTTTAATGGCAAAAAGATGCAGAAATATGGTGGGTATCCCTGTGGGAAAGTGAAAAATTGAGAAAACCCAAAACTGACAGATCTTCCCATCCCTAGTGTCTCTTTTTCTCATGCGCATGAACACACATAGACACACACTCACTCTATAGAGATATTTCCTAAAGGCACTAAGGCTAAAAGGTTTGTTCCTTTGTAAAAGATGGCCTCCTGCCTTTTTATATAGATTTTTTCAGGTACACACACACACACAATATTTTACATTCCTGAAGTGCATAATGAAATTTAAATAATAATGCACAGAACATATCGGACAATGTATAATTAGTGGTTATTGTACCTATCTGCACTTCCCACACATTGCATCTTCTAGTAGCTTCTGACATTGTCACTATTATGTGGGATTATTGGTGTGTGTTTTTGTTTTGTTTTGTTTGCATTTTCTAACCCAGTGGTAGTCACAGCTTGGTGCCCTCCCAGATGTTATGGACTACAATTCCCATCAGCCTCAGCCAGAATGGCTGATGGTCATGGGAGTTGTAGTTCATAGCGGCCAAAGGGCACCACTTTGGCTGCCCTTTCTCTCAGCTGATGTTGCTCATCAGGAACTGGTCAGGTCTCTGTGGATTTCTATGTCCTGCTGCCCCTAGTGTTGAGCTATTGCACTGCAGATGGGATTTGTTTCCACATTGACTCCAACCATCAAGGCAGACTTGAAAAGGCCGTGAATGCTTCCAGGCGAGTCTTGGATTTTGATCACACAGCAACCACGTCCACTGTGCTGGGATCGTTGGAGACAGCGGGGAGAGTGGGTGTGTAGCAGGGAATGGGAAATAGCTGCCCTCCAGAAGGTGCTGGACTCCATTTCCCATCATCCCCAACTGGACTGCCCAGCAGCTAGGGATTGATGGGAGTCGCAGTCCAACAACATCTGGAGGACCACCAGTTCTCCATCCCCAGTGTATCAGAACATAGGAAGCTGCTGTATACCAAGTAGCTTAGATGTAAAGGTAAAGGTAAAAGGACCCCTGACCATTAGGTCCAGTTGTGACCGACTCTGGGGTTGCGGTGCTCATCTCGCTTTATTGGCCGAGGGAGCCAGCGTACAGCTTCTGGGTCATGTGGCCAGCAGGACTAAGCTGCTTCTGGCGAACCAGAGCAGCACACGGAAACGCCGTTTACCGTCCCGCTGGAGTGGTACCTATTTATCTACTTGCACTTTGACGTGCTTTCGAACTGCTAGGTTGGCAGGAGCAGGGACTGAGCAACGGGAGCTCACCCCGTCGCGGGGATTCGAACCACTGACCTTCTGATCAGCAAGTCCTAGGCTCTGTGGTTTAACCCACAGCGCCACCCGCGTCCCTAGCTTAGATGTAGCCAGCTCAATATTATCTACACTGACTGGCTGCTAGCACCCAGGGTAACAGGCAGGGGTCTTTCCTGCTGCCTGGGATTGAACCTGGGACCTTCTGCATGCAAAGCAAATGCTCTACCACTGAGCTATGGTCCATATGTGCGTGTGCAGGCACATAAACACACACCTATAAAGGTAGCATGGTTCAAGGGTTTTGAGCCAGGCTTTTCCCTGACATGATAGATGGCTATTGTTAGCACATTTTTATTAGGATAAACATTACATCCCTCATCCTCAATGAGGGCAGGTGTTTCCTTGCTAAGTGTCCATCCTTTTCATTACATTCTTTTAAGCCTGGGATCTGTACAATTCAGTTCCAGGTTATTGTCAGCGGACATGCTGGACGCAAATGGGAGATTTCCCCTCAACCAAGTCTGTGCGTGTGTGGTTTGGTTTCCCACCCCCTCTCCCCGCACCATAGCTCAGGGGGGCTCCTAAATCATGGAGACAGCTGAACTTTTTCCCTCTCTCTTCCTTGTGACTGATGGTGTGAATTTATGTTTGGCGTTCCCCGTTCTCTCCCTCTATTAATAAAGCAGTAGCCTGGCAAAATCTGACGGGAAATTATGAAGGGCTGGAGGTGATTTCTTTTCCCAGTAGAGTCGAAGCAGGAATGGTGGGCCATTCTTCCCAATCCTTTGCCCTGAGACAGGGCATCCTGTCGCCAATGTTTTCCCAGTTTGGGCTGGAGTGAAATTCTTTCTGACATGGAATTGGGTTCAGTAAGAGCACCTCGAAAATTCACCTCCTTTTTCTCCCAGGGTTTTTAAGTTCCAAATGATCTGTCTTGCTTCTGAGCTTGGGAATTTTTCGTTCCGTCATTTTTCATTTCTAAATTTTGTACATTTTAAAAGTTTGTCATCATTTGCAATTCCTTCACCTCATACGTATCTCTCTCCCCTAAGACCGATGTGCAGGGGCTCAGGATGATGGAGAAGTTTGATTCCATTCACATTTAAAGGCAAATCTGTCAGATTTGAACTTCCCAAAACAATATGAGAATCGAAACACTCCTATCCCTTGAAATTTGCACTCGTTCAAATTTTGAGGTGTAGTTGTCCAACCAAACTCTGTTTACAAATATGCATATATTAAGTGAAAGTGTGCATTAAAATAAATATGTTACTGAGAATAATATTATATTAGGAGAAACTGCCTGCAAAAATAAATTTGTGTGTTAGTCAAACCTGCATAAAAAATGTGTTCATGTAGAGAAATTATCACTAAATTGAGGGTTCTTTCTTTCTTTCTTTCTTTCTTTCTTTCTTTCTTTCTTTCTTTCTTTCTTCAAATTGCTGCAGAAATGGGGAGAATGATGGGAAAAGATTAGAAAGGGAGACAACTTAACTTGACAAACCCTTTCACCCCTATTGAAATCAATGGAAACCTTAATGCTGTCGAGTAATGTGGTTCTTAGTCTTTAAAGTCTTAGTCTTAGTCTTTAAAGTGGGCTTTCGGCCAGAAGGTCCTTCAAACAGAAGACTGTCTTCTGTACAGTAGGAAACATGCCCAGCTCCATTGCAGCATATTCTGTAGAATAATAGCATTGTAGAGTTGGACGGGTCATTTAGTCCAACTCTCTACAACACAGGAATCTCAAGTAGACCAGCTTGAATTCAAGTGAGTGGAGACAGATGTACCTTAAAAGCTTCTACAACTTCAACTGCATCTACAATCAGGGTTAAAATATTGCTGTTTCAAACCAACTCAACTTGCACTCCATCAGCTGCCTTTCTGGTGACTTTGTATTACCAGGACATTGATTGTGATGCAAGAATTAAGAATGTACAAGGATCACTGGTGGATCAGACCAAAGGTCCATCAAGTCCAGAACCTTGGCCAACCAGATGCCTATGGGAAAGTCCAGCTCAAGCAGGACATGAATGAAACATAACTACTGTGACTAGTAGTCATTGATAGTCTTCTTCTCCATGGCCATCACTGCATCTTGTAGGAGTGAATAACTATGTGCTGCGTGAAAACACTGTTTGAATTTGTGCATGCTATGAACCAGTCACCTAAATCTCTTGACATGACTGCTGAGCAAGTGCAGACTTGCTGGAGTTCTGAACTTGTGAGGAACTGCCCGTAGACAGAGAACTGGTGGATCAGACACAAATCCAAACCATGTTGATATTTCTTTTCTCAAGTCCTCGCTGAGGCAGCGTCACAGCCGAGGCCAAAAATATCTCAGCATGGCAGGTGGTTTCTACAAAGAAACGAAGGCAGGAACTTCAGTCCTGGCTGTTCTGTTATTTTAGCGATCACAATATTTGTATCTTGACTTTGGGACTCGCCAAAGCAACCCAGGGCAAACCACTAGCAAGGCCAACCAAGAAACACAACATGAAACAATGAATTTAACCCAATTCCATTCAACAGCAATAAAGATCACAAAAGAAATGCTTTGACATTGTATTCTAACCATGACCTTTCCCAGAGTAGACTGACTGGTTGTGACCAGCCATCCTTTAGGATAAGGTGGGCAATATGTAGCCTTCCAGATGTTTCTGGACTACAGCTCCCATCACCCCGACTATTAACCATACTGGTAGCAATGCTTCTTCAACATCAACTTCATTGGACTGGTCATGTTGTGCGGATGCCTGATTATCGTGTTCCAAACAACTACTCTATTCCAAACTTAAAAATGGAAAGCGTAATGCCAGTGGTCAACAAAAGAGGTTTAAAGGCTCTCTCTCAAGGCCAGGAACCCCCAGACTCAGGCCTCCAGATGTTTTGGGACTACAACTCCCAATATCCCTAAGCTGACTGTACCAGTGGTCAGGGATGATGGGAACTGTAGTCCCAAAACATCTGGAGGGTTGAGTTTGGGGATGCCTGCTCAAGGCAAATCTTTTAAAAATGTAGTATAAACACTGACAACTGGGAAACACTGGCCTGCGAGCACTCCAATTGGAGAACAGCCTTTACCAAAGGTGTCATGGACGTTGAAGACACTCGAACTCATGACGAAAGGGAGAAACAAGCTAAGAGGAAGGCACGCTTGGCAAACCCTCACTTTGATCAACTCCCGCCTGGAAAACCTATGTCCCCACCGTGGAAGGATGCGTGGATCCAGAATTGGCCTCCACAGTCACTTGCTGTTAAGACCGTGTTCATGGAAGACAATCTTACTCGGATATGAGTGGTCGCCAAAGAAGAAGAAGTGGCTGATGGGAGTCGTAGTCCAATAACATCTGGAAGGCATCACATTGGCTCTGTGAGAATAGGTCATTGCTCCAAAGAAGGATTGTCCACATCTCCCCAATATGTCACCACCCCTCTACCTCTCTTGGTTTAAATCATGTGATGTAGATCAGTGCCAGTTCTAGAGGCACCTTGGGCAAGATCTGTTGGCCACTCCCAGAAACAGGATGCTAGACTTAATTGGTCTGATGATCCAGTAGGGTCCTTTTTACATTCTTAAAGGAGAAGAAGCATCAGAGCTAGAGGGCTTCAGGGGGTAGAAGTGGGCCCCCAGGTGGGATGGGGTGAGTCTGCCAATGTATACTCCGGGTGTCAGTCCCAAAGCAGATAACCGCAATCAGATTGCAAGTGCAAACAAGGTGTGCTGACCCCAAAAAGAGTTTTTGCTCTGTAGAGCAGGGGTCAGCAAATTTTTTCAGCAGGGGGCCAGTCCACTGTCCCTCAGACCTTATTGGGGGGCCAGACTATATTTTGGAAAAAAATAATGAACGAATTCCTTTGCCCCACAAATAACTCAGAGATGCATTTTAAATAAACACACACATTCTACTCATGTAAAAACACCAGGGAGGCCACACAAATAACCCAGAGATGCAGTTTAAATAAAAGGACACATTCTACTCATGTAAAAACACACTGATTCCTGGACCGTCTGTGGGCCAGATTTAGAAGGCGATTGGGCCGCATCTGGCCCCCGGGCCTTAGTATGCCTACCCATGCTGTAGAGTCTTCTGGATGACTCTGTCAATCTAAAGAACAGTTCCTGCAGGGTAGAATAAAGACAATATTTTTATTTATATATTGTAACATCATGACTGGAAATCATTAATTATGTAGCTGTTGACTAAGGAATTATTATTATAACTGAAATTTAACTGACATTAATTAAGATTATGGAATGCAGTGATATAAGATCGGAAATGCACCCAAATCCACCATCATGAGGGGAGCCACTTTAAGTAAAATGTAAAAACTGGAAGTTGATTGGCACTTTGACAATTGTATAATTTGGGAATTAATTGCTATTGTTATAATTTGGCTATTATTGGGGGTGTATTGGAAAACCAATAAAAAATTATACACACACACACACATATATGTATATGTATAAAAATTATATTAATAAATTATATATATAAAGAGTAGTCCTGAACTCTTTGGGAAAGTTCAAGTTGGAATAGGCTGTTGCTCAGGCAAATTCTTCTTGTGAAGCCCCTTGCTACATTTTTAAGGAGACCTAGTCTGATGTTTTTGGATTTGATATCCGGCTTTATCACTACCCAAAGGAGTCTCAAAGCGGCTCACATTCTCCTTTCCCTTCCTCCCCCACAACAAACACTCTGTGAGTTGAGTGGGGCTGAGAGACTTCAGAGAAGTGTGACTGGCCCAAGGTCACCCAGCAGCTGCATGTGGAGGAGCGGGGAAAGGAATCCAGTTCCCCAGATTACAAGACTACTGCTCTTAACCACTACACCACACTGGCTCTCTCTTTTTTTGGTGCTCAGGTGGGTTTTGCAGGGGTGGTGTGTGTTCTGAAGGAGATTATGATGATTAATTATTCTCATTGCCCAATGAGGGATTGGTTGTTAAAACAACAGCGTGCTTAAACCTTGTAGCGCTGCACGTTCAAAGTGCTGTACAAACAGCAACGAAATTACCAACATGGTGAGATTAAGTAGCCTGCGATTTTGCACTTCTCAGAGATGGGTGGGGAAGGTTTGGAATTTTAACTCTGTGTACTATGACTTAATTGGATTCCAGGGTTCGACAGCTTGATGCCAGGAATTTAAAGTGCACATTTATGAAAATAAAAACACACTGATTTGGCAAAGGCAGGATCTCTGTAAACTTTATTTCAACCTCCCCACTCCACCCCCAGCAATCTTCCGAGTGCTTTGCTTAGGACGGTTGGCTTACCTAATCCATTTTTACCTTTTGAAATCTTACAGCATGAAATAGGAAAGTGTTGTAGCTGGTTACCGGGCAACAGTAAAACAAGGGAAGGGGGGGGTGAGAATGACGCCAAAATAGGAACAGACAAATCTGTCCATTTCAGTTTCTGACAAATTCTCATTTTAAGTTCGGCTCTCCACATTTCCACATCAACCTGAGATTATTTTTCTAGTCCTCATGAAAATTCATGTATATTTATCCCCCAAATACACAATTTTGTATGCCGCTGTTCGTAATATACACACCTTTTTGCAAAGTGTGCCTTCCCTAATTGAATGCATTTGTGTATGTTACTTTCACTCACATATATGCATTTTCTTTTTTTCTTTTTTAAATAATATTTATTAAAGTTTTAAAGGTTACAAAAATAAAAAATAAAAACACCATACTAAGCAAAAACAAAACATCACATCACAATAAGGAAAAAAGAAAGAAAAAGAAAAAGAAAAAAACAGAAAAATAAAATCCATTAAAAAAAACCACAGCGAATCTTCCCATAACTTATCTTTCATTTGCTTGTTTCCTTGACCTCCTCACACCTCCCTTTTATGTATTCTAGTTCGGTTAACTATTTCAGCAAATCCTTTCCATCTTTTCCAATTTTTGTCCTGTAATTTATCTTAATATAATGTAACTTTACTTTCCCTCCTTTCACCAATTAACAGTCTGTTTTTTCCTAAACCTTTATAACATTTCTGCTAAAACCACATAACTTCATTCCAACATCCTTCTAACATTCATTAATTTTACAATGTTTCTGTAGATAGTCTTTAAATTTCTTCCAGTCTTCCTCCACCGACTCTTCTCCCTCACATATATGCATTTTCATCTGTGTATAAGCATTTCTGTACACATTATGTGGCTGGAGAAAGGGATTGAAAAATTCAGAGAAGTGCAAGTTTTAAAAGATGGCTGTGATTTGGTTCACATATTGTTCTGGGAAGCAGAAATTAGGCAAATTCATCTTTAAATGTGGACTGAATCAAATTTCTCCTCCATCCCCATACCAGAGGACTGGCACACAAAAGAACTGCTTTGTATTTACATGTTAAAGATTAGGGTAAAATGTTTCTGAGTCACACCAGAGACACAGTCATTTAGCTCAGCTAGATTATATTTGAGCTGCATGCTTGGGGAGTGTGTTTTTTGTGGGTGGGGATTGTTTTTATTTATATGTTTGTTTGATTGATAGGCTTGTATATTGCCCTTACAGTTCCTGGGTCTGTCCCCCTCCTGCCCAGCTTCTGAACAGAAGCAACAATTACAATTAATATGATCTAGCAAAACAAAGATCAGCCAAAAGAGAAAGCCAGCAGCTGAAAGTTTCAGCCAAAATAGTCTAGAACTTCAGAACTGCAAAAACCTGAGACCAAAATGTCTTGGTTTCAGACACCAAAAAGACGACAGAGTGTATGCCAGGTGAGACTCTGTAGGGAGGGAGTTGTGCAAATGGGTGCCCCTACCAACATCTCCCCTAGTTTTCACCTGTGTGACCTCATCTGGCAGCATCGTCTGGAAGAGAACCTCCATTGATGACTTCAGTGGTCCCTGGCTGTTCTATTGGTATTGTGGAAATCAAACCAAAAGATAATTATATGAAGAAGAAGAAGAAGAAGAAGAAGAAGAAGAAGAAGAAGAAGAGGAGGAGGAGTTTGGATTTGATATCCCGCCTTTCACTCCCCTTCAGGAGTCTCAAAGCGGCTAACATTCTCCTTTTCCCTTCCTCCCCCACAACAAACACTCTGTGAGGTGAGTGGGGCTGAGAGACTTCAGAGAAGTGGGACTAGCCCAAGGTCACCCAGCAGCTGCATGTGGAGGAGCAGGGAATCAAACCCAGTTCACCAGATTACGAGTTCACCGCTCTTAATCACTACACCACACTGGCAAGTATCAGCGGCCCTACCTTATTTTTCCGATACTCCTATCCAAAAGGTCCATCTTTGCCACAGCTGCTCTGAACATTGCACAATGTGCAAAATGTCTATACAGTAGATGATGTGCCAAGAAGCATGAGAGTCGCTTCTTCAAATGTACTGGAAAATGACAAAAGTTGCAAGGAGGTTTTAGCATGTTACTAAAATAGGTTTGCCCTTTCAAAACCTTTTTTTAAAACCTTTTCAAGGCAGCTTTCTTAGCATTATGTGACATTATGCGGTGACATAATGCTAAGACAACCATATTCTGTATTCTTATAACTGTTGACCATAACAAAGTTCCTTTGTCGATTGTCCAGAAGTCTAGGCCTTATTGATTTCTCTAACAATGGTAAGCACCAACACACTGAATTGTGCTCAGAAACAGACCGACGCCTGAGTGATTGTACCTATCCTATGCTTTAAAACACTCCTCTAGCAGAGGTTCAGCAGACAGACACTCTTCCTTTTGACTTTCAGGTGTCTCCTGAAGCTTCCTTTTTGTCGACTGGCCTATGCAGTCCTTGAAAATGTCCCTTGAGCAGCCAGTCATTTTCAGGAGTGCTTGGTGTTGCTTTTACGTTGCTGTACACTGCCATGATGTTTTGAGAGAGGGCACTATTATAAATAAATAAATAAATAAATAAATCAGATTCATGAAACATTTCAGGAGTAGGGAACTGAATCTGATTGGCAGAGCCACTCGCCACAGAGCCAAGTTTGGCGACTCAGGAAGCTGCCTTATATTTTATATTATTATTTTATTATTTATAAGATTCATAAATCTTCATCATCGTATCTCAGGGCACTTCACAGAGTACAATAGAAGATAAAAACATGAAAATAAGTAAAATGAAACAGCAGAACAATAACACACACCCCCTTCCCGCAGACACATTTTAAACGCTGTGTAGAATATTAATCAGCCAAGTCAGATCATTGGTCCATCTACGTATCCTTTCTCCAACGGCCCTTTGTGGCAATTATGGGTATTATTTTTCTCAAGTATTAAATGGTGCAGCTAAGTTCCTGTCATGTTACACATCAGTCTTAATTTTATCAGGTTCTGGAGTGTATTTCCTTTGAGGGAGGGGGTTATCTTAAAAAAAAACCTAGCCCTAAGGATCAAACGCAACTTGGCAGGTGAGCAAAGGAATTAATCGCCTGCTAATGAACCTAATTACCCTCCGGAGAATGCAGAAAGCCACAGCTCCTGTGTGTCTGTCAAGTTAGATGCTAGGAATATCTGCCCCAGAGAGACTTGGGGAATTGCCCCCATTATGGCATCCATATAGGCCAGCCCAGTTATCCAACCGTAAATCCAGGAAGGGACGAGGGGCCCTTTGTAAACATGCTGTGCTGAGGCGTCTTAACTATGGGAAATCTGGGCCCACTGAAGGGTTTTTAAAGAGTATCAGATTACCCGCCTCTCAATATCCCCAAGAAGAATCCACCTCCCTCTCTTGTGTAGACATGATAAGCTAGAAAAAACATTTCATTACTTAGGGCCTAATAATATGAGAAGTACAGTCCTTTAGTTGGCAATGATTATTTTGTGTCTGATTTATTGTTCACAGGAATTCTTTTACGGGGCGCTTGCAGGCATAATTTTGTGGTTTTTTACATACATGTGTGTGTAACTCTCTCTGTGTGTGTGCCAAACACACACAATATACTGTAAGGTTGATGAGTTGATCAGCATGTGGAGAAAAGAATTTGGACTAATTCCAATATAAGGGCATTAAAAACACTGGGTTTATTGCTGAGTTTTAGTTTGGGGGGAGGAGTGCTTTTTGCCTCCAGGACCAGAGGAGATTGTTCTGGGGAAATTTCTGAGAATTTCCTTCGTTTCAGGAAAGGATTCCTTTAAAATGGACCATTTGCCCAAATATAGCCCACCATGTTTTGCAACAGAGACTATTTTGCTCCCAATATGCCCTTGAACGACGCTAGGCCTGGGGTATTGCGGCAGATGCAAAATGGCGGCTGGGTTGCCAACACAGCTACAGTGCTACGTCTGCTCCTTGTAGTGGCAGCAAAAGCAAACAAATTACAAGCAACTTAGGAAACAAGGAACATGGGAAGCTGACTTAGACTGTGTCAGCATCAAGGTTAGCATTGTATACATTGACTGGCAGCCGCTCTTTAGGATTTCAGACAGAGGACATTTCGCGCCCAACCTGGAGATGTTAGAGATTGAACCTGCCATCTTCCACATGCAAAGTAGTTTCTCTGCCACTGAGCTATGGCCCTCTCCCATAGAAGGAAGCTGTGCATCTGTTGCTGTTCATGGTGAGCCTGAGTTTCAGGAAAGTCCCAAAGGACTGGTTGAAATGTTTAGCAAAATATTCACCCAAAAAGGATCCCTCTGCAATTTCACCCACAAACTGGATGGAGAATTTCAGGAGGCCTGTTTTGCTCAACTCTGCTCTTGACCTGCAGGTGTAGTTTCTGAAACTATCTTCTCTCTCTCTCTCTCTCTCTCTCTCTCTCTCTCTCTCTCCCCCCCCCCGAATTTCGAAGCCTTTGCTTCCAAAGTGGAATGGAAATTGCACTAGGAACTTTCCGTTCCTCTGCCACAGGTAGGGGATGGAGTTGAAATTCGGCTCAGTTTGCATTTTAATAATCAACACTTCCTAAGCCAATATGTAAACTGAAATGCAGTTAGCTTTTGACGTTTGTGTCTATCAAGATTTTGGAGTACAGCTCTCCAGTCAGGTCATGGGTACAAAAATGTGCATATTCAGGGAAAGTGTGCAGAAAAAGGCAGGTGTGAGTGAAAATAACATAGAAAAATGCATTAAGTTAGGGGAAGTTGTAAATGAGTCACAATCGCATACAAAATGTGTACAGAATGCGAAAGTCACATTAAGATGCAGGTGAATCTTCATGAGGACTTGATTTCTCTCTCTCAAAGTGATGTGGAAATGTAGAGTACTGTGTTTAGGACTGGGAGAGAATGAGAAACAGAGAAACCAACATTGACAGATTCAGCTGTCTCTATAAGCACATTAGAGGTGTGCCTAGCCTGTACCAGAAACCAGGCTTTTAGTGTTGCAGCTCCAACTCTCTGGAATCAATCACCAGCTGAATCAATGGTCAGACAGGCGCCTAGTTTGATTATGTTTAGCTGCCCCTTGAATACATTTTTGTTTAGGAAGGCTTTCTCTGTTGCATAACTGAGTCATTTTACATTTGATGAAATGTTTTTGTTGTTTTTAAGAGTTTGTATGGGTGGCTTTATTGTTTTAGAGTTTGTTGAGCTGGCTTTTATTGTTCTGAGAGCTTGCGTTTCTGTATTTTCCCCCTTTTCACCATGCACACTGTTCCAACATCTTTATGCCACGAAACAGTCTACAAATGTGTTTCATCACCACCATCCAAAAACTTACTTAATGCCCATCTACATTGACCCTTAAGGGACGCGGGTGGCGCTGTGGGTTAAACCACAGAGCCTAGGACTTGCCGATCAGAAGGTCAGCGGTTCAAATCTCCACAACGGGGTGAGCTCCTGTTGCTCGGTCCCTGCTCCTGCCAACCTAGCAGTTTGAAAGCATGTCAAAGTGCAAGTAGATAAATAGGTACCGCTCCAGTGGGAAGGTAAACGGCGTTTCCGTGTGCTGCTCTGGTTCGCCAGAAGGGGCTTAGTCATGCTGGCCACACGACCCGGAAGCTGTACGCCGGCTCCCTCAGCCAATAAAGCGAGATGAGCGCCGCAACCCCAGAGTCGGCCATGGCTGGACCTAACGGTCAGGGGTCCCTTTACCTTTACCTTACATTGACCCTTACTATCATGAAGCATTTGGATACAGAAATCGCACTAAGGTTTGTGTTGGCTGGCAAGGATGCTGATAGAGGCATGATACAGTGAGAGGATGCATTTTGAGTATCTTTTGAACAGAGTCCTAATTCTTCTTCTGCTCTTTCCAACAGTAATATGAAATCTTTTCTTTTTGTAGTCACAGACTGCTGCTGGGGAAACGAATTTAAGTTTGGAAAAAATGAGAAGCTGAAAGATCCATCCATCCCTGGTCAGGAGTCTCTGCCCCGGATCTTTTAAGTACCTGAAAATGCCCCTCTTGTGCTTAATCACTGCTAGCATGAGCAGAGAACGTGAAAAGAGATGGATGATGTTTTAAAATATTGCCTGCATTGAGCCTCTGAGGGTCAGGCTCCGTCTGTGTTCCAAATGGGGACACCCCACTAGAAACCATTCCATCTAGCTTAACCCAGAGAGGCAGACACCCGCACAGCTGGCCAGACTCAAAACATCTTCCTGATTCCTCAAAGGTCAGTCCTTCACTTAAAAATGTGTTTCTGGTTACATTCTCTCCTCCACCCCCTTTTGCAGATAACAATGCACGTCAATGACAAATCTAAGAGGAGAGGGCACAGTTCTTTGGAACAGCCGACCATCCCTTGGCCTTCCACCAGCTGACATCACTCATGCGGTTTAAGTCTCCTATGGCCAATAGCTGTCAGTCAAGCTTTCCCCTATTTCTCTCAGAATATAGCCTGTGTGTGTGTGTTTTAAATCCTAGCTAGTTTACAAGATGACCAGGGAGAGCTTATGCTCACTTTATGCTCACAATGCAGCAACACATTTGCGTCTCCACTCCTTTCATCCTTGAGAATTGGGTTCTGATGATTTCTTTAAGAAAAGAGCTTTGTTCATAACCTCCAGTCAAGTTCTCAACACCTTCTTTTTCTGTCTTGTTTCCTCTTCCCATCTCTCCCTGGGTCCTGCTAAGCACAAACTCCCTAAAACATGGGACTCATCTGCAGTTCTGGTTTGTCCCATGATTTCTAAGAATGGATGCAACATGTTTTTCTTTTGTCCCACCCAGGGGCAGATTTAGGTTTGATGAGGCCCTAAGCTACTGAAGGTAATGGGGCCCTTTATATGTCCAGCTGTCCTTTGTCAACAACAAATTTTCCTTGTTTTTTGTGTTGAACATATGCTATATGGTAATTTATGGACCTAATAGGTATCTAAAGCCATTTGCACATGTTGCCATGCAACCAGTCCATGCAGAATGTAGGCACCCAATATATAGAAATGAGCAAACCGGTGATATTTTAGGGAGCAGGCTAGCAGGCGGGGCCCATTACTTACATCATAGGAGCCTACACAACACACTGTTGCTGTATGTAGGTTTTATTTTATTTGGTTTTTATCTTATATTTTGGAAATGTACATCCAGTTTTTTCCCTTTAATTTTTTTTGGGGCCCCCAAGGGAGTGGGGCCCTAAGCTATAGCTTGTTTAGCTTATACGTAAATTTGGTACTGGTCCCACCACATTTCCCAGGAAAACACGCTGCTCAGCACTGAATCAGAACAAACACCAATTGGGTTTTCTGCATTCAGAGGTGAAGAAAACAAAAGAAAAAGATCTCAGACCCATGCCTACAAATCATGGGGCACAGAAGAAAACATGGAACAAACAGAAATGTGGCTGAGCCAACAAACCAGTGATGGTTGGTGGTGCCCATTGGGATAGACTGGGAAGCAGAAGACAGGGAGCTCAACAGTGGATGAAGGCAGAGCCAATGAGAGGCAGCCAGTCATTCCTCTCACAGATATGCAATTCCCAGAGTTCCCTGGGAAGAGATGGATTGTTAAACCAGTCTAGGACTTCTATGGAGAATAGGGGCCTCCTAGCACCTCTTCATGGATCACTGCCTTGCCGTGGCGAAGGGGCTTGAATAACTCAGAGAAGCTATGAGCTATGCCATGCAGGGCCACCCAAGATGGACAGGTCATAGTGGAGAGTTTTGACCAAACGTGATCCACCTGGAGCAGGAAACGGCAAGCCACTCCAGTATCCCTGCCAAGAAAACTCCATGGACAAAGACAACAGGCAGATGGTGCCTGGTGTGCTCTGGTTCATGGGGCCACGAAGAGTCGGACACGACTAAACGACTAAACAACAACAAAGCACCTCTTAGAATGCTTCATCAACTGCTGCTCCCAGAATTCTTTGGGGGGTGAGGAGAACCATGACTGTTAAAGTGGAATCATGGATCTTTAAATGTATGGTGCAAATGTTGCCTACATGTGCCATGGAGACTAATCTTAGGCCAGGTGTACTGGTAGCCAAGTCTCGGACATGTGGTCATTGTCAAGAGGAATTTTTGACTCTTGGGAGCACCTCCTCCTCTCCTCCTCTCCTCCTCTCCTCCTCTCCTCCTCAGCCATTAATTACTTCCACCATCCTTCCAAACTGCCAAGGGTTGAGGAGGCGCAGAGCCTCAGATGAAAGGAAGCAGAGGCTGCCCCAGCTTCCAGGTCTTTCAAATAACCAGCCTATAATAACTTCCACAGCCAAGGGAAATGGCCAAATGATGGGAAGAAGGTCAGCTCTGAAGGGGAAGGGGGTGGGGGAAGACTGTTTGGCAACAATGATGTAGTGGCTTCTAATGGAAGAAACCTGCAGAATTAATCAAGGCCTGGGCCTCATTTGTTAATGACAGAGTGGTTTTATTTTATTTTTTTTCCCCCAAAGAAAGAAAGAAAAACGGCCAGGAGATTAGACCTTGGCTTTCCAGCCAAGTGTTGTCGGACGGATGGGTTAAGGGTTGGATTCCCAAGGCAGAGGAGGTGGCATGGAACATAACTGAGGCAACTGGGTTTTCAAGATGGCCGTCTCCATTCTTCCAGTCAGCTGAAAAGCTACACTAGCCAAGGTTAAAGCCACATTCATATAAAGCATTTAACACACTATGATACCACTTTAAACAGTCATGGTTTCTCCCAAAGAATCATGGGAAGTGTAATTTGTTAAGAGTGTGGAGAGTTGTTAGGAGACCCCCCTATTCCCCTCACAGAGCTACAATTCTCAGAGTTCCCTTTGAAGAGAGAGAGATAGTTAAACCACTCTGGGACTTGTAGTTCTGGTAGGGGGAATAGGGGTCTCCTAACGGCTGTCAGTTCCTGTACAGCCGCTCCCAGCCAGAGTAGACAATAGTGGTCTAGATGGGCATGAAGTCTAACCTGGTAGAAGGCGGTTTCCTATGTATCTAAACTTGCTTTAAAAAACAAAGCCAAGATTCTTGGGATTCCTGATTCCATGCTAGACATGGGATTTGGCATACATGAATGAAAGAAACTGGCCCTTTAGCTGTGATTCCTGCATTGCAGGCAGTTAGACTAGATGAGCTTTGGGTTTCCTTCCACCTCCACAATTCAGTGATTCTATGATGGAGCCAAATTGTGGGGGTGATGAGGAAACATGGATATAACCACCAATCCTCTTTTCCCATTGTACGCTCGCTTTAAGAATTTGATACTTTCGAATTCTTCTATAATTGGTTGTCTGCATGTACATGTGTATACATTTTTTAACCTTAAATAATTCTTTTAAGTGTTCTGTTTCCATTAAAGTATTAAATATTAACTAAATCTACAATTACGTCCTCCATGCCCCTAATTAAGGTATTAAGCATTGGCAATTAAAATAAAAAATAAAAATAGAATAACAACCCATGTACTGCCTTGAATTGGCTGTGGGCTCGTACACAAGCCCTGAGTGCTTGAGGATGCTGTGAAATCGGGAAGGAGTCCCTCCCTCCTCCAAGCTCATTTCAGGGCATGCAGCCCAACCGCCCTAGGGATGTGCCTGCGCGTGTCGGAACTCAGATTAAACAGCTTTAATAGATGCCTTGCAATAGACATTGAGAGCTCGCATATGTAGATGTGCTGATATTATTCTGCGATAGAGAGAGCTTCAACTCCTTTGCATTTCTGGATAGAAATGCAGGAAGCCTATACGGCCTAGGACCCTCGTACCTACGGGACCGCCTCTCCTGGTAATGTCCCACAGAGGAACTTACGGTCTTCAAATAAAAACATCTTGGAGGTCCCGGGCCACAGAGAGGTTAGGCTGGCCTCAACTAGAGCCAGGGCTTTCTCGGCTGTGGCTCCAATCTGGTGGAACGCTCTGTCACAAGAGACTAGGGCCCTGCAGGACTTGACATCTTTCCACAGGGCCTGCAAGACAGAGCTGTTCCACCAGGCCTTTGGTCAGGGCACAGCCTGACCCCCTCCTTAGGCAGTCTTCACAGAACTTTAGCCTAATGGTTGCCATCAATTTGAGTTGAATTAATTTTAATGAAATGATTTTAGAATGTTGTATTATTTTATTGTTGTTAGCCGCCCTGAGCCCAGCTTCGGCTGGGGAGGGCGGGATATAAATAAAATTTATTATTATTATTATTATTATTATTATTATTATTATTATTATTCAGACTATTGGTCCATCCAGTTCAATATTGTCTGCACTGACTGGGGCAGCACTTAGAAACATAGAACTGTAGTCCTGGAAGGGACCATAAGGGCCATCTAGTCCAACCCCCAGTGATTTTTTTAAAAAAAGAAATAAAAATCTTTATTGAGAGTTGAAAAAGCACATAATTATATGTGCACTAAACATGGTGAGATAGAAATAAAAGAGAGGAAAAGAAAAAGAGAAACAGAACCTGTGTAGAAGGTGAAATAAAGGGGGGACACCCCCCCAAAAAACTGTATGCTTTACAGTGGTTGTTATTGTACTTCACCAAATCTGTTATTGTACTTCACCTATTACAATTACCTATTACAGTATTTGTAAGAATGGATTCCAAATATCATTGAACATGTCCATGGCAAGTCTGTGTTTATAGGCAAGTTGCTCATATGTTGCGAGTTTGTATAAGTCTTCAATCTAATCGTAGAAGGGAGCCGCATTTTTATTTTTTCAATTCATCCGTATCAGTCTTCCTGCTACGGTAAGGGCACGGAGAGTCCACTCGTATTGTCTTTTTCTAAGGTTCCATGTGCTGGGCATATAATTCAAGAGAGGATATTTTGCTCTGTAAACATAAGGTTGTTCTGTACAGTTTTGTTGATAGTTTCAGTTACCTTCTGCCAAAAATATTTTAATATAGGACAATGAAAAAACATATGTTTTAGGGAAGCATTATCCCAACAGTTAGATACCTTAGATAGCCCTTTTTCAAACAAACATAATGGGGTCCAGTCCAGTATATTCTAGATATTGTTTTTTGCTGTATGAGCCTCAGTTTAAGGTCCAGAGACACCCTTGTTATAGCTGTTAAAACAGGTGCCCACTGTGTGGTCGAAACTGAGATCTCCAATTCTTTATTCCTATCCAATCCAGTGATGTAGCAATATTTTGCCCTATGTGGGGCTTGAACCCGTGATCCTAAGATTAAGAATCTCATGCTCTTCTCCAAGGTTTCAGGCAGGGTTTTCTCCTAGCCCTACCTGGAGATGCTGGGATTGAATTTAGCCCCTGCAGCATGCAAAGCAGCTCCTTTGTCACTGAGCTACAGTCTTGCCTAGTAAAGGTAAAGGGACCCCTGACCATTAGGTCCAGTCGCGGATGACTCTGGGGTTGCGGCGCTCATCTCGCTTTATTGGCCGAGGGAGCCGGCGTACAGCTTCCGGGTCATGTGGCCAACATGACTAAGCCGCTTCTGGCGAACCAGAGCAGCGCACGGAAACGCCGTTTACCTTCCTGCCGGAGCGGTACCTATTTATCTACTTGCACTTTGACGTGCTTTCGAACTGCTAGGTTGGCAGGAGCAGGGTCCGAGCAATGGGAACTCACCCCATTGCGGGGATTTGAACTGCCTACCTTCTGATCAGCAAGTCCTAGGCTCTGTGGTTTAACCCACAGCACCACCTGCGTCCCTTTCTTGCCTAGTAAGAAGCCATTTTCTATGGAGTTAATCCATGGGTCTATTTAACTCAGTTGGCAGCAGCTTTTTAGGAGTTCAGGCAGGGGACATTCCCAGCCCTACGTGGAGCTGATGGGGATCGAACCTGGAACCTTCTGTTGGTGACTTGTGGAAGTCAATTGGTAGTTCCCAACACCTCAGCTGGTGTGATTTATCAGCAGAGTATGCAGAACCCCAGCAGAGCTTTCTGAGATTTCCTGCTCCCAGCAGAACAGCTTCTTCCAGAGTCCCTGGTTCAGGGGAAAACTCCTCTCCCACACAATTCAAAGTAAAGAATTTTTTATTGTCTCCAGACACAAGACAAAGCTAAACACTACTATCTACTATACAATGGTACCTCGGGTTACAGACACTTCAGGTTACAGACTCCGCTAACCCAGAAATAGTACCTCGGGTTAAGAACTTTGCTTCAGGATGAGAACAATTGTGCTCCGGCAGCGCGGCAAGCAGCAGGAGGCCCCATTAGCTAAAGTGGTGCTTCAGGTTAAGAACAGTTTCAGGTTAAGTACGGACCTCCGGAACGAATTAAGTGCTTAACCCGATTACCACTGTATACAGTTCTTCTGGTCTTTGAAGTAAAGATACATATGTACACAGAGATCTACTAGGACTAACACCATGTTAGCTAACGCTGCTGTGTAAAACCCACAGCCTTGTCCCCTGGCTCTCACAGATGCAGAGTCAGACCCTGTGTCAGGAACTGGGCAGAGGAGAAATGGTGGAGACCGCCTCCCCATCCTGACCCCCCAGGGAGGAGGAAGAAGAAGACAGTATAGATTTACAACAGGGGTTTGAGGGAGGTCACAGCTCAAAAGTAGATGAGGGGGAAAGCTGGAAAATCATGGGAGAGCCGGAACAACACCTGGCTGACACGTTGTCACTAGAAATCATTCCAGACCCTCCATCTCCCAGAACCCGGCAAGCTTTAAAAGTAGGAGAGCAAAGAGCTCAAAGACAGAGGGCAGGTAGCAGCACCTGTAGAGGAGATGAATGAGGAAGCTGGAGAGACGGGGGTGGAGATTCACTCAGGACAACGCCATTATCCAAGAGGCTGAATTCTATATCCTCTCTCTGTAAAGACTGGAATAAAAAAGGACTGTAAGAATTTTTTTCTTGTCTTTATAATTTCCTGGGCAACCAGCTGGGAGCCACTGTCAGCATCCTGACACCCTGACAACACACAGGAAAGCTCATGGACAGGACAGGACCATAATGAATCAATCCCCTAGAGGGTATTATGCCTGTCTCTACACGTAGGCAATGGGAGGGTGGATGACTCAGCAAGTCATACACTCTGCCTTGCTCTGTTGCTCTGTTAACTGACTGCACCTGGCACCCTCCTCTCAAAATATCCAGATGTGGGGATGTGCTCCTCAAGACATGAGAACAAGCATTGTGTGATTTAGGGAAGGTAAAACGTAAAGGACCCCTGGACAGCTAAGTCCAGTCAAAGGTGGCTATGGGGTTGTGGCGCTCATCTCGCTTTTGGACTGAGGAAGCCGGCATTTGTCCACAGATAGCTTTCTGGGTCATGTGCCCAGCATGACTAAACCACTTCTGGAGCAACAGGACACCGTGACGGAAGCCAGAGCGCACGGAAATGCTGTTTACCTTCCCGTCGCAGTGGTACCTATTTATCTACTTGCACTGGCGTGCTTTTGCACTGCTAGGTTGGCAGAAGCTGGGACAGAGGAACGGGACCTCACTCTGTTGCGGGGATTCGAACCACCAACCTTCTGATCAGCAAGGCCAAGAGGCTCAGTGGTTTAGACCACAGCACCACCCACATCTCTATTGTGTGATTTAACCTATTGTTTACATTAGAAGACATCTGAAGGCAACCCTGTTTTGGGAAATTTTTAATGTTTGATGTTTTGTCGCCTTATTATTATTATTATTATTAATAATAATAATAATAATAATAATAATATTCTGTTGGGAGCCTCCCAGAGTGGGTTAGGAAACCCAGCTAGATGGGTGGGGTATAAATAAATTATTATTATTATTATTATTACTACTACTACATTACATCAACAGCTTCTGCATGCAAAGAAGATGCTCTAACCGCTGAGCTGCAGTTCTTCCCCTAATGCTTTAGAATCATAGAGTTGGAAGGGACCATAGAGTTGGAAGGGACCACGTCATGGAAGGGACCATGAGGATCATCATGCAGGAATCTTTCTTATGACCCTAAGATTAAGAGTCTCGTGCTTTACCAACTGAGCTACCCCTATACCCTTACTGAACATTGTCCTCCTCACGGGGAAGGAGATCTTATACATCAATAGTGTCTAACAGTACAGGAATAGCATATTCCACTGTTCACGAAGACATAGCAGATGAAGAACATCTAGAAAGGGAGAAAGTCATTACAAAGCAGCCATCGCTGACATGGCGTAGCGTTCTCCAAGGAATGCTTCTTAAGCGTCCAGGCCTCCCGGCAGAACTATTCCATAGATTAATTGTGGTATTTGGTCTGCAGACAGTCAGAAGCAGATACATCAAACGGCAGAAGATCAGAGCCTTGTTGAGATACCAAGCCACCCCATCCCTCCCTGCCAAAAAAATAATAAAAATTACATGTCAAGGATCAGGCAGTTTTCAGGCAAAGTGAAATAGAGAAGGGTTTCCACCTGTTGCTAGATTTGGATGCTTTTAGCAGAGAAAATGTGGTGCCAGTTCTTCTCTGATAAAAACTAGCAAATTGTGCTCAGAATTTCCCTCCCCTGGGATTCAAGGATATGTGGCCAGCAATATGTGTTTGAGTGTATGTGCATTTGTGTGATGTGACATCATGGTCCTACGTTGATGAACAGTAGTGGGCACTATGCATTGAGCAAGGGCCCGAGGGCCAAATGCAGTCCTTGAGTACTCTCTTCAGGCCACACCCTCTCCCCAGCCAAACATACTTTCTCCAGACCACACACCTCACCAGCCTTCCTTGTTTTTGCCTGGTTGAAATGTGCCCTGGATCTCTGATAATGACCCTTGCTTGCCTAGATGGAGGATTAGAGAAGCAGTGGCATAATGTGGGTTACCAGCATGCAGGGCCACGTGGCGGGGTGGTGGGAAGGAGGGAAACAGACGGAGACAGAGATAAGAAAAGAAGGGTTGTATCATTGCCAGTAGTTATGTATGAAAGTGGAGAGCTGGACCATAAAGAAGGCTGATTGACGAAGAATTGATGCTTTTGAATTATGGTGCTGGAGGAGACTCTTGAGAGTCCCATGGACTGCAAGAAGATCAAACCTCTCCATTCTGAAGGAAATCAGCCCTGAGTGCTCCCTGGAAGGACAGATCCCTGAAGCTGAGGCTCCAAGACTTTGGCCACCTCATGAGAAGAGAAGACTCCCTGGAAAAGGCCCTGATGTTGGGAAAGATGGAGGGCACAAGGAGAAGGGGACGACAGAGGATGAGATGGTTGGATAGTGTTCTCGAAGCTACCAGCATGAGTTTGACCAAACTGTGGGAGGCAGTGGAAGACAGGAGTGCCTGGCGTGCTCTGGTCCAGGGGGTCACAAAGAGTCGGACACGACTAAACAACTAAACAACAACAACAAATCATTGCCTGGAGAGGTCATTTATTGGTTTGCGTGAAGAAGCTGTTTTCAACAGAGCCCAGTGACAGAAGCATATTGAGGCGGCACCAGGTGTTGAAATTTTGTTCCCCTAACAATTTTGCACCTGGGATGACCGCCCCTGTGGCCCCCCATGCTACGCCACTATAGAGGTGTGTGTGTAGAAATCAGGCTATTGCACAAAGGTCCGTTTTCCATTTCTTGCTCCACCCACTTTTGCCTCTGGACCTGCCCACTTCTGGCATGTTGTCCCCCCTGACAGGCTGCCCAGAAAGGAACAAGATGAAAAAGGAGTCTCTGCCCCTGTTTTTATTCATTGACTCCATTGGAACCAGGTAAGAGGTGTGTGAAGTAGGGGCCTGGTTAGGGTGATATCCCCGGATTCACTGAAAAAAATCTGGTAACCTTACTATACAAGGTGTATCTGTGGAAGGAGGGCATCCTGGGGAGATATACAGAGGTCCATGTCTGAGATTCCATACGCCTAATCGAAATCACATTCAAACCATACATGTGCTAAGGTGCCACTTTAAACAGTCTGTGGAGGCTGAGGATAGCCATCGTGGCTAGTAGTCATTGATTTCCTCCACATATGAGTCTGATCCCTTTTTAAAGCCAAGATGGAGGCCATCATTGCCTCTTCTGGGACTGACTTTTAGCTGTACACCTTGTGAAGAAGTCCTTTCTTTTATACATCCTGGATTTCCCAGCTTCCAGCTTCATTGCAGGTCCATGAGTTCCAGTGTTATGAGAGAGGGAGAAAAACTTTTCTCTATGCACAGTCTCCATTCTGTGCATAATTTTATGTGCTTCCACCATGTCACTACTTGCTCACGCCAGTGATGGGTGTGCCACAATCTCCATCCTCCATTCAGGTAAGCGAGAGGCCTTATCATATAGTTCAAGGACACAGTCCAGCCAGGTAAAATCAGCAAAGGAGGGAGCTGAGCAGCGGCCTCTTCTTCTTCTTTGGTGATCACTTGTAGCTGAGTAAGATTGTCTTCCATGAACACAGTCTTAACAGTGAGCCCTTAAGTGTCAGGGACTGCTCAGAGGAGGAATGGTGGAAACCGCCTCCCCAGCCTGACCCTTCCAGAAAAGAAGACAGTTCAGAATTACAACAGCGGTTTGAGGGAAGTCACCACTGAGAGGAAGATGAGGGGGAAAGTTGGGAGAGGAGAAGGCAGCTGGCTGACACGTTATCACTAGAAAGCATTCCAGACCCAGCATCTCCCAGAACCTGGCGAGCCTTAAAAGTAGGAGAGCAAGGAGCTCAGAGACAGATGGCCCTAAGCGGCAACTGTAAGGGGTATGTACTGTTGACGAATGAGGAAGTGGGAGAAAAGGGGGTGGGTGGGTATTTCCTCGGGTCAACGCCATTATTTCAAGAGACTACATTCTCTTTTCTTAAAAAAAATAATTTTTATTAACCGGCCAGTCAAATCAAATTAAATCACATCACATAAATTCCGAATTACAAAGCCGAATTTTAAATTTTGTTGGGGGGACCCATATTTCAAGATCCGAAGGGGGATTCTGATCATCTTCTTGCTACTGCGTTAATGTCCAAATCAATCCAAATCAGTCCAAACAGAGTTCATAATTCTATCCAGTCTTATCTTGCTGTTTCCACATCACATCTTGTTCATATATTTTCTCTTTTTTCTTTATGATCTCTTCTGATAGTCTCCTTAAGCCGATAAAAACCAATAATAATCCTGTGTGAATTTTTCCATTCTTCCAATCCTCAAATCGAGATGGTTTCCATATATCATCACCTTCATAGATAACATCGCTCTTTCCATCATTAATCTTGCAAAACTGTCGCTCTTAAGTCCCTCTGAGGAGTTTCACCCACAATATATAAACAGCTCTATTTCTCTCTTTCTCCTCCCAGACTCAAGACCTCCGACAGAACTTCCCAATATGGCAACGGCATTTTTAACTGCGTCATTCCAAAGCTCTTATACATTCCACGCTCTTCTTAAAACATGCTTTGGTTCGAAAGTTTATCTCCACACAGCCTTAAATCCACAGCTTAAGTCCTTAAAATGACATTTCTGACTCGTGAGGGGAGGGGATTCTTGTTTAATCACATAAGGAAAGAAAGGAAAGTTTTTCCCCCTCCCCCATCAGTCATTTGCCATACCGTATCTTGGCGTATCTTCTCATGTTTTATTCTTGTCTTGTTTTATCAGAGATCTCTTCTGTTAGCAGTCTTTGCTCCCCCTCCTTCCTTGAAATATGTGCATTCCTTCATCCAAATTGTTTCTTTTGAAGTTCTTGCAGCTAGTGGCGCGGATCAGGGACAGCGTCCAGGAGCGCCAGAATCTAGGCTTTGTGCCTAGTGCCCCCATCCCCACAAATTCGGGGGTGGTATAGGGCACAGCAGGCAAGGGCAGCCCCCCCCCCACCATCCTGGGGGGGTAGGGAGGCTAATTACTCCCATCATAGCCTCCAAATTACCTTGTGTGGGTCGGAGAGATGTTATTGTCAGCCATCTTCCGATGCGCCCCCTAGTGCCCCCCCCCCAAGATACTACATTCTCAAGCCTTTTGGTAAGGACTTTTCCTTGTCTTATCCGTTCCAGGCAACCTGCCGTGGATGGTTGGTTCCTCTGTCTCCTGACAGTAAGTAACTGTGGAGGCCAGTTCTGGATCCACACATCCTTTCACAGTGGGGACATAGCAGGGGCAATTAGGGCCTGGATGGCATAGGCCAGGCTTCCTCAACCTCGGCCCTCCAGATGTTTTGAGACTACAATTCCCATCATCCCTGACCACTGGTCCTGCTAGCTAGGGATCATGGGAGTTGTAGGCCAAAAACACATGGAGGGCTGAGGTTGAGGAAGCCTGGCATAGGCTGTCCTGAGGGCGGGATAGAGCCTTGTCAGCCCCTAGGCTCGAAATTCCTCACTCCTTATCTATGTTCTGGGAATCAAGGTGTTAATACAAGTGTGTCATTATTATTTTTTAATTGGTGAAATATTGGAGGGTATGCATTTTACGACATCTGGAAACTAAGTAAAATGCATACCCTCCAGCAAACAGAATCTCAGTGGCAGTAGCTAGCAGCAGTCTTTTAAAATGTGCTAGAGGATACGGGCAGTAGCAAGCAACCTGCTCACAGGTGGGATTTGCATCAGAGGTTTCCAAGATGCAGGGATCATGTGACACCAGATGTTCAGGAGCCTCGTCCACCACCAGTCATTAATACTTACATATGTCAATAGAAATGCCGGAGCCTTCGGATTCCAGACTCATTTGTACTCATTTCAAAGATGGCCCATGAAAACTGAGAGGCATGGTGCTTTGTGAAAGCAGAAGGGAGAAGGCTTTAAAGAGCGGAATGCGGAGAGGCTGAGATGAATAAATGGGGGCTCCCAGGAATGACAGGAGGAGAACGGGGAGATGGAGGCCAGTCTTTGTGCCTGGAAAAAGAAAATGCAGTGCCAGAAACTTCATAATGGAACGGCAATGAGTTTTACTTAAAGACAAGGGTTCCTAAAATGTTGGTCAAGAAAGCAAATTATTCCGATCTCACCCAAATTTTCAAAAGGCAAAGAGCAAATAGTGATGTGTAATTTTACCAAGTAGTAAATCAAATCCCTCCTCCTCCTCCTCCCACTTACCGTATTTTTCGCTCTATAAGACGCACCCGACCATAAGACGCACCTAGTTTTAGAGGGGGAGAATAAGAAGAAAAAATATTCTCTCCCTCTCTGTGCAGCGCCCCTTCAGCGAAGCGGCAGATGAAACGGAGCCCCTTCTATTTCTCTCCCCCCCACTTTGCTGAAGGGCCGCTGTGTAGAGAGGGAAAGCTGTGCAGCGCCTCTCCAGCGAAGCGAAGCCAGGAGAGCAAGAGGGATCGGTGTGCACCGATCTCTCTTGCTCTCCTGGCTTCAGCGAAAGCTGCACAGCCTGCTTTCTCTCCATAAGACGCACAAACATTTCCCCTGACTTTTTAGGAGGGGGAAAGTGCGTCTTATAGAGCGAAAAATACGGCTTGTGCTTCCAAAGGAGTCCTGGGTGGCAAACAATTCTATTTGTCTTAACCTCTCTTCTGCAAGCTGAGTTTCACCCAACCTTCCAACACTTCGCTACTCTGATTCTCATTCTAGAGTAGCCTGTTCATCTGTGGCCTTCAACCCAGCCACAGCATTGCCAGCTGCATCCCCAAGCAGCTTCGAGGGGTCCAGTGACCTGGCAGCACCCACCAGTGATGATGCTAGCCTTGGCACTCTCTTACCCACTCATCACCCCCTGCTGCCAGCTTCACTGCTGGCATCAGCCGGACCCAGAAAGTCGCACCCTATTTCAATTGGCTGGTGGCCTGGTAGCAGTCTCGATACTGGTCTGATATTCCTGACATTCATAAAGTTCAATCCAGCCCTTTAAAAATTAATTTCAGACTCTGTAAAGCTCTGTGAAGGCTTGTTTTAACGTGTAGATCTAATGTCTGTGTTTTATTGCCCATTTTTTATTACCTGTTGCCGCAAAGAGAGAGATCTGCCCACAACAGATGGATTTGGTAGGGAAGAATTATTTCTTTTTCTTTTACCTAAAGTAAATGAATATTGCTACATGCCACCCAAAATGTCTGAGTGGTTCAAGATGCCAGGGAGTTCCAGGTGCGCTAGCCAAAGTCTGCCTTTCCTTTGGGACAATGGGGCACAGTGGAGACTGTGGTGTCTTTATGACATGTGGCTTATTTATACTTCTATACAACCTGAGCCTTCCACAGAGGGGTTCAGAGCTTCAACATTCCCTTTTTTTTTAAATAAATGTTTTTATTAGGAATTCCAACATGACAATTTTAACAAAAATACATCATCCCCATTATTCCCCCCCATTTCCCCCCTCCCACCCTAAAAAAGAAAAAAAGAATACACTCCCTCCCGCCCCGCCCCCCCCGAGACTTCCCTCAGTTCCTCTCTCTGGTTTCTCGACACATAATTTGATCTGCATGTTATAAAATTGTAAAAATCCTCCATTTGTCTATCTATATATTACCAATATATAGATAAAGAAGGCTGATTGCCGAAGAATTGATGCTTTTGAATTATGGTGCTGGAGGAGACTCTTGAGAGTCCCACGTACTGCAAGAAGATCAAACCTATCCATTCTGAGGGAAATCAGCCCTGAGTGCTCACTGGAAGGACAGATCGTGAAGCTGAGGCTCCAGTACTTTGGCCACCTCATGAGAAGAGAAGACTCCCTGGAAAAGACCCTGATGTTGGGAGAGATGGAGGGCACAAGGAGAAGGGGACGAAATCCAAATGGTTGGATAGTGTTCTCGAAGCTACAAACATGAGTCTGACCAAACTGCGGGAGGCAGTGGAAGACAGGAGTGCCTGGCGAGCTCTGGGCCATGGGGTCACGAAGAGTCGGACACGACTAAACGACTAGACAACAACAGCAACATATTACGAATAAAGAATTTGTGAATGTTTATTCAAAACCTGCCAAGGAGTCCAGTTCATTTTGTTGTTTCTTCAATTACTTTGTAAAATGTTCCCATTCATCTTTAAAGTCACAGTTGTCCTTGTCACGTAGTTTATGTGTCAATTTTGCCAATTCCGCATAGTCCATCAATTTTTCTTGCCACAGTTCTTTAGTCAGGATTTCCTCATTCTTCCATCCTTGTGCTATTAAGACTCTTGCCACCGTTGTCGCACATATGAAAATATTTTTTAGTTTCTTTGGCAGGTCTTTTCCCACAATCCCTAACAAGAAAGCTTCAGGCTTTTTCACAAATGTGAAATGGAACATTTTCTTCAACTCATTATATATCATTTCCCTTTTTTAGAAATTTTTGCTGCAATCCCACCACATATGATAAAAAGTCCCTTCTTTTTCCTTACATTTCCAACACAGTTTTGAACTGGTTTTGTACATTTTCCCTATATATACCATCTATACATCATTTTCATATAGTTTTCTTTCCACAAGGAACAATCTGTAAATTTCAAATTTCCATAACCTTTCCCAATCTTCCAACATAATATTATAACCTATATCTTGTGCCCATTTAATCACAACTGCTTTCACCTCTTCATCTTTCGTCTCCCAGAGCATCAACATTCCAAGGCGGACCTGCTTCTCCCTTCGACGCTCTGAAACTTACCTTCCTAGCTCACATAACTAGCAGCTTTCTCTTGCTAACCTAAGCACTGGAGTTTTCTAACACAGGTAGAGGCCCCATTCCTTGGAGCTGTTGTTATCCTAACAATCCATTACCCCAGGCTTACACCGCAAAGGGGCTTAGTCTGACTTAATTATATTTTAAAACATGTTGACTTCCTAGGATTAAGACGTGTCTACTACACAGTTTAGGAGGTTTGCCCAGCTAAATTAGTTCTTTCACACATGCCAGTTCCAGAGAATGAAAAGCATCTAGCGCACAACTCAAATACACACATAGGCCTTACACCCAGTTTAAAAAACAGGATCTGGCATCAACATTAACACACAGCGCTTAATTAAATCCTACCGCTCGCTGGACTTAATTAAATTCTAACAGAGATTATTGATCTGGCCTCAGTTTTAACACACACACACACATCAAACTCATAGGAGTCTAACCCCTACAAACATATAATATTGTAGTCAACGAAATGACCCCCTTCTTCCCAGCAGTATTAGAACTATTGGCAGTTATTAATAGTATTAGAACTATTGGCAGATGCCTCGATAACAATCATCTAATTAAAGCCAGCATCAGGAATACTCTGAGCTAAATAACGATGTCTTTTAGTGAAATAACAACTGGTAATTTATATTTATTGCTTTGGGGAAGAGATGTTTATTAGAGTTTTCCCTGAACCAAGGGAAGCTTGTAGAGAGCTCGGGGGAAATTATTATTTAGAATTTCATTAATTTCATTAATCGTGCCGACGAAAGGATTCCAGGCCTCATCAGAGGTACTGATAGCAATCGCCTTTCACACCTGCACTGTAGGCAGTTAAAAAGACCTGTCAAATTGCACTCATTGTTGGAAGGGTAGGCTATCATTATTCTCACCTTATCTTTTTTCACATCGCATGGGAAGATGGAATAGAGAGATCTTTCCCAATTAGCGGTGAATGTTGAGATAGCTTTCTGATGGGAAACAATGCACTCTATGTGGGGCTACCTTAGAACGTGACCTGGAAATGACAACTAATCCAGAACGCGGCTGATGGACTGGTGACTGGGAGGGCCTCCAGGACCATCTAACACCGGTCCTAAAGAATCTACATTGGCTCTCAGTACGTTTCCGAGCAGAATTCAAAGTGTTGGTTCTGACCTTTAAGGCCCTGTATACCTGAAGGAGCGTCTCCACCCCCATCATTCTGCTGAGACACTGAGATCCAGCTCCGAGGGCCTTCTGCGAGAAATGAGGTTACAGGGAACCAGGCAGAGGGCCTTCTCGGTAGTGGCTCCTGCCCTGTGGAACGCCCTCACACCAGATGTCAAGGAAATAAACATCTATCTGACTTTTAGGAGAAATCTGAAGGCAGCCCTGTTTAGTGAAGTTTTTAATGTTTGATGTCTTAAAGGTAAAGGTAACGGTACCCCTGACCATTAGGTCCAGTCATGGCCGACTCTGGGGTTGCGGTGCTCATCTCGCTTTATTGGCCGAGGGAGCCAGTGTCCAGCTTCTGGCTCATGTGGCCAGCATGACTAAGCCGCTTCTGGCGAACCAAAGCAGCGCACGAAAACGCTGCTTACCTTCCCGCTGGAGTGGTACCTATTTATCTACTTGCACTTTGACGTGCTTTCGAACTGCTAGGTTGGCAGGAGCTGGGACCCAGCAACAGGAACTCACCCCATTGCAGGGATTTGAACCGCCGACCGATCGGCAAGTCCTAGGCTCTGTGGTTTAACCCACAGCGCCACCCGCATCCCTGTTTGATGTCTTACTGTGTTTTAATTTGTTGGATGCAGCCCATAGTGGCTAGGGCAACCAAGTCGGATGGGCAGCACAACAACAACAACAACAACAACAACAACAACAACAAAACAACAACTTTTGCCTCTGACCCTGCCCAGCACTTGCATGTGGCCCCCAGAAGGTTTTCCAGAAAGAAATGCGGTCCTTGGCTGAAAAAAGGCTTCCTACGTCTGCTTTCATCATAAGTTGCCTCTGCTCCAGTTTCCCACTGGGCCTCTTCCCCTGAAGCTGCTCTGTTTAAGAACAGGCAAAGCTCAAGACATTTTGCTTCAGGTGAAGGTCAAAAGCCAGAAAATTGCTCTGCAGACGTGTGTATATTAAGCAAAAATCGCATACAAACCTGTATATGAGGGGAAAGCCAAACTAAAAGTGCTAATGAAATTCCACAAGAGCTTTAAAAAAATATTCACAAACTGACGTAGAAACAGAGAAAGCTGAATTTAAGATTGGAAAAATGAGGAACAAAATTGACACAAACACCTACCCCAAAGCACACAATCTGAAAAACTGCTTAAAGTCCACCCAGTTTGCCCTTTGATATCATGACATATTTTGGCTCTAGAATTTGCACTAACAGGTGGTAATCGATTTGAGCACTACGACAAAAATAATTGCAAAGAACTGGGGGGGGGGGGAGGAGTTAATCACCTACTGTCTTCAAAGGGACTGGAAAAAAATGGACCACGTTGAGAATGATTAAGTTAATCTGTTATCAGAGCATACAAATAAATTGGACTAATAAATTAATGGAACAAATAGACATTGGAATAGTATGTATAATGACATGGGTGGTGCTGTGGTCTAAACCACTGAGCCTCTTGGGCTTGCCAATCAGAAGGTTGGCGGTTCGAATCCCCGCGACGGGGTGAGCTCCTGTTGCTTGGTCCCTGCTCCTGCCAACCTGGCAGTTCGAAAGCACACCAGTGCAAGTAGATAAATAGGTACCGCTGTGATGGGAAGGTAAATGGCATTTCCATGTGCTCTGGCTTCTGTCACGGTGTCCCGTTGCGCCAGAAGCGGTTTAGTCCTGCTGGCCCCATGACCCAGAAAAGCTGTCTGTGGACAAACACTGGCTCCCTTGGCCTGAAAGCGAGATGAGCGCCGCATCCCATAGTCGCCTTTGACTGGACTTCATCGTCCAGCGGTCCTTTACCTTTTTAAAATATATATATAATGGTGATGCACAGACAGATGTTTTCTGTTTATTGGAAGTTTATTTTGTTATTTGAAATGTATGTTGTTGCAGTTTTGAAACACTGTACACTTTAAGAAGGAAAAAGGAAAGGAAAGAGTTGTGTTAGCTGGTAGAGTAGTGCATAGAGACATTATAAATGAGGGACATGTTTCTTCTTTTGAACAGAGTCTTGATGATTCTTGCGTTCTTCCAAGATGTACCGAGAATCTTTTGTTTCTTTCTTTCCTTCCTTGTTTCTTTCTTTTTCATATTTTTGGAGAGCACAGGAAACTGCCTTAGGTCAATGAGGGTGACTTTTATTCTCTCCCATCCATCACAGACCCACAGTGGTGATGGGTTCAAGGTGTAACTGTTTGGAGAGCCTAAGCAGCTCTTAACGTCTCCTTTCCAATTTGAAGACGGCCTTGTTTTTTCAGTAATTGAACCTCTCCACCTCTTCTACTGAAGGAGTCTTGAAAGCAACTCAAGTCAGGCTTTTCAATCAGGCAAGCAAGGGAAATAATTGGGAAAGGGCTGTTGTTTTTATCAATGAATAGCATCATCCATGAGTGCCATTCATTTAGTGTTCGTTCATTCATTCATTCATTCATTCATTCATTCATTCATTCATTCATAATGTCCATTCATTTAATGTCCAGTTCTTAACTCCTATACCAATAATTTTGAAACTTTTACCACTTTGCAACTAAGCCAAGCTTTTCTGGAACACATAAAGCTGACCTTTGGAGAGTTTGTAAGTAAATCAGTTTTTCAATTTTAACTTACCAGACATTTTTATATGCTAAGGAACCTGTATCCCCACATTTTAATTTGCTGCATATTTTGTGATTCTAAATCTCTCTCACACCAAAAAGGACTTGCCCCAACAATAGAAAACAATTGGTTGCATCCAACTACGTTCTACTCAGAGTAGACCCATTGGAATGAATGGATCTAAGGTAGTCACACCTACAATCAATGAAGCTGTGGCCAAATTTTCAACCCAAAGATGCCTTTTCTTTGCCAACTTCAAGAAGCCAGACATCAGGAGGAAGGTGGCTTTGCCATACCCTAACAAGCCAACGGCTTCATGATGAATGAGCTACAGGTGCAGATATCTGATGGAAGCAGGCAGGATGGCACGAATAACCCTCTGCTGTTTTAGCACAGTATAATGCATTCAACAGCGGGCTGCGGATCAAGCTCGTGAAACATTTATTTTAAGTCTTAAAATATCAAATTCCTCATAACGACCAACTTCCTCAAAGCAGCCCTGGCAATTACGAGGGTCACGTCGTGAGTGATTTTGCGCTCAGAGGGGAATTAATTTTAACCGCCGCTACTGTAAAGAGCACTTTTGCCGGCAAAAGGCAACTTTATGATCGGATCCAGCACAACTGAGGTTAAAGTTTCATTGTCCTCACTAAAAGAGGCACTTGGGACAAGGGGATCTAAGAGAACAGCTTCCTTTTACGTGAGTTCCTCCACCGGTGAGAGAACTCTAGAGGTGAGCGAGAGATGAATGGACCGCTTCCAAGGGAACAAAGAGGGATATGGATCCCCAAAGGCTTGGTGATGCAACATTCCCCAGCCAAGCGCACTCCATTTCCCACTGTACCTCAGGGACCACCTCTTTCCATATGAACCAACCTGGACCCTGCGATCATCATCTGCTTAAAATAGGTAGAGAAGCCTATCCAGACATGTGGAAGTTACTTTTGTTTTTTCTTAGCTACTGTTGAGTTCAGCTATCTTCTGAACATTTTAAATTACTTGTTTCACACTGTTTTTTTATCAACAATTTTATTTTTTAAAAAATATATCTTTATTATGTTAATATATATGTTTATTATATTTATTTTAAATATATATTTATTAATTTAAAATTATTAATTATATATCTGTACAGTAGTACCTCAGGTTACATACGCTTCAGGTTACAGACTCTGCTAACGCAGAAATAGTGCTTCAGGTTAAGAACTTTGCTTCACGATGAGAACACTGTGCTCTGGTGGCACAGTGGCAGCAGGAGGCCCCATTAGCTAAAGTGGTACTTCAGGTTAAGAACAATTTCAGATTAAGTACGGACCTCTGGAACGAATTAAGTACTTAACCCGAGGTACCACTGTATTAATTTAAAATAAATACATTTATGAAAAAACAGACATACATACAAGTAAACAAACATACAATCAAACAAACAAAAAAATAACAGAAGAATCAATCAAACCACCACACTGTAAGATACAAGAAGATTAATATAATTATCATCATATATACTTCTGATACTGAACACAATTATAAAGCTTATAGAGAAGAAATTTAAAACTGACTTCCAATTAATCTCACTGTACTTTATCTATCCATTACTTTATACTGCAGTTACATATTTCTTATATAATATATATATATATATATATATATATATATTCAACAAAGTTAATTTTGTGTGTGTGTGTGTGTGTGTGTGTGTGTGTGTGTATTTGTAACCTCCTTAAAGATCATTTACAATCAAGTGGCATATAAATTTTGTTCAAGAACACAAAAACACAAGCGTACTGTAATATAGTTGCCATATTTTGAAGAGCAAAAAAGAGGACACATTTGCCAACTTCTGCTTTTTACTATGGGTCGCTATGACGACTCACTTTACATACCCAGGAAAAAGAGGACGGGTCCTGGAAAAAGAGGGCATATGCCAACCAGGGGAGGCCATTTTGTCCTTGGCTTCCTGTACTAGAATGCCTCCAAGGAGCCTGACTGAGAGAGCCTGTGTGGTGCAGTGGTGAGAGTGATGGACTATGACCTGGGAGACCAGGGTTTGAATCCCCACTCAGCCATGAAGCTCACCGGGTGATATTGGGCCAGTCCCTGCCTCTCAGCCTAGCCTACCTCACAGGGTTATCATGAAAATAAAACGGGGAGGAGGAGAAGTATGGAATCCATCTTGAGCTTCTTGGAGGAGGAAAGGCAGGATTGTTGTTGTTTAGTCATTTAGTTGTGTCCGACTGGACCCCATGGACCAGAGCACGCCAGGCACTCCTGTCTTCCACTGCCTCCTGCAGTTTGGTCAAACTCATGTTGGTAGCTTCAAGAACACTGTCCAACCATCTCGTCCTGTGTTGTCCCCTTCTCCTAGTGCCCTCAATCTTTCCCAGCATCAGGGTCTTTTCCAGGGAGTCTTCTCTTCTCATGAGGTGGCCAAAGTATTGGAGCCTCAGCTTCAGGATCTGTCCTTCCAGTGAGCACTCAGGGCTGATTTCCTTCAGAATGGATAGGTTTGATCTTCTTGCAGTCCATGGGACTCTCAAGAGTCTCCTCCAGCGCCATAATTCAAAAGCATCAATTCTTCGGCGATCAGCCTTCTTTATGGTCCAGCTCTCACTTCCATACATCACTACTGGGAAAACCAGGATATGAATGTAATAAACAAACAAACAAACAAACAAACAAACAAACAAATTCACAGCTCCCACACCCATCACTTAGATCACACAGCACTTATATCACAGATCTTCAGCAAGAAGAGCAGGATTGACCTATGCAAGCAAATTCCTGCCAGTGAACTCCAGGTACCCCTTGTGCAACTTGGGTGGTTGCATTCCCAAAGGTGTGTCTTTTCATTTTCTGGCAGTCTTGGACACCCAAGATTGTAATGCCTGGGAGTCAAACGCTGGCCTGATTAGCGTTATGAAATCCAAACGAAATCAAGTTAATTGACGTCAAATGGGTTAAGTGTTAAAACTGCAGCAAACAAGAGGAGTTTTGTTATCTGGTATCCAATCTGGTGCCCCGTTTATGAACCACAAGTTCCAGAAATCAGGATTTCCTTCTACGAACTCCCGCTTTTTCAGAAGGTATTGGGACCAGAGAGAGGCCTGGCCTTCTCACCTTGGTGGCAGACTCCTTAACCTCTGACCAGGGATGTCGGAGAAGCCCAGAGAAAATGGAAATTGAGCAAATTGGCGCATTCTCCTGTGGTCAGAAACAGAACTCAACGAAGAGAACGCGACTAGTGTTTGTTCACATTGTTTTCAAATCAAAAAGGAAGTTGGGGGATGTTCAGAAAAGGGCCATGAAAAATGATCAAGGGGATGGAGTGAGGAAAGCTAGCAATTTAATTTTGGACTCACAGTTGTCCATGGAGGTGCAGGTTAATTCTCTGTCCAGGGTGGCTGTCTACCAGCTCCATCTGGTACGCAGGCTGAGACCCTACCTTTCCGCGGACTGTCTCGCCAGAGTGGTGCATGCTATAGTTATCTCCCACTTGCACTACTTCAATGCGCTCTACGTGGGGCTACCTTTGAAGGTGACCCGGAAACTGCAATTAATCCAGAATGCGGCAGCTAGACTGGTGACTGGGAGTGGCCGCCGGGACCATATAACACCGGTCCTTAGAGATCTGCATTGGCTCCCAGTATGTTTCCGAGCACAATTCAAAGTGTTGGTGCTGACCTTTAAAGCCCTAAACGGCCTCGGCCCAGTATACCTGAAGGAGCATCTCCACCCTCATCATTCAGCCCGGACACTGAGATCCAACACCGAGGGCCTTCTGGCGGTTCCCTCATTGTGAGTAGTGAGGTTGCAGGGAACAAGACAGAGGGCCTTCTTGGTAGTGGCTCCCACCCTGTGGAACACCCTCCCATCAGATGTCAAGGAAATAAGCAGCTATCTTATTTTTATAAGACATCTGAAGGCAGCCCTGTTCAGGGAATTTTTTATATTTAATGCTGTATTGTTTTTAGCACTCGATTGGGAGCTGCCCAGAGTGGCTGGGGAAACTCAGCCAGATGGGTGGGGTATAAATAACAAGTTGTTGTTGTTGTGGTTGTGAGGGAAGCATGACCACTACACTACTGTTTCCTCCAGTTAGTTTGATCCAAAGAACTGGTCTGTCTGTCCATCTGCACTGCTTCATCAAGGGCATTGTGGGGAATTCAAATGACAGCTAGACTCTTTGTAACTGCAGCTACAGAATGGGAGGGGAAATACAGGTGAAAAGGGTAAGACCTAATAACACAGAGCCACAGTTCATCATGGGAAGAAGAGTTGCAGGGTATGAACACAACTCAAGATATTAAATGCAGCAGGGAAGCCTGGGCATGCAACAGCCTGAGCCAAGCCAAACTACATGTTGGGTTTGTTTTTTTCTAATTTGGCTTGCTTCTTCCTGCTTCAAGGGATCCTTAGCAAAGTTCAGAGTTTTCACACACCATTACGACCAGAGTTAGGACTTGCCGAAGGGCACGTTCCCATCTCAGAGGTGGTGAAACCCCAGGGAGCAATAATGCAAGGTGTTGTCTCCCTTCTATTTTAGATGCTCTGTTTGGAATGCTCTCCCTTTGATGTTGCTGTTTAGGTATCCCATGATTCAGATTTCTTTGCCTCGTGTACAAACATACCACCCAGGAAGGGTTCACCCAAGAGGCATTTTGGGAGAGATGATTATACCACCATCATCATCTCCTCTTTGACATTTCTCTCTGCACCTACCTTAGATCTTGATGACTCTGTTCTCCACTGGTTCGTTCCTGGGTGCTGAATGGCTCATTCCATGGCGTCCACTGGAAGAAACAAGGGTTGCTTCTGCTGTGCTGAAATCAGTCCTCCAAATATTCCAAAAGTGACTTCCAGTTTTCTGCCTCAATCCTCAGGACACTTGAGAATTTATTTACAATTTTGTTTAGGGTGTGGTTGAGATAGGCAGATCTATTGATTTTGGTTTTTGTCAGTCTCTCTCTCTCTCTTTTTACCTTCCGTTCAGTTCTCCACATTTCCACTTCAGTTTGCAGAAATTTTCTTTTCTTTTCTTTTTGTTCTCATGAAAATTCACCAGCATTTTACCGCAAATTTCTCCAAATGTACACATTTTTTTGTCTGACTTTGCCATATATATATGAGAGATAGATAGGTGCTTTTCATGTGTGTGTGTGTGTGTGTGTGCGTGAGAGAGAGAGAGAAAGAATGAAAGAAAGCAATTGCTCCCATTTTATCTATCTATCTATCTTACTTGCCAAAATGGCTTCTATATAATGCATTCTTCAATGTTATTATCACTAATATATACATTTTATGCACACTTTAACTCTAACATATGCATTTTTGTACACATTTCTTGGCTCACTTGCTGGAGAACTGCACTACAAAATTTGGAGAAGCGTAAAGTTTCGATCACATGTGTTTGGTTGTTTCTTCTTTGTTTTTCTCTGGCTATAACCTCTATTTGGTTGCCTGGTAAGCTTTACTGACTGACTGGTTGAACTTCAAAGTATGCCTGTGTTTCAGTTCACGTACTGCTTCGGAAAGTGTGAAGTAGGCAGGTTCGCCTTTAGAAGTGAACAGAATTGAATTCCTCTCACACCACTAACATGAGTTTTCAAATATTATCACTATACTAGAGGCTGCCCAACTTCTCCTAAAGTGGCTGCCCGGAAGGTGTAGCAAAACACAAAATGGCTGCCATGAGCGAGGGGCATAATGACTTGCCACGTTAAAAAAAACACACAGAGAAAAAATTATGTAGGGAAAGCACCTACATCATCCACCGCCATGCTTGTTCACAGAAAGAAGCTCATTGCTACTGTTCACTGTTTAGAACAGAAGGAAGGCTGTGTGTCCAAGGAAAATTGTGCAATTTTAAGTGCAGACAGGGACTGAGCATTAAGAATTGTCTCTTGTGTGCTGTGGGTTTCTGAGAGTGTATTTACTGAAACCTTCTGCATGAGCCTTAAGAGATGCTGTTGGGCACACTGGCACCTGCCGAAGCCACGTTAGTAACTCCTGCCAGCCAGACACTGTGAAAGAATAAAAAATTATTTTCGTCAACCATCGGCCATAGCAACAAAAGAACAATGCGATATACAAAGAACAGAAATAAAAAGTTGATTATATAAGACACAGTTTAGGGTCCTGAATCAGCAGTCAAATAGTGGACCTTATTCTGATTGCCCCTGCTAAAAACCTTGCAGCCTTTGCTGTCACCTGCTCATCCTGATCTGCCAAGAGGAAGGACACTGTGGCAGTGGCTGGGAGACCCAGAACGGACAATAAAAGAGGGGTGATAACCTCATTCCTCAAGAGTGCAAGCCAGCAGGGCATGCGCCACCAATTCAGTACGGCCATCTCCACAGGGACATAAGTGTTTTTCGTGTGGAATCTGTTGGAATCGTCCCTCAAGTACAGCCAAGGGCAATACATTCAATCTTGAGAGAGTAAAAGCGTGTCTATATTTTGGAATTGCTAGGTTATGCCAGTCTGACATATCTACAGTGCCAGCCCACTCATAAGGCAAGGTGAAGCGACTGCCTCAGATGGCAGGATCTACAGGGGCAGCAGCAAATCCTAATGTAGATCTTATTCCCCACCCTTTTGCTGATGTGGTGTAGTGGTTAAGAGCGACAGACTCGTAATCTGGTGAACCGGGTTCGCGTCTCCGCTCCTCCACACGCAGCTGCTGGGTGACCTTGGGCTAGTCACACTTCTCTGAAGTCTCTCAGCCCCGCTCACCTCACAGAGTGTTTGTTGTGGGGGAGGAAGGGAAAGGAGAATGTTAGCCGCTTTGAGACTCCTTCGGGTAGTGATAAAGCGGGATATCAAATCCAAACTCCTCCTCCTCCTCTTCTTCTTCACTCTCCCCTTCTCCGCTGGTGGGGAGAGAGGACGCCATTTTGTGGTTCACCTCAGGTGCCAAAATGTCTTGGGCCAACCCTTCATATCAAAAACAGAAGGCGCTGCCATGACTCGTCTAGGGCTGAGGTGGAGGGAGATTCAGGAGGGCCTTTACCAAGTTTCTCTCAGGATGATTTGTGAGAATCTCTTTATTTACAAATGTACCAGCTGAGCAGTCATTACAAGGGTGGAGAAGTCAGATCCTGGGCAGTCCGAGACATTTCCCTCAAATCCAAAGCATCCTGACTGCTTCTGTCATCAGAGGAATTGCACAAGGTGTCTGATGAAAACTAGCTTGCGCAACACATTACAGAGGAAGGGAGGCCGAAGGGGCTGGCTGCACATTATGCTCTAGTGTGAATGAGGCATACATGAAATGACATGGCTAGATCAGGGATAGGCAACCTAAGGCCCGGGGGCTGGATGCAGCCCAATCGCCTTCTCAGTCCGGCCCGTGGAATCAGCATGTTTTTACATGAGTAGAATGTGTCCTTCTATTTAAAATGCATCTCTAGGTTATTTGTGGGGCCTGCCTGGTGTTTTTACATGAGTAGAAAGTGTGCTTTTATTTAAAATGCATCTCTGGGTTATTTGTGGGGCATAGGAATTCATTATTATTTTTTCAAAATATAGTCTGGCCCACCACATGGTCTGAGGGACGGTGGACCGGCCCATGGCTGAAAAAGGTTGCTGACCCCTGGGCTAGATCCTTAATCTTGAATATGAAGGAACCTGCTGCTGTTAGACCCTCTGAATGAAAAGCACATGTTCTTCAACTGAGCTACAGCCCTTCCTCACCAGGAAAAGCTTGTCTCCATCTCTATTTACCACCTTGTGACAAATGGAACTTTCAAAAAGACAAAGGGGTGGTGTGTGTGTGTGTGTGTGTGTGTGTGTGTGTGTGTGTGTGTGTGTGTGAAAGAGAGAGAGAGAGAGAGAGAAGTCGCAGGGGGCAGCAATATTTTGAAAAGCACCTGTGCGATTCAAAAATAATAATAAATCAGCTCGATGGAGAAGGGAAAAGCCAAGCTTGTTAAGTCAAGAGGCTGGTGAAATATAGCAAACACTCAAAAATACTACAATACACTCTCAAGACTGTTTATATTGCTATCTGAAAATTATAGCAGGCACACGGCAAAGCCAGTTCAAACAAAGAGGGAAAGATAAGGGCTCTATCTTGCCCTGCTATCTGACTGGAGCACCAGGGCGATGTTTTGGCTAATAACCCTTATCTCCCTCCCACTTATCTCCCCCCTCCCTCTAATAAGAAGGGAAGTGAGCACTTGGGTCCCTTTCCCCACCCCCCAAGTTGCACCTTCTGCCCCTTTGGAAAGGTACTCCCTTACAGAGCAAGGCTAGGACTGGATAGTTGGGACAGGTGCCATCCGTGCTCTGTGCTTAAAGTTGTACCATATCTTAGATTGCCATAGGTCTGGAATTTCCTGGACATAGCCAGGATTTGTAAACGGTGTCTGGGTGGAACTTGCTATGTTGGAAGTGTAGATTTTGGCGGATTTCGTTAAAAACAGCTCCAAAAAAACAACAGCTCAACAGCTTCGTGTCTGGATTTTCACTTTTTGAAATATGGCAACCCTAACCATACCCAGTAGGGACGCGGGTGGCGCTGTGGGTTAAACCACAGAGCCAAGGACTTGCCGATCAGAAGGTTGGCGGTTTGAATCCCCACGACGGGGTGAGCTCCCGTTGTTCGGTCCCAGTTCCTGCCAACCTAGCAGTTCAAAGCACGTTCAAGTGCAAGTAGATAAATAGGTACCGCTCCGGCGGGAAGGTAAACAGCGTTTCCGTGCGCTGCTCTGGTTTGCCAGAAGTGGCTTAGTCATGCTGGCCACATGACCTGGAAGCTGTACGCCGGCTCCCTCAGCCAATAAAGCGAGATGAGTGCCGCAACCCCAGAGTCGGCCACGACTGGACCTAATGGTCAGGGGTCCCTTTACCTTTAACTATACCCAGTGCTTTTTTCCAGGGGTACACAGCGGTACGCATACCCCTAAACATTTTGTGAATTTTTGTACTTTTGTCCGTTTACTGTATTTATTTTCCCCAATTTGAACTATAAAATGGTGATTTTCTTGAGTCAACATGAGAGTACACCTAAACATTTTTTTAAGGGGAAAAAAGCACTGACCATACCACTTTAGATTGTGGTAGATGTAGTTTGCTAAGGTTGCTGAGATTTACTAGGAGATGCTCCTAACCTCTTCCTAGAGCTGCAATTTCCAAAGCAGGTTAACAGTCAATTGTTAGTCAATATCTGGAGAAACGATCGCGATTTGACAATTATCACCCATCGAAGTCATGCCAGACTTCGGCATGCCAGACTTCACCTACGGACATAAGAAAAGCCTGCTGAATCAGGCCAGTGGTCCATCTAGTCACTTTCTGTCCCATCAACACCAAAAGCAGGCAACACTGCTGCCCTCCGACTGTGGAATTGCCTCTCAGGAGAGGTTAGACTGGCTTTCTCTTTGTTATGCTTCTGCCAGCAGGCAAAGATCTTCCTCCTTAGACAGGCCATTCAAAACTAAGTTACAGAATCTGAGCTAGGCTTCTGTCAGGACAAACTATTTTAATTGCTGGATCTAAATGTGCTTTGAGGTGGTGTATTATTTTTAACTAGTTTGTTTGCATTTTATAATGATGTTTTTAAATGTTGGAATCCTCCTTGAATTCCAGCTTGGGAGAAAGATGGGGCATTAATAATAATAATAATAATAATAATAATAATAATAATAATACAGTGGTACCTCGGGTTAAGTACTTAATTCGGTCCGGAGGTCCGTACTTAACCTGAAACTGTTCTTAACCTGAAGCACCACTTTAGCTAATGGGGCCTCCTGCTGCTGCCGCACCACTGCCGCACGATTTCTGTTCTTATCCTGAAGCAAAGTTCTTAACCTGAAGCACTATTTCTGGGTTAGCGGAGTCTGTAACCTGAAGAGTATGTAACCTGAAGTGTATGTAACCCGAGGTACCACTGTAATCCAGTATCCTGTTCTCACAGTGGCCATCCAGGCTAGGTCACACGGAGAAGTTCTCAAGAAATGTAAAATAAACTCTCTCTGTTCTCAAATGTTTGGGCCCCAGGGCTTTGCCTCTATAACCAGAAGAAGAAAAAAAACGAACCTGAGCTAATCCTTTCTGCCTAACTGATGGGAGTTATGCTTTATCTGATCAAAAGGACAGGACAAAGGAGATCGCAGGAGGCTTATTCCCCTTATCATTAAAGTCAATGTTCTTTGCATCACTGACCGGACAGAGGGAGGAAAAAAACAAAAGACAAAAACCCACTGGGAAGTTATCTTGCCCATGCAGAGCAGAAATTACCTCCCCATGCAAATCTTTGAGTCAATATTATTTCACACTACTGCAAATAAGAAAGCTGTTGATTCAGAGAGATCAGTGGGAGTGTATATATTTCTGTTGAGTTGGTTCCTGCTGGGGTAACTGGATTCCATCTGCCAGCTTTGCGGGGGCACATCACACATTGCCCTGAGACGGTAAATAGCAAATTCAAATTGGCTGGCTATGTTGGTTAAAAAAAAGGACATGCTTTGCATGCAAAAGGTCCCAGGTTCCATCCCTGGAATCTCCAGGTAAGGTGGTAAATGACCTCACCCATCTAAAACTATAGAGAGCTGGTGCCAGTCAGATAAGACCATACTGAGCTAGTTGGACTGATGTTCTGACTTGGTGTGAGGCAGTTTCCTCTGTTCCTCACTCCTTTCATCGATTATTGAGACTCGCAGCTCCTGTCCCTAACAGAGAGGAATGGCAAACCAAACTGTTGGATTATGCTGAAACTGCAAAACTGCCCAGAAAGCTGAGGAACCAAGAAGACCAAAACTTTAATAAAGAATGGGGGGAATTTGCAATCTACCTGAGAGACCACTGTAAGCAGATGAAAACATTAGCAGGGTTACAATAACACTTGTAATGTAGAAAACATTACGGACAATATGGAGAGATGTAAAATTTGGACGATGAAATAATATGCAGCTGAAAAGGTAGATAATAGGACCCATGGAGTGGGAAGTCTAGAGATTCGGAGAAATCTCTAAATATGGTTATGTATTTTGTATTGTTACAATTTTATACTTATAAAATTAAATAAAAATTATTTCACACAAAATAATCTCAGCACCTTCTGAGATTTGCACATTACAAGAAGCCCAAAGGGCTTAAAGCCAGGGTTCACATGATCCCCTTTCTATGCAACTTGTTCCAAGGACATGGGCAGCATGAACAACACATTTCTACCTCTTTCCAACAGACCTTCATAGCCTAATTAAGGGATCTGAGATGAAAAAAGACCCCAGTGCTTATGTTCATTTGATTTCCCCCTCCTCTTTTTTCTAGAGGGCAGCATTTCAAGGAAGAAATGGGAGCCAGCAATTTTTTAAAGATGTAGATTCCTTAATCATCCATGCCAGCAGAATGTCACTGCATGCTGATCTGGGACATAAGCCCCAAAGATGGGAAAATGCGCGGAGATTTGGGTTGCTAAGGAATAAATGAGCGCACAGATCCTTTCAGAATGTGACATCTCCCTGGTGGGAACAAGCTGCCCTGGTCTTTTTTTATCCAGCTTGCTCAGGTTTTGCCTCCCTCTTTTACCATTTCACCCAGCTGAAAGGTGCTAAATGAAGATCATGGCCACTGGTCCCATCACCTCCTGGCAAATAGAAGGGGAAGAAATGGAGGCAGTGAGAGATTTTACTTTCTTGGGCTCCATGATCACTGCAGATGGTGACAGCAGTCACGAAATTAAAAGACGCTTGCTCCTTGGGAGAAAGGCAAACCTAGACAGCATCTTAAAAAGCAGAGACATCACCTTGCCAACAAAGGTCCGTATAGTAAAAGCTATGGTTTTCCCAGTAGTGATGTATGGAAGTGAAAGCTGGACCATAAAAAAGGCTGATGGCAGAAGAATTGATGCTTTTGAATTATGGTCTGGAGGAGACTCTTGAGAGTCCCATGGACTGCAAGAAGAACAAACCTATCCAGAATAAGAACAAACCTATCCATTCTTAAGGAAATCAGCCCTGAATGCTCCCTGGAAGGACAGGTCCTGAAGCTTAGGCTCCAGTACTTTGGCCACCTCATGAGAAGAGAAGACTCCCTGGAAAAGACCCTGATGATGGGAAAGATGGAGGGCACAAGGAGAAGGGGACGACAGAGGACAGTGTTCTTGAAGCTACCAGCATGAGTTTGACCAAACTGCGGGAGGCAGTGGAAGACAGAAGTGCCTGGCGTGCTCTGGTCCATGGGGTCACGAAGAGTCGGACACGACTAAACGACTAAACAACAACAAAAAGGTGCTAATATGATCTGACTGCTGCAAATGGCATGACCATATTGGGCCATTTGGAATGTTGGGCCATATTGGGCCATTTGGAATGGAATGTATGGAATATTAAGGTGTCTACATGACATCTTAATAAGAAGAGTCTTCTGGATCAGGCCAATGGTCCATCTAGTCCAGCATCCTGTTCTCACAGTGGCCAACCAGATGCCTGTGGAAAGCCCGTAAGCAGGATCTGAGCACACCAGCACTCTCTTCTTCTGTGGTTTCCAACCAGGGGCGGAGCAAGGTGAGTGTGGTGGGTGCGGTCCGCCCCACGTGTCACCACCGAGGGGGGTGTCAAAATGCTGCGTGGCACTCAACGTCTGTGGGAGACACTGTGGCTTTGGTGTCCGCAGGCTTCCTGCTGCCAAAACAGCTGTAGGGCGGAGGCAGACTCCTCGTCGCAAGGCACATGATCTCTGCAAAAAGAAGCTGAACAACTCAAAAAAAGATCAACAACTTCGGTGTGATGTTAACATATGTGAGTGCTGGAGGTGAAATAGTTAAACAGGTTACCCAATCAGGATCCAGGGGGGTGGAGTCAGAGGGACTATAAAACCAGCTCTGGGAGGGGCAAAGGGAAGAGTTTGTTGGGAGGTGGGTGGTTGGTTGGAGTGGGAGTGAATAGGGATAGAGTCTCTGGGTAGGTTGAGTTAGTGTAGCGAAATAAGCTGAGTCAGGAACAGTTAGGAGCTAGGAAGACAAGTAAATATCTGAGAGGTGGTTTAGTGAGTGAGAGCAGGTAGTTATAGGTCTGGATAGACACCCCATGATTATAATTAACCGAGACCGTTTATGAAACCACACGCTTGTTAAACTGCAATAAATAAACAGAAGTTTATGTTCCAATTTAACCCTGCCTGGGCTCAGTATTGTACCAGGTAGGGCCTGGGTGGTCAGCGAGAAATAAAATGGTGGCACAGGGATCAATAGACGGTGAAACGTCCGGGGACCCTGTGCGATTCCCCCCCAAAAAAGCTCAACAACTCTGGCTCCCCCCCAAAAAAATATGAAATAAAGTCAAACCATTTTTGCAGGCAAAAAAAAAAAAAAAATTCAATGTGGGGAGGGGTAACAAGAAATTTTCCGTACCGGGTACCACCTGACTTTGCTACGCCACTGTTTCCAAAAACTAGTATTCAGAATCATTACTGCCTCTGACGGTGGAGGCAGAGCATAATTTTATAATCTCTTGACTTGTTGCCTAAACTAAAAAGTCCCTTGTGCAACCTTTTCTCCCCTTGCTCATTATGATGCCATGCCTCCTTCTCCAGGGACAGCATTCCAAAGATGAGTGGTGGTGGTCTATTACAGGCCCATTCTCTGGTCACCACCCTTTGTATGCAGAAAAATCTTGTTTTAGTTCTATTGTTCATCGTTTTTACATTGTACACCACTTAAAGGGTTTTTCTATTTTTTTAAAAAAAAAACATTTAGTGGTTTATAAATGCTTCTAAACAAACAAAGCATACAGACTTATTGTTAAACAATGCACAATATCAGTACAATAACGATGAAAAGCACGCGCTAAAGCTCATGTTAAGAACACCATCAGCAAAGGTGCTCATACGCCTGGGGGAGGAAACAAGTTTTAACCCGCTGCCAAAATGATAGTACATAAGAACATAAGTCAAGCCTGTAGGGCTGGTTGCCCATCTACTGCAGCATCCTGTTCTCACAAAGGCCAGGCATGGTGCAGAAGACACACTCCCTGCTCCTGCCATTGGTATTCAGGAGCATTAAAGTGGAGGCAGAACATAACCATCATGCCTTGTGGTCATTCTCCTCTATTCATTGTCCAATTCTCTTTTAAATCCGTCCAAGTTGGGGTTCGTCATTGCTTTCAGTAGGAACGAGTTCCATAGTTTAGCCATGCACTGTGTGAAGATGCACTTTCTTTTATCTATCCTGAATTTTCCAACGTTCAGCTTCATTGGATACAGGCCCTCCGAGTGTCCATATTTTCCAGGGACAGTCTGTGGAAGCCATCCTGGTTTCTGATTTGATCCCGGATTTTTGTTGCCTTATGTCTTCTTTTTCCAGGACACATCCTCTTTTTCCATGGGCAGAGTCGTGACAGTGATCCATAGTTAAAACTAGAAGTCGGCAAATGCGTCCAAGTTTTGCTCTTCAAAATATGGCAACCCTACTATGATGTCCCTAGTTCCACTGAAGGTTATGGTTGTTGTTGTTTAGTTGTTTAGTCGTGTCTGACTCTTCGTGACCCCGTGGACCAGAGCACACCAGGCACTCCTGTCTTCCACTGCCTCCCGCAGTTTGGTTAAACTTATGTTCGTAGCTTCGAGAACACTATCCAACCATCTTATCCTCTGTTGTCCCCTTCTCCTTGTGCCCTCAATCTTTCTCAACATCAGGGTCTTTTCCAGGGAGTCTTCTCTTCTCATGAGGTGGCCAAAGTATTGGAGCCTTAGCTTTACGATCTGTCCTTCCAATGAGCACTCGGGGCTGATTTCCTTCAGAATGGATCGGTTTGATCTTCTTGCAGTCCATGGGACTCTCAAGAGTCTCCTCCAGCACCATAATTCAAAAGCATCAATTCTTCGGCCATCAGCCTTCTTTAAGGTCCAGCTCTCACTTCCACACATCACTACTGGGAAAACCATAGCTTTAACAATATGGACCTTTGTCGGCAAGGTGCTGTCTCTGCTTTTTAAGATGCTGTCTAGGTTTGTCATCACTTTTCTCCCAAGAAGCAGGTGTCTTTTCCTAGCTCATAGCTCCTCTGAGTTATTCAAGCCCCTTTGCCACGACATGGCAGTGATCCATGAAGGAGGGAGGGTATGGTAGAACATCCCTATTTTCATTGGAGGCTATGGAATTATCAGACGCCCCCAAGACAAGGAGTTAAGTTACCTATACAGTCAAACCTCTGTTTTCAAATGTCTCGGCTGCCAAATGTTTCGGAAGCCGAATGCTGAAAACCCGGGAGTGAATGGTTCCGTTTTCGAACGCGCCTCAGAAGCTGAATGGTTTCCATGGCACATTTTTCCATTTTCACCATTCACTTTGCCGACAGCCTTTTGATTTTTAGTTTTTGAACGTTTTGGAAGTCGAACAGACTTCCGGAATGGATTACATTGGAAAACCCAGGTTCTACTGTACAGCCTTTAGAAGACACCTGAAGGCAGCCCTGTATAGATAAGTTTTTAAATGTCTCCTGTTTTTTATGTTTTTATATATGTTGGAAGCTGCCCAGAGTGGCTGGGGCAAGCAGTCAGATGGGCAGTGAATATATAAAATTATTATTATTATTATTATTATTGAATAAGGTAAAGGTAAAGGGACTCCTGACCATTAGGTCCAGTCGTGACTGACTCTGGGGTTGCGGCGCTCATCTTGTTTTATTGGCCAAGGGAGCCAGCTTCCGGGTCATGTGCCCAGCATGACTAAGCCGCTTATGGCGAACCAGAGCAGCGCACGGAAACACCGTTTTCCTTCCCGCCGGAGCAGTACCTATTTATCTACTTACACTTTGACATGCTTTCGAACTGCTAGGTTGGCAGGAGCAGGGACCAAGCAGCGGGAGCTCACCCCATCGTGGAGATTCGAACCGCCAACCTTCTGATCGGCAAGTCCTAGACTCTGTGGTTTAACCCACAGCGCCACCTGCATCCCTTTATTATTGAATAGGACATCCCTATTTCCAGCAAAGAAATGTTGGAGGGTATGTTGAATGTCCCTGAGTTATGAGAGAAGCAGAAAGACTTTTCTCTACCCGCTTCCTCCAGGCCAGACATAATTTTATACATTTCCCTCATGTCACCTTTTACTTGCCTTTTATCTAAACAAAAGAGGCCCAAATGCTGCAACTTTTCCTTACAGAGGAGTTGCCCTCACTATGTTTAGTAGGACAGCCCTCCATTCGAATGTGTCCCAAAGGCATCTGTTTGGCCTCTGTGAGAAAAGGATGTTGGGCTAGATGGGCTTTGGGCCTGATCCAACACACCCTTCTTATGCTCTGAGGGAACAAGAGGGTAAATATAAATGACTGAGGAGGCATTGCTGGTTTTCCTCCCAGCCCGCAGAGAGTTTTCCCTCCTCCCCTTCCCCTGCCTTTTAATCCTTTCTTATCTGAATCTCTATCGTCCTGTTTCTTGTTGGGTCCAGATCACAGCCCCCTTCTGGGGAGCAAACTAGAAGCTGCTTCCAAGATAAACTGGAGGCCTTGACAGGGCAAGCTTTAGTAGTCGAGAGTGCTTTACAGAGAATACTTGCCAAGATAGGTCACTTAAACAAATAACTCGAATGGGTTTTAAGAGACAGCTCCGACACTTTTATGAGGACAGCAGAAGGATTTGTGAGCCCCGAAGACAAAGGCAGGGAGGCGGGCCCCAGATAACCGTGAAGGAGCCAGGCTCGTTGGGCCAAGTGGCTACTTCCTGCCTTTATTTGCAAAGTGAAATGAGCTCCATGTAGGGGACTGAGGGAGCAACTCACAAAGATGCCAACCAGATCCCAGAGGGATTAACAGTCTGACTGTGGATGCACTTGGAGGTGGGGGAAATCGCATTCCTTTTCCTGGTTGCAAGGCTAGAGCTTTTGCGTGTAGCCACCCCCTCGTTGGGAAATAACTCACACAAGGACATGGATATTTGTTGTTGTTGTTTAGTCGTTTAGTCGTGTCCGACTCTTTGTGACCCCATGGACCAGAGCACGCCAGGCACTCCTGTCTTCCACTGCCTCCTGCAGTTTGGTCAAACTCATGCCGGTAGCTTCGAAAACACTATCCAACCATCTCGTCCTCTGTCGTCCCCTTCTCCTTGTGCCCCCCATCTTTCCCAACATCAGGGTCTTTTCCAGGGAGTCTTCTCTTCTCATAAGGTGGCCAAAGTATTGGAGCCTCAGCTTCAAGATCTGTCCTTCCAGTGAGCACTCGGGGCTGATTTCCTTCAGAATGGAGAGGTTTGATCTTCTTGCAGTCCATGGGACTCTCAAGAGTCTCCTCCAGCACCATAATTCAAAAGCATCAATTTTTTTGGAGATCAGCCTTCTTGATGGTCCAGCTCTCACTTCCATACATCACTACTGGGAAAACCATAGCTTTAACTATATGGGTATTAGGTTAATGTTATTGGGCAAATTTGGCCACAGCTTTATTGATTACAGAATGTGAGCGGTATTGGCTTAGGCATTGAATGGACCCGACTATATCTGACTCCTGCCCGATGTGCAGGAAGTCCAGTAAGGGTAAACCACAGGAAGGGGGAGCCCCGTCAATGCATACCAACTCGAGCTCCCCCTGGTGATCCCGTGAGGGTTGTGTCATGGCCCTAGCCCCCAACCGGGCTTCAGACAAGATCAACACCCCCGGATTCCTTTAACGGAATACCCTTAAGCTTGGAGGGGCAGGTGATGGCCACACCTCCCCTCCCCCATCACAAGGTCAAACAATGCCTAACCGCAACCCTAACAAAGTTGTGACGATTGCTACGAGGTAGGCGAAAACCAAATGGCCAGTGCCAATTTGCCAAGTGGATAAATTCCTACCAGGCCCCTTAATGGTGACCAACAGAGGTCCATAGCAAGGCCCCCCTGTAAAATAGGGAGGGAGGGTGATTGAGGAAGCAAGCCAAAGAGGAAGCCCTCTGGCTCACACCTCAGTTTAAACGGACCCGTCCATGCCCCCCCCCAACCAGTGGATTGGCTGGCCGGGCTCTGACGTGGCCGGGATCCCCCAGGCAATGGGGGACAAAGTCCCTGCCCCTGCTGGGGAGTGGGTGGCCATGCGGTCCACTGCAACTCCTCCCCACTGGGAAGTGGAGCAGATCTGTCCCATTTCTGAATGTTCCTTTCGCACAGCCGTAGCTGTTGCATTATGTGGGTTTTTGACCCATACCCAGGCATGCCACGCTAAATATCATTCTCGCTGGTGGGCATGGCATGACACAACACAACAGTGAATGCCATTGGACAACGTTGCTATTCTTTCCCACCCCCCGCCATTTTCTGTACATGCCTGCTTCTGTTCCCCCATGAAAACAGCTGGAAAGAACTGCATGCCGGTATACCGCCCCAAATTTCGTCAATTTACTTCCACAATTTTCTGCATTAAGGGGGTTACGAATGGATTGTTTCTGGAAATGAGTGCTAACCTTCCATTCCATTTGGTTTCCAGAAGTGGCTTTTTTTTTCTTCCCCTTACATCATGTGGAAGCTCAAATGTAAAACAGAAATTAACAGTGAAATGGAATAAACAGCCCTGTGAATGCAGACGGCATCTCTGTCCAGCAGCATTTCGTGTTTCTATATGTAGTAATTCAAGTACAGATTTGTGCAACGGGGGCACTGTGGGTATTTGGAAATCTGCTCCTTTGAGCCGCCATCTTGCACCTTCCATAGGTGCTCCACCTTCCAAGCCAGTATCTTGAACTTGGCTCTTGGTAGTTGGACTTTGGGGTAGAAAAATACAAAGCTTGAAAGCTGTCCATCTCTGAATTATGCTATTGCTATAGTTAAAAGCTATGGTTTTCCCAGTAGTGATGGATGGAAGTGAGAGCTGGACCATAAAGAAGGCTGATCGTCGAAGAATTGGGGAAGCTCAGCCAGATGGGAGGGTATATTTTTATTATTATTATTATTATTATTATTATTATTATTATTATTATTATTACAATACATCAACAGCTTCTGCATGCAAAGCAGATGCTCTAACTGCTGAACTGCAGCTCCCCTAATGCTTTAGAATCATAGAGTTGGAAGGGACCAGGTCATGGAAGGGACCATGAGGATCACCATGCAGGAATCTTTCACCCAACGTGGGGCTCAAACTCATGACCCTGAGATGAATGTGAGATTACCAAAAGAGCTGCCCTGTGCCATAGAATGAATGGGTGGGTCTCTCCCAGTCACCTGCCTGCTAGGTAGGAGAAGAGTTGGCAGAGAGACCGTGAGAAATGGGCTGGGAGCACGCTAGAAGCTGGATACACAGCGACCTGCTTGCTCCGTATTGGAGCCAAAGCTGCAGCTAACAGAGAAGCAATATCTTTTGGGGTGTTAATGCTATGTTGTCTTATTTTATTGTTGTTAGCCGCCCTGAGCCCAGCTTTGGCTGGGGAGGGCGGGATATAAATAAAAATTTATTATAATTATAATTATAATTATAATTATAATTATAATTATAAGCCACTCAGGTGGTAAAAAGGTAAAGGGACCCCTGACCATTAGGTCCAGTCGTGTCTGACTCTGGGGTTGCGGCACTCATCTCGCTTTACTGGCCAAGGGAGCCGGTGTTTGTCCACAGACAGCTTCCGGGTCATGTGGCCAGCATGACTAAGCCGCTTCTGGCGAACCAGAGCAGCACACGGAAACTCTGTTTACCTTCCTGCCGGAGTGGTACCTATTTATCTACTTGCACTTCATGCTTTTGAACTGCTAGGTTGACAGGAGCAGGGACTGTGCAACGGGAGCTCACCCCGTTGCGGGGATTCGAACCGCTGACCTTCTGATTGGCAAGTCCTAGGCTCTGTGGTTTAACTCACAGTGCCACCCGCGTCCCACTCAGGTGGTATATATGTGTAAATAAAACCATATATTCTAAAGACACCACAGTCTCCACTGACCAAGGAAACCGAAGCCTGGGACCCCTGGAAGTCGCTCACTACTCAAAGGCCGGGGGGTCGTGTAACAATATGATTATACGGGGAGTGTGCAAACCGAATGACATCAATTGCAAGAAAGCGATTTTCCTTCGCTTGGTGCATCCTGACAAAGGCGCACCCTGAAACTGGTGGATTTTTATAACTTAAGGTGCCTTGTTTTCTTGGACTCCCAGCCTCAATGTCTAGACCCAGGAGGTTCAGCTGATCCTTAGAGAAACAGCTCTAGGGTGCTTATCTAAACTTGAGGTTCTGCCCCTTTGATCATTGCTCAGCAGTAATAACAACATCATGATACATATGTAGTAGCTTTCATGCTTAGAAGCTCAACGCCCTTTGCAAACCTTAATTAAGTGCCGCAACGCCCCTCGCTGATTGCTCTCATAATTACCCTACTGTCAGCTTCAAAGCAGTTCCCCCCCTCCATTAATGGAAATGGAGGTACGTCTTAGCTGTTCCTGATGCTGTCTCATGAGAGAGCCTCCTCCAATCCCGTGGAACTCCCAAGTTCTCCAAATTCCACACTCCGCATAGGTCAAACGTTCATGCAAGGGTGTGGGCCAAATCAACATCTTTTAAGGGAACTGTAAGAACATAAGATGAACCCTTGTGGATCAGGCCAATGGCCCATCTAGTCCAGCATCCTGTTCTCTTGGACTACTGTCTCCAAGAGAGCCAGTGTGGTGTAGTGGTTTAGAGCGGTAGACTCGTAATCTGGTGAACTGGGTTCGATTCCCTGCTCCTCCACATGTAACTGCTGGGTGACCTTGGGCTAGTCTCACTTCTCTGAAGTCTCTCAGCCCCATTCATTTCACAGAGTGTTTGTTGTGGGGGAGGAAGGGAAAGGAGATTGAGAGCTGCTTTGAGACTCCTTGTTGTTGTTTAGTCGTTTAGTCGTGTCTGACTCTTCGTGACCCCATGGACCAGAGCACGCCAGGCACTTCTGTCTTCCACTGCCTCCACTGCACTCCTTAGGGTAGTGATACAGTGGGATATCAAATCCAAACTCTCTATTGCAATGCACTCTACACCTTTGAAGGTGACCTGGAAACTACAACTAATCCAGAATGTGGCAGCTAGACTAGTGACTGGGAGTGGCCGCCAAGACCACATAACTCTGGTCTTGAAAGACCTACATTGGCTCCCAGTACGTTTCTGGGCACAATTCAAAGTGTTGGTGCTGACCTAAATGGCTTCGGCTCAGTATACTTGAAGGAGCGTCTCCACCCCCATCGTTCAGCCCGGACACTGAGGTCGAGTGCTGAGGGCCTTCTGGTGGTTCCCTCGTTGCAAGAAGTGAAGTTAAAGGGAACCAGGCAGAGAGCTTTCTAGGTGGTGGTGCCCGCCCTGTGGAACGCCCTCCCATCAGATGTCAAGGAAATAAACAACTACCTGACTTTCAGAAGACATCTGAAGTCAGCCCTGTTTAGGGAAGTTTTTAATATTTGATGAATTGTTGTATTTTAATATTTTGCTGTTGTCTTTGTCCATGGAGTTTTCTTGGCAGGGATACTGGAGTGGCTTGCCGTTTCCTGCTCCAGGTGGATCACGTTTGGTCAAAACTCTCCACTATGACCTGTCCATCTTGGGTGCCCTGCTCGGCATAGTTCATAAGACTCCCTGGAAAAGACCCTGATGTTGGGAAAGATGGAGGGCACAAGGAGAAGGGGACAACAGAGGACGAGATGGTTGGACAGTGTTCTCCAAGCTACCAGCATGAGTTTGACCAAACTGCGGGAGGCAGTGGAAGACAGGAGTGCCTGGCATGCTCTGGTCCATGGGGTCACGAAGAGTCGGAGACGACTAAACGACTAAACAACAACAACAATATTTTGCTGGAAGCCGCCCAGAGTGGTGGGTATAAATAATAAATATATCATCATCATCACCACCACCTCACAGTGGCCAACCTGATGCCCATGGGAAGCCTGCAGGCAAGACCTGAGTGCAATGGCCCTCTTCCTACTTGAGATTCCCAACAACTGCTTCAGACATTGGTGGTAGACCGTAGCCATTGTGGCTTGTAGATGTTGATAGCCTCGTTCCCCATGAAATTGTCTAATCCTCTTTTCAGAGTGGTTTAACAACCTATCCTTCTTCACAGAGAACTCCAGGCATTGCAGCATTCTGAGGGGAATAGGGGTTTCCTAGCAACTCTCGGCACCCTTAACAAACTACAGCTCCCAGAAATCTTTGGGGGGGAGCCATAGTTGTTCAAAGTTGCATTCATAATGCTTTAAATGTCAGGGTGAATGTGGCCTAAGTCAACACTGCTGCTGTTCTGTCAATCCCCAGCCTGCCTCCTGAACATAAGCAGAATATAGATTAGGTTGATGGGTGTTCTTCTCTCCCTCCCTCCCTCTGTATGTGACTGAATATAAACTTTATGTACCGGAACTAAGTGTTTAACCTCTGCAGCCTTCCAGCGCCGAGGGACTCATTCTGTATTGTATTTGTGAAATGAGGGACTTAAGCAACTGGTTTGCTGATTATCTGAGCTTTTCTCTGCAGAAAACACGCACAGGCAGGCACTGCTTTCTGGAGAAGGCAGTTGACGCAGTTCAGCGGCGTCAATATTTTGACCGATCCAGCCCATTGACTTTTTTTGGATGGGATCAAATCAAATCGTCCGCCAGTGTCTGAAATGCACAGATTTTGTCTCATCCTTTACAGCTGCACAACACAGACAAGTGAAGGAGATTCTATACCCACCTAGAGAAGAAGGCTGGATGCTCTGAGGAACCGTGTTTTATTTTTACATTCTCCTACCGGAGAAAAGATTTTTCTTCTTCAGAAAAATGCATAACGATTTATTGTCCACAATGGAAGATAGGAAAAGAAGAAGCTGCTTTATATTAAGCCACACCATTGGTTCACCTAGCTCAGTATTGTGTACAGTGGTACCTTGGGTTGCAAACGCTTCAGGTTGCAAACGCTTCAGGTTACAGACTCTGCTAACCCGGAAGTAGTACCTCAGGTTAAGAACTTTACCTCAAGATGAGAACAAAAATCATGCTGGTGGCAGCCGGAGGCCCCATTAGCTAAAGTGGTACCTCAGGTTAAGAACAGTTTCAGGTTAAGAACGGACCTCTGGAACGAATTAAGTTCTTAACCTGAGGTAAAGGTAAAGGTAAAGGGACCCCTGACCATTAGGTCCAGTCGTGGCTGACTCAGGGGTTTCGGCGCTCATCTCGCTTTATTGGCTGAGGGAGCCGGTGTACAGCTTCCGGGTCATGTGGCCAGCATGACTAAGCCGCTTCTGGCGAACCAGAGCAGCGCATGGAAATGCCGTTTACCTTCCCGCCTGAGCGGTACCTATTTATCTACTTGCACTTTGACGTGCTTTCGAACTGCTAGGTTGGCAGTGGTAACCAGAGGTACCCCTGTACATTGACTGGCAAAGATGCTCCAGGGCAGGCACCCCAACCTGCAGCCCCCAGATGTTTTGGCCTACAACTCCCATGATCCCTAGCTAACAGGACCAGTGGTCAGGGATGATGGGATTTGTAGTCCAAAACCTCTAGAGGGCCGAAGGTTGGGGGTGCCTGCTCCAGGGTTTCAGGCACAGAGCGCCTCCCACCTTCACCTGGAGATTTTGTGGGCTGAAACTGAGACCCTGTACCTGCAAAGCAGGTGTTCTTCCCAGGGGTGCCACGTCCTGCGTTGGTGCTTGAGGCAAAATGGAAAGTGTTGCCCTGCCCTTTCGTTGCAGCTGCAACCTGCACTGCCTGCCCCACTGCCAATGGAGCAGCATCTCTGGGATTGGTGCCAATTTTGGGTGAGATCTTGCTGATTTCAGGCAAAATCGCTGCACAAGACCTCATGTGATTTCAGGTGAGATCTCGCCCAGATTCGGCGAGGTCTTCCATGAAATTGATGCAGATGTTGGCACTGCTTCTCCACTGGCAACTGAGGCAGTTGGGCAAGCAGGGCACCCATGTGGACACCACCTTGGGAGCTTTTGCCACCTGTGTCAACAGCCTCACACCACCTAATGGTTGTGCGTCCCTGGTTCTACCACTCAGCCACAGCCAACCCCCTGAGCTCACAGTTCTCAGTACAAATATCCATTCCAGGTCTCTTCCACAAGCCAGCCGGCTAATCTCAGGGTGCAGCGGGTTGTTATTGCGATCTATGGCACATCACTTAGAGATCTGCCAGCACATTATCAGAACGCTGCTCCAGCCATGCCCACTACTCTATTAAAACAGAATGGTTGCTGTTATGTACTGAGTTGAATAGGATCCAAATTGCAGCAGTCTGATTGGTCCTAGAACAATAGGATTCAGAATGCAGCAGTCTGATTGGTCCTAGAACAATAGGATCCAGAATGAAGCAGTCTGATTGGTCTGCAAGAACCACCCAATCCAACTCCAGGCGGAAGTGAATCCGCAACCTGGCCTACAGGAGAATCCCAGAATTAGCCAATCACGTGGGGCCCATTGTGTAAATAATGTATATAAAGCAGACAGTTTGGGGAAACTTCCATTCCTCACTACTATGAGCTGAATAAAGAGCATGAAATCCACACTCGACTCCGAGTATATTTCAGTTGCATTATAGACAATTACATGAGATGTATAAGGAAGACAACAAGAAAGGGTTTAGCTATACAATTTCTAGATTTCAAAAGGAAGTTATAGAAGAAGTGAAGCTGCTGAAGAAAGCATACAGTATTCTGCTAGAATGGGAAACAAAAGATCAAATCAGTTATGATTAAATGGGCACAAGATATAGGACACAATATACACTTTGGTGACTAGGAAAAGTTGTGGGAGGTAGATTTGAAATGTACTGACTGCTCTCTGCTGAAAGAAAACTATATGATGTATAGATGGTATATCACACCAGTACAAATAGCAAAAATGTATAAAACCGGGTCAAACATATGTTGGAAATGTAAAGAAAAAGAAGGTACTCTTTATCATATATGGTGGGAATGTAGAGAAGTTTAAAAGGGGGCGGGATGTAAATGGATATATGGATTGATTGATAATCTGGTTGTTAAAAATTTTAAACAAAAATATTTTTTAAAAAACAAACAAACAGAATGAACACAAATCAAAAGGAAGAAAAACAGAATGGAAATATTCCAAACACTTGTAGCATCAAACGCCCTAAGGCACCCGCACAGAAACATATCCTAACCACAGGCAGCCACCACACAATGAAAGCTCAAACAGTCTCTTGAAGATTGTGGTGATGAATAGAAACCAACATGGATGGCTTAAAAGAGGCGCAGGCAATTTCACAGAGGACAGGGTTAACAATGGCAACCAGCCACAACGGCTATTGTTCTACCGCCACCGTCAGAGGCAACATGGCTCTGGATGCAAGTTGCTAGGAATCACAAGAGATTTTCTTGCTAGGAATATTACCAACAGATATAAAGCAAAATACAAGACCACTGTTTATGTACTCAGTCACGGCTGCAAGAATACTCGTAGCCAGAAGTTGGAAATGTGAAACAATACCAACAATAATAGACTGGCAAACACTCATGGTAGAGCATTTTCACTTAGCAAGGTAAAGGTAAAGGGTAAAGGGACCCCTGACCATTAGGTCCAGTCGTGGCCGATTCTGGGGTTGCGGCGCTCATCTCGCTTGACTGGCCGAGGGAGCCGGTGTACAGCTTCCGGGTCATGACTAAGCTGCTTCTGGCGAACCAGAGCAGCACACGGAAACGCCGTTTACCTTCCCGCCGGAGCGGTACCTATTTATCTACTTGCACCTTAATGTGCTTTCAAACTGCTAGGTTGGCAGGAGCAGGAACCAAGCAACGGGAACTCACCCTGTTGCGGGGATTCGAACCGCCAACCTTCTGATCGGCAAGTCCTAGGCTCTGTGGTTTATCCCATGTTCACTTAGCAAAGCTGACTGGAAAAGTTAGGGGAGCCCTAAATTGAAAAGTATATAGAGAATGGATATTATTCAAGGAGTATATAAGATCACACTGTAAAAACGAAACTATCCTGGCAGAATTGAATGATACTTGTGTATAATAAATAATTGGAAAAATATCTTAGAAGAATATGCAGAAAAAGCTATAAAATAAACTGTGCGATAAAATCAAGATATTAGAAAAAGTACAATGAGAATGATTGGAAGTTTTTGTTCTAGAAGACTTTATTGGTCAAGATATGATAATACAACCGATATTCTTTTATTTTAATGTTAACTCTTCTTTGCTTTTTATTTTTATTCTTGTTATTCCTTTTTTATTTTCGTGGGAAATTTTGTTGTAATTATTTGTAATGTATTTGTATGATAGTATTTAAAATCAATAAAGATATATTCTAAAAATAAATGAATGAATCCCAGGTGGGGAGAGTGCTCTTGTGGGCTTCTCATGGGCAACTGGCTGGCCGCTGTGAGAAAAGGATGCTGGACTAGATAGGCCTTTGTCCTTATCCTGCAGCCAGGTTCTTCTTATGAAAAACCAGGGAGGTAATGGTATGGAATATCCTGGAACGCAGCCTGGCTGGCTAGAACCCTGTGGCAGGCATGGAAGTCTTATGGATGCAGAATTCACTAGAATCTACTAGAACCTTCCAGAACTTTCTAGTGTGTTCACAATAGAACAAGCCTGCAGCTGGCCTTTATCTAGTCATGTAAGATTCGAAGTCACTGCCTCAGTGGGGGATATATACTCCTGCCCGCTGGGCAGTTTCTCTTCATTCTGTTCTTTGCTTTTGTTTCTGCATTTACTGTTTGTTTTTGGCTTTTGTAACTGGACATGCTCTCTGAGCAAAGTTTTAGTGTGTGTGCCTTACTGAGGATCCAGTAAGTTTCTGCATGCTTTAAGGCCTCAATAAAACTGTTACAGTGGTACCTTGGTAGTCGAATGCCTTAGTTGTTGAACAAATCAGCTCCCGAAGTAAGTGTTCCGGTTTGCAAATGTTTTTTGGAAGCTGAACGTCCGACACGGCTTCCGCCGCTTCCGCTTGAGTGCTGGAAGTTCCCACAGCCAATCGGAAGCCGCTCCTTGGTTTTCGAACCGTTTCGGGAGTCAAACAGACTCCAGGAACAAATTGCATTTGAGAGCCAAGGTACGACTGTACAGTGGTACCTCTGGTTGAAAACGGGATACGTTCCGGAGGCCTGTTCGCAACCTGAAAAGAATGCAACCCGCGGGTTGCGATTCGCCGCTTCTGCGCATGCCCGTGATGTCATTTTGCGCGTCTGCGAGTGGCGAAACCTGGAAGTAACCCTTTCCAGTACTTCCGGGTCACCGCGGGACGCAACCTGAAAACGCTCAACCTGAAGCAAACGTAACATGAGGTATGACTGTACTGAAGAATCCTGCTTCCTGTGTGTGTTTTTTATTCTTGCACGGTGTCATTTGCTCATGTTCTGATGTGCTGTTTTCAGATATGGGGGCAGGGGGTGACTGGATTTGGCACCATCCCTGTCCCCCCTGAATAAGGACCCTTCATGCTGCAAACCTTTGTCGCAGGTCTTGCCTGTGTCACCAAATCGTTTGCAGGATGTGTTCCTTCAGAAAAGGAGCCGCATCCTGCGAATGGGCTCCTACAGACACACCTGCACTTGCCACACTTGCAACCATTCCTGTTTCATACAGGTGTGCCTTTTGTGGTTGCTGTTGTCCAATGTCTCCACCACAACTCACTCACTTTATTGCTCAGCTGCCAGGCTCAACTCTGGATGTTCTCATTCTCCCACACCCCATAAAGGATCAACCCCTGTAATGGGCAGGCAGGCCTGCTATAATTAAGACATGAGGCTCTTTCCATTAGAGCCACCAACAGCTGAAGCGAGGACTAAGGTTTCATATTAGATTTTATGGCTTCTCCCGCTTTGCAAAAGGATCTGGTACCGGTGGCACTAGGGGATTTGTGCTGTGTGAAAAGCTGCCAGCAAGGATGACTAAGGTGGCTCTCCACTTGGAAAGAAAATAAAGTCCCTACCAGAGAAGAATGGCAAATTAAATCGATGGGCTATGGCAGAATTGACCGGAAAGCTCAGGAACCAGGAAGACCAAAACTTTAACAAACAAGGGGGGGGGGTTGTAATTTATCTTAAAGACCACTGTAAGCAGATGAAAACACTAGCAGGATTGCAATAATGCTTGTAATGTAGCAAGAACTATGGAGTTGATGGAGTTCACCCTTGCTTCTTGATAAAGGTAAAGGGACCCCTGACCATTAGGTCCAGTCGTGGCCGACTCTGGGGTTGCGGTGCTCATCTCGCTTTATTGGCCGAGGGAGCCGGCGTTCAGCTTCCGGGTCATGTGGCCAGCATGACTAAGTCGCTTCTGGCGAACCAGAGCAGCGCACAGAAACGCCGTTTACCTTCCCGCCGGAGCGGTACCTATTTATCTACTTGCACTTTGACGTGCTTTTGAACTGCTAGGTTGGCAGGAGCAGGGACCGAGCAATGGGAGCTCACCCCGTTGCGGGGATTCGAACCGCCGACCTTCTGATCGGCAAGTCCTAGGCTCTGTGGTTTAACCCACAGCGCCACCCGTGTCCCGTGCTTCTTGATAAATACATATTAATTACATTTATGACGTCTCTCTCCTTCCTTTTCATCCCTTGACCTGGAGTGAATCGAACTGGTCAAACCCTTTACAGGATGGCACAGGCTTCTGGTTACCTGAAACACTAGACAGGTGCAGTCCTGGAAGGTTGTGGGGACACGGGTGGCGCTGTGGTCTAAACCACAGAGCCTCTTGTGCTTGATGTTCGGTAGGTCAGTGGTTCGAATCCCCACAACAGGGTGAGCTCCTGTTGCTCTATGCCAGCTCTGTCCCAGCTCCTGCCAACCTAGCATTTCGAAAGCACGCCAGTACAAGTAGATAAATAGGTACAGCTGCGGTGGGAAGGTAAACGGCATTTCCGTGTGCTCTGGCTTCCATTGCGCCACATCTGTCTGTGGACAAACCCCGGCTCCCTCGGCCTGAAAGCAAGCTGAGCGCCGCAACCCCACAGTCACCTTTGAACTGCCCAGGGGTCCTTTACCTTTGGAAGGTTGTGTGAGAGAGGACACACTGCAACAATTTGTTGCAGATCCCACTTCCTAAATCCCCAAACCCAACAGCCTCCCAGATTTGGCCAATCCAAAGATAAGATCCATTTGGATTTTTCTGCAAGGGAATCTTAGCCGGAGATGCTCTGTGGGCAAGGGTAACCCTAAATTTTAATTGTTGCTCCATGCACTGTTTCTTAAACTTGCTTTTACAGGTTTCCTGGAAAGTGCTCCATTCCCTCTGACGATGTGATGGTGCAGGAAGAAGGGACTAACCTTGAGCACTAAATGATAGGGGGGGGGGGAGACCTTATTTGACTGAGGGAAGGGTTTCTGCTAGAAATACGTCAATTGGGTTCCTCAGTGTTGCAGACAGGTGGAAACCATTGTAACGGGCGGACATGATGAGAACTCTCATCAAGTATCCCAAAGAGGTGCTAGTCTATTCTCAAGGTGGGATGCAATATTTAGGACCTCCCTGCCCCCAGCCTCACCAACTCCCTCCCCCTGCAGAGATGTCTTGACTGAGCCACACACGTGCCAGATATTAATCTCCTGGTGTTTTCAGAAGGAGCTGTTTAAATATTTTTACTGGGAATCGTCTCTCTCGGTGAAGTGGGTGTGAGAACGCCAAGTACGAGGTGAAGTTGTCAGAGCGCTGACGGCAAGGAGTGACTTAGTGAACTGCTGACAGAAGGCCTGGAGGAGACTGGTGGGGCTTGCGGAAAATGGCCGGGCTTGTGGGTCGTCCGATAGAGCAGGCAGTGGAAGGGATGGTGGACCTTCTGAGTCTCCCTCATGAAGTGAGGCAGGTGAGATGTCTGCCCATGGTTGGTCAGAGGGTGCATGCTTGTGAACACCAGTCGCTGGAGACCACAAGAGGGAAGAGGGCTCGTGTGCTCAGGTCCTGCTTGTTGGTTTCCCACAGACCTCTGGTTGACCACTCTGAGAACAGGATTCTGGACTAGATGGGCCATTGGCCTGATCCAGAAGACTCTTCTTCTGTTCATATGGTTCACCTCTTCCTAATACCACTTTCTTTGCTGCCCCGAGTGAAGCTTTTAGCTTATTATATTTTGTTAAATTTCAAAAATTTCACATACACACCCCAAAACTCCATAATAATTTTGGTTTTTTCAACTTCCCCTCCCGTTTTCCATTGTGTTTTTATTTCTCCCCCTTGCAGCACCCTATCTCTCTTATATCGTAAACACCATACAATGATCTCTAATTCCTACTGTTGCTCACAGGTCAAAACTTGCTCGCAAATTCATCATACTATAATATTTCTTTGAAAATTCCCCAAAAGGCATCAATTCTTCCACAAAAATTAATAATCATTAGGTTCTCTTATTTTTGCTGTTAGGCTTGTCAATTCCTCATAGTCCATCATTTTTCTTATCCATTCTTCTTTTGAGAAAACTTCGTCTTCCTTCCATTTTTGTACATAAAAAATCCTAGCCGCTATCATTACACACATAAACAGCTTCAAGTTCTTCTTCTTTCTTTCTTTTTTTTTGTATAATCATTTTAAGCATCTTTTTTATCTCATTATATATCATATCCCAAAATACTATTGCTTTTTTACAAGACCACCACAAATGGGGGGGGGATCCATCTACTTGTTTACACTTCCAGCAGTTATTAGAAACCTTCTTATACATTTTAGACAATTAAAGCTGTTGGCTTTGACCTCACAAGTCCTACACCTAAGGTAGCTAAGCTGTGGTCCCCCCAGATGTTGCTGGACTCCAACTCCCATGAGCTCCAGCCAGTTTGGTCAATGGCCAGGTACGATGGGAGTCATGATCCAGCAACAACTGGAGGGCAACAGGTTCCCCAGCCCTGACCTACATGGTCTCGGTCACAGGTATTTCAGGGAGTGTCTCTATCCTGCTATGAACCAATAAGGTTCTCCTTCAAGCTCAAACTTTTTGGGAGAAATGAGAGTGACCTCCACAAGGAGCAGGGCCTTCTTACTGGTAGCTCCAGAGGCCCCGGCGGGCCGGGCCGTGTGCACTGTTTTACAGAGAGCAATCCTTTCCTTGAAGGCATCCTCTTTTGAAGGCGTGTCCTGTCTAAGTCCAGTTTCAAGATAAAGAACCATACAATATGAGATTGTATGCAGTTGCCAGTCGACAGTGCACACTTGGTCAGCAGACTGGACAGGCAGCCAGGTCACCTGAGTACAGTGGTTATCGCTGCGATGAGATGCATTGTATTTCTATAATTAGAATATGGATATTGGATTGTAGCAAATTCTCGTCCTGCTCAGAGTAAACCCATTGGAATTAATAAATACTAATTGATTTTGGTCGATAGTTTTAACTTGAGGTGAGAGAGCCATTTTGTAAGATCAGTTTAAAAAATAATACCGTATTTTTTGCTCTATAAGACTCACTTTTTCCCTCCTAAAAAGTAAGGGGAAATGTGTGTGCGTCTTATGGAGCGAATGCAGGCTGCGCAGTTATCACAGAAGCCAGAACAGCAAGAGGGATTGCTGCTTTCACTGTGCAGCGATCCCTCTTGCTGTTCTGGCTTCTGAGATACAGAATATTTTTTTTCTTGTTTTCCTCCTCCGAAAACTAGGTGCATCTTGTGGTCTGGTGCGTCTTATAGAGCGAAAAATGCGGTAATTTTGCCCTGCATATTTTCCTGTGCAGTGTTCCATCCCCCCTTTTTTTGATATTTATATGAGTGGGACACCTATGAAGATTTGAATGCATCAAAGTAAATAAATAACCACCTTGAAACTCAGAGCAGAGGGTCACAGCCAGAGACACCGCAATATGGAATCTGGAAACGCACATAGACACACACAATGTGCTCCTGGCGTTTCTCTTGTGTGTGAAAAGCAGCTGGAGTCATTGTTCTTTGTGCTCCAATCGCCTCCCTCCGCCAATCCCACCCCAAGTACACTTCTTCCCCTCCCCTGTTGCGCTACAAGGCGAAAAATGGTCCCCTCTAAGTAGGGAATCAACACCCTTGACCAAAACAGCCCCCTTGAACTCTGCTGGTAATAATTGCTGGGCACGGCTCATAAATCGCCCTCTGCCCCATAACTCTGACGATTGCACGAATTTGGGCTGATATTCCCAGCGTCGCTCCGACTTGCCGTAGGGCTGTGTGGGTTTAGTTCTCCTCAAATCCTCTGCCAGGTGTAAGATTACCCCGCCTTGTTCTTTGCCTATGACCCTTTCCCCTCTGCCACCCACCCCCACCAATCTCTTGGATTCCAGCCCCCACCTGTGTGCAAATTCTTCTTCCCCAGTGTTATGCCCGGCTCAGAATAACAAGGCTTTGCCCATTTGCTCAGGGCTCTCATTTTGCGGCTTAGGGGAAGGCAGGCTTTTAATGAGATAAAAGTGTTACATCGATTTCTCTTTTTTCAGCCTAAGCCCTGTGAAAATGCCGTGGATGAGAGCCAGAGGTTCTTTGGAGACAGACCCGGCGATGTTTCAACTTCTTGGCCCTTCCATGGGCGTCTTCCTTCTCCAAACGCTTGCTCGGGACTGGTAGAATCAACTTTCACGGACGGAGCTTTACATTTATGGGGTGTCATCTAGAGACGCTCCCAGGAGAGCCTGGCTTGAACTTTTCACCATGCAAGGAAGCAGGGAAATTAAGGAGGATCATCAGCTCCAAAGCCAGAGAAGACTCTTCCTTTGTGTGATGGGAGATAACTCAGCTGTGGTTCCTTCTGCTGTCCCTAGGGACACAGGAGGCTGCCTTTTACTGAGAGCATTGGTCCATCTGGCTCACCAGCTCCAACCTTCTGCATGCCAAGCAGATGATCTGCCACAGTGCCACAGCCATAGGAGCCAACTCCTAGGGGCCGAGCTCCCTTTGGCCTCCCAATAAAATATTTGATGGGGACCCACCCCCAAAGTTGATGGCCATTGCCATTCAAATGGTGTGGGTGCACCCCATCATGCGATCGATTATGTGGGGCAGGGCTTACCTGCCCCCCTATTTTATTCAAGCTGGCACCGCTGGCAGCAGCCCTTCTCCTAAGAAAGAAGCTGTGCCGCTGCTTCAAGAAAGTACTGGTCCTCTGCTTGGAGAGAATTCAGATGATCCTTCTTCATGTTCACCCTCAATTCAAGGTGAAGAATTTCAGCCAGACCTTTTGCTCAGTTGCCACCTTAGCTTGCAGGTGATGTGAAATATATTCGGAGTCGAGAGTGGATTTCATGCTCTTTATTCTGCTCAGAATGGTGAATGGTGAAATGTCAACCACCTTGACATTTCTCTGGAGCAGCTAGTGCCTGTGTTTCATAAAATTGTAAAATTGGAAGGGATCCCAAGGGCCATCTCTCTCTTTTTTAAAAAAATAATATTTATTACTTTTAAAGATTACAGAAAAGGGGGGAAAAGAGAAAGACAAAAAAGAAAGAACAAAGGAAAAAAGAAACAATACAATACAATATATGAACAATACAAAACACAACCTAAACCCATTAAACTAAACACAATAAACTAAACTAAACAAAACCCTAACCCACCCTAACCCTAAACAAAACAAAAACCATTTAAAAACATACATCACACCTTTTCCATATCTATCTTTCATTCCCTTATTTCCTCGACCTCCTCTCACCTCCCTTTTTGTATTCCACTTCTGTTAATTGTTTCAGCAAATCCTTTCCATCTTTCTCTATTTTCATAATATAGATATCTTAACATATTTTAACCTTATTTTCCATTAAAAATAAAATACTCATATATGCTTTACTCCTTATAACATTTCAGCTAAGGCCATAAAGATTCATTCCACCATTTTTCTATCACTCATTAATTTTACAATATTTCTATATATAAACTTTAAATTTTCCAATCTTCATCCACCATCTCCTCTCCCTGGTTTCGGGTTCTGCCAGTCCTTTCCGTCAATTCCATATAGTCCATCAACCTGGCGATCTTATATCCGAGGCTCTTAACTCTCTTCCAAGTCCCTTCTGCAGGTCTTCTTCATATTCTTTAATGCTAAAGAGCGGGTCTTGGGAAGACTCCAACCCAACAATACTTTTATTCCTTCTGGACAGGGCAGCCAAATTTCCATAGTTGAGGCTAAGATCCATAAAGTGTTTCAGGACATGTTTCAAGATTCCTCCAAATCCAAAGGCCCCCATAACTTCAGTCTCCTCCAAACCCAAGTCCATGTCCCAGAAGTCAGTTGATCCCTGCATAGAGGGATCTTTCCAACTTTCCTTCTTCAGTCCAAGCCGGGATCCGATCCTCAAAATCTGACTTTTCCTAGATTCAATCATAAAAGGCCTCAACCTATAGTCCTCAATTTGCTTCTGTAAAACTAGGGATCCCTCTTGTATTACTTTAAATTCAACAACCACAGCTTTCTCCTTCTCCTCCACAGTTTGTCCTGCCAAAGTGGGTTCCTGTACCAAGTCCTGAATTATTTCTGTATTGGTACTCACTTTTTGTTTCAAATTATTCACTTTTTGTCCCAAGCTATCAATTTTAATAGTCATATCATCCGTCTTGTTGTGAAGCTGTTCCAGCGAATAGCTTATCTTGCATAGTATGGTCGCTATGGCTTCTGTCAACATTCTTAAATCGTCCAAGGTCAATTCCCTGTTCTCACAATTTCTTATCTTGCAGCTGGAGATTCCCTAGTTCCACTCCTGTAACAATTTCAAAAGCTCCCTCTAGAGGGAAACAGTCTCCACTTGTATCAATCGTTTCAAAAACAACTCAAACAATAAAGATAGTTTCAATTTTCAGTTACTTTTCCTCCTTTTTAAACGCAGAAAAGGACAATGGAAACAGTATACTTCTCTCATTTAGTTAGCTGTCAAATACGTTCTGTTCTGTTCACAGTCAATGAACTCTCCCAAAACGTCACTGTAATGGTTCTAGGGGTTGCTCGTGCGTAAGTTGCCGCCACTCCTGGCTAGGTTACCTGGTTGAACCCTTTCTGTCTGGACAGCCTCTAGCTTCGTGGCTGTCTCAGTTGCTGGCAGAATCCGTCAGTGGGCGTTTCTTGAACTTCTTCCAGCAAAGAAGTTCTTTGACGCCAAGTCTCCTCCTACTCTCCCTGCGCGGAAGTCTTCTGCACAGGGAGGGTGTGGGCAGCGGAGTACCCGTACTCTCTCCGCTGGTCTCCGGTGAGGAGTCTTGGAGCCTCCTCTCCGATTCCCCCATCTGCCCCCCTTCTCCACTGGTGTTGCGCTGATTTCCTTCCCCAGCAGATGGGCTGCCTCTCTCCCTACTGGGACCCTCTCCGGCATCCTTCTGGAGCCTTCCCTCCGCCTCTAGCTCCGATGGCAGTTCCCTGACAGTCACTTTTTCTAGCAGCCCTTTTCCAGGTTCAGAGCGGTGGTAATTTGGTTTTTCACTCTCTCCTGCAGGCTCACTAGGTTCCAAATTTCCCCCCTCTTCTCCTGCTTCCAAGGGGGATTTGGTGTTTTTATCCGATGGAGATTTAATCCTTTACCAAAGATTTTCCATGACTTTAGCTTGTGACGTCTTTGCTTCAAAATATTTACAAAAGAGGAAGGCAGACTTCCTGTTTAAAACCTTCCCGTTTCGATGCCAAATTAAGATATTTGAAGATCCAATTTTCCGTTCTACTCACGGGTAGTTGTTTAAAGTCCAATTGTCCACAGGAAAAAGTCAGCACTCTCCGGCAACAGCAATGCGGCTTCAGTCCGTGAAAAAAGCAGTCGATTTGAAGCACCGCGCCACTCACCCCACATTGCTCCGGATCCCCAAAACAGGGTTTCCCCGCGAGTAGGGGAGGTGCGAAAGGTGTCAGCCGAATCCCAAGTTCACAAGCTTCTCCCGCCTGTGATTTCAGTGGGTCTCCGCCTTCGCCGTGGCGGTCAGACCCTGGTTTTCACGGAGCAAGTTCCTCCCGATCGGAGGAGCTCCGCCATTGCCGGAGGCGCCAACCCGGAAGTCTCGGGATCCCAAGGGCCATCTCGTCCATCTACTGACTGAGCTATCCGTGTGTGTGTGTGTGTGTGTGTGTGTGTTGAGACAGGGTAAGTAGATCACTGATTCACCAATGTAGCCTGTGCATGGTTGTGACTGATTTAAAAGCCTTGATAAGAGGCCCGGATGAACCTGGTCAATTGAACAAGAACACAACCATATGCATGCTTGAAAGAACGATGGGGGTGGAGACGCTCCTTCAGATATACTGGACCGAGGCTGTTTAGGGCTTTAAAGGTCAGCACCAACACTTTGAATTGTGCTTGGAAACGTACTGGGACCCAATGTAGGTCTTTCAGGACTGGTGTTATGTGGTCTCGGCGGCCGCTCCCAGTCACCAGTCTAGCTGCCGCATTCTGGATTAGTTGTAGTTTCCGGGTCACCTTCAAAGGTAGCCCCACGTAGAGCGCATTGCAGTAGTCCAAGCAGGTGATAACCAGAGCATGCACCACTCTGGCGAGACAGTCTGCGGGCAGGTAGGGTCTCAGCCTGCGTACCAGATGGAGCTGGTAAACAGCTGCCCTGGACACATGTTGCATGTTGCCGAGCAGAGAGCCAGGCAAGACACAGAAAGGGTCTGTTGGAGCTCACTGTAGCAGAAGAACGCAGAGATAGGGACCTGACACCGAGGGCTAGGGACAGTGCTGGATTAACGTATAAACTAGAGTGATACTATTACTTTCCTTTATCTGGACACTAAACTTCTGTTGATGCAGCCTTGAATAGCATTCGCTTTTTTTGCTGCTGCATCACACTGCTGGCAGTTTCCTCTGTTCCTATATCAAGTATTATCTTGGATGTTTCTCTGGGGACGGGCCATAGGTCAGTGGTTGAGCATCTGGTTTGCATGCAGCCTATCCCAGCTTCAATCCCCGACATCTACATGCAGGAGCATCAGTGCCAGTTTAGTGTAGACAATACCAAGGCAGACGGATCAATGGTCTAACTCAGTTTAAGCCAGCTTCATATTCAGAGATGGGCCATAGCTTAGTGGTAGAGCATCTGCTTTCGATACACAAGGTCCCAGGTTCAATCCCAGGCATATCGAGGGAGAGCGCGGAAGAGAATTTCAGAAGCAGCATGTTATGTACTGAGTTGAATAGGATCCAAAAGGCAGCAGTCTGACTGGTTCTAGAAAAATAGGATTCAGAATGCAGCAGTCTGATTGGTTCCAGAACAATAGAGTCCAGAATGCAGCAGTCTGATTGGTCCACAGGAGCCACCCAATCCAGCTCCAGGTGGAAATGACTCCGCAACCAGATTGGCCTACAGGTGAATCCCGGAATTAGCCAATCACGTGGGGCCCATTGTGTAAATAATGTATATAAAGCAGACATTCTGGGGAAACTTCCATTCCTCCTCTCCACTATGAGCTGAATAAAGAGCATGAAATCCACTCTCGACTCGGAGTATATTTCAGAGTCCCAGAGCATCTGGAGGGCTGCATGCTCCCCATCTCTGCCCTATATTAAAGCTAACAAACCCAAGGATGACCGAGGGCGGGGAAATGACATTTTGACTCTTGACATTATGGCGTCAGAAAGACATATTAAAAAGACAAACAGACTCCAAAGGGAATATGATTGTTGAGGCTGGCTCAGGAGTATCGTATGTCTAGATCCGGCCAAGCCCATCCTCCTGAATTTGAATGCCTTCTTTCATTGTCTTCATTACTGTTGAAGACTTGTGATTTTCCTCCTCCTCCTCCTCTGTTTACTTGTGTGGCGTGCCTTTACCTACTATCACAGCAAACAGCTAGAGAAGTCTCTTGCAAACAACACTGGGTGCGGGGAGAACCTGTCCATTTTCCAACGAAGGACTCCGAAACAAAATGCCTGTTTAGGTATTTGCTTTGGAGGCCAGACAAGGCTGGGCAAACATTGTATTATACATTCTCTCTCTCTCTCTCTCTCTCTCTCTCTCTCTCTCTCTCTCTCTCTCTCTCTGTGGCCTGCATGTGTTCCAAACTGGCAGAAACAGAGGGGGTATTGAATAGACAAATTTGTCCATTTCTGTCCATTTTTTATTTTTACAGTCTTAATACCCATTCATTTCTGCACCCATTTGCATTTTTAAAAAATGCAAAAAAAATTGTATTCATCTTCATGTGCATTTCTTGAAATATGCACATTTTGCAAGAAATTCCACCCAGCGTCATGCATTTTTGTATGTTACATTCACGGAGACATGTATTTTTCAACAGACACTTTCCCCTAGTGTATCGTGTGTGAGTTTTTTATGCATACTTTGGCTGGAGGGGTGCATAGCAAACTTTGGAGAAATACAAATTTTGATAGAGAGCTGGGGTTTGGTTGTTAGGATACCTTTCAAACAGTTCCCTGGGAAGATGGATTGATTATTAAACCACTCTGAATTGTAGCTCCAGAAGGGGAATAGGGAATCTCCTGACTACACTCTCAGCACCATTAACAAGCTACATTTCCCAGGATTCTTAGGGGGGGGAGAGACCATACTCTCCCACATTTCTCTAATGAAAATAGGGACATTCTAAGGAAAAGTAGGACATTCTGGGATCAAATCAGAAACAGAGACGGCTTCTGTAAATCTGGGACTGTCCCTGGAAAATAGGGACACATGACTGTTTAAACTTATATGCTACTGCTTAAAATTTTTTTTATTTTTATTTTGCAAAATTTATATACCGCTTGATTGTAATAAAACCTCCAAACAGTTTACAAAAGGAGTGGTAGGGCGAGGGATAGAGGAGATAAGGAACCAGTTTGATCATGTTGAGGCTGGCTCAGGATCATGTTCCCCATCCCTCCAATAGAACATTAAGTCCAGAGTCTAAATTTAGGCCCCATATACAGTGGTACCTCGGGTTAAGTACCCGAGGTCCGTTCTTAACCTGAAACTGTTCTTAACCTGAAGCACCACTTTAGCTAATGGGGCCTCCTGTGCTGCCTCGCCGCCAGAGCACGATTTCTGTTCTCATCCTGAAGCAAAGTTCTTAACCTGAAGCACTATTTCTGGGTTAGCGGAGTCTGTAACCTGAAGCGTATGTAACCTGAAGCATATGTAACCTGAGGTACCACTGTATACACTCATACCTCGGGTTACAGCTGCTTCAGCTTGCGTTTTTTCAGGTTGTGGACCACTGAAACCCAGAAGTACTGAACGGGTTAATTCTGGGTTTCAGCAGTCGTGCATGCGCAGAAGTGCCAAATCGCAACCCACGCATGCGCAGATGTGGGTTGCGAACGCTGTGGGTTGCGAACGTGCATCCCGCATGGATCACGTTCGCAACCCGAGCGTCCACTGTACTATAGATTTAACAGGGTGATTTTTTTTACTGACAATTTTACTGTTCTATTCCTTTTGTAAACCATGCTGAAGTTTCATTGTAATGAAGATTATATTCATCTTGTGACATAAGTAAAACAGGCATTCCACATCCCAGTGTCGCAGCACCGGCACGAGGGGTGTGGCATATATAGTTCCAAAGGAGGCAAGGCAACACTCTTAAAACTAAGCTCCTTTGAAAGCCTTTTCTGATGCTCTAGTTCACGTTAATTCAGCCAGAATCAAAACTTCTGCATTTCTCTGCCCTGAGGGCAGGGTCGGCTCCACAGTGTGCCAAAGCTAGAATGGCCATAGCTCAGAGTTAGAACATCCACCTTGCATGCAGAAAGTCCAATCTTCACCATCTCCAGGTAGGGCTGCAGCTTTGCAGAGGAAGTCTCGGATTCAACTCTGCATTTTTCAAGAATGCCTCCTGTTTTCGTTCCTGGAGAGCCTCTGCCAGCCAGCATAGACTGCTTTGTTCCCAAGCTTTCCCCCCTCAAAGACTACAGTACTTGAAAATTGCTGAAAACAATGTCCATTAAAACAGAAGTGCAACATAAGCCTAATAAAACAATATAAAAACAAAAGCAAGCAAAACATAGATTCAGAGGTCCAATCTTAGGAGTCGGGGAAAGCTTGGGCCAAAAGAGAAGTTGTTGTTCTTCTTCTTGTTGTTGTTATAGCAATGATAAACCTAGACAGCATCTTAAAAATCAGAGACATCACCTTGCCAACAAAGGTCCGTATAGTTAAAGCTATGGTTTTTCCAGTAGTGATGTATGGAAGTGAGAGCTGGACCATAAAGAAGGCTGATCGCCGAAGAATCGATGCTTTTGAATTATGGTGCTGGAGGAGACTCTTGAGAGTCCCATGCACTGCAAGAAGATCAAACATGTCCATTCTTAAGGAAATCAGCCCTGAGTGCTCACTGGAAGGACAGATCGTGAAGCTGAGGCTCCAATACTTTGGCTACCTCATGAGAAGAGAAGACTCCCTGGAAAAGACCCTGATGCTGGGAAAGATGGAGGGCACAAGGAGAAGGGAATGAGAGAGGACCAGATGGTTGGACAGTGTTCTCGAAGCTGCGGGAGACAGTGGAAGACAGGAGTGCCTGGCGTGCTCTGGTCCATGGGGTCACGAAGAGTCGGACACGACTAAACGACTAAACAACAACAACATTATTATTATTATTATTAATATCCCCTCCCTCTGACTGGGTTTCCCCAGTCACTGGCCCGCTCCCAATAGAATATTAAAAACATGATAAAACATCACACATTAAAAACTTCCCTAAACAGGACTGCCTTCAGCTGTTTTCTAAAAGCCAGATAGTTGTTTATTTCATTGACATCTGATGGGAGGGCATTCCACAGGGCGGGCGCCACTACCAAGAAGGCCCTCTGCCTGGTTCCCTGGTTCTTTATCAGACTTCTGAAGCCACTAATGGTTGTTGCTTTGTCTATGGCAAGGCAGAGGGTGTGCCATGGAGCAGAGGCAAGAGCAGAAATTGCCTGTTTTGGGATCACCATCCTATGATATTCTTCAGGGTGTGATGCCACAAGTAGGACTTCCCCTGATGATCTAAGTGATCTTACAGGTTTATACAGAGACAGGTGGTTGTTCAAGTAACAGCTGTTCCCAAGTAGTTCAGGGCTCTGTATGTTAACAAGTCTTTGACTGCGCTTGACAGTTCCCTCAGCACAGGTGTAATATGTGTGCATCCACAACTCAGCAGCTTGGTTGTGAGACTCTGGACCAGCCACAGCTTCCAAGGGAAGCTCCACACAGAACACACTGCAGTAGTCCAGCTGTGAGGTTACCAGCTAAAGTGGCACGTCGTTTTCCATTTCCCCCCGAAATGCAGCCATATTGGGAGTGATTTGCTAATAAGTGTGTGTGTGTGTGAGAGAGAGAGAGAGAGAGAGAGAGAGAGAGAAGGAAGGAAGGAAGGAAGGGAGAGAGAGAAAGGAAGGAAGGAAGGAAGGAAGGAAGGAAGGAAGGAAGGAAGGAAGATGTCTGACTCCTGTACCCTCCATTTTTTGCCTGCTAGCCCGACCCTCACTGCTTTTATCATGCAGGGAAGGAAAGAGTTAAACTTTTACTCCATTTAGGGGTGTTGCGAGGGGTGAAAACAACATGCTGGTAATTTACATTATCTTTTTCAGAAATCTCTTTGGAATGCAAGGCAGGCTATCAACACAAGGTGGCACTAATTAAGGCGAAATCTTTTGATCATTTGAGAATAATAACATGACAATGACGTGGAGTTCAGCAGCTGGATTTGAATTAGTAAAGGACCCCTGACCATTAGGTCCGACACTTGTTTGATTTAGATTTATACATTTTTGCCAGGTTACACGGTGTCAGATACCAACGATATATCATTTTCATATAATTTTCTCTTGAACCATAAGTAAAGGTAAAGGTAAAGGGACCCCTGACCATTAGGTCCAGTCGTGGCCGACTCTGGGGTTGGGGCGCTCATCTCGCTTTATTGGCCGAGGGAGCTTTCGGGTCATGTGGCCAGCATGACTAAGCCACTTCTGGCGAACCAGAGCAGCGTGCGGAAACGCCGTTTACCTTTTTGCTGGAGCAGAACCTATTTATCTACTTGCACTTGATGTGCTTTTGAACTGCTAGGTTGGCAGGAGCAGGGACTGAGCAATGGGAGCTCACCCCGTCGCGGGATTCGAACCGCCGACCTTCTGATTGGCAAGTCCTAGGCTCTGTGGTTTAACCCACAGCACCACCCGCGTCCCATAACATGCTGTAAATTTTATATCCATATTCCACAATCGTTCCCATGCTTCTACGTCTATTTCTGCTTCAGTTTCTGGTTGATTCCTCAGGGGCAGCCTGAACCATGGTGGGTAGTGGTCCCTTAGAGCAAATGGGACACTGCTAGTAACCACGGATAGCCGTTGTGAATTTATCCAGTCCTCCTTTAAAGCCATCCAAATTGGTGGCCATTGTTGCCTCCTGTGGCAGTGAGTTCCATAGTTTAACTGTGCTGTGCTAAACTTTCTTTTCTCTGTCCCAACTCTCCCACCACCCACCCCTAAAATGCCTATTGCCTTCCATCCCACCTCTGGCAAGGTGATGACACAAAAGCACTTAACACTTTGTTTTTGTAATTTGATAAAAATTAAGTGCGGTTTTATTTACGTTTTCAGCTAAAGTTATTTCCAACATGAAATAACTTTAATTCAAACTCATTAAGCTGTTTATATTTCTCCCTTTTTGTTGCGGCGCACACAGATTTACAACACTCCCTTCTCCTCATAGCCTGAGGCTCCGAGCCGCTTCGGTGTGCCCCTGCGGAGCTGCGTTCTACGACATCGCCTGATGCTGTCTCTCTTTGGTGAATAACCCTCGTCTCCCAACAACTTAATTTGCAAATGGCAACGGCATGCTAAGATGCTAATTTGTATGTACACGCTCGGCTTGTTCTTCAAGGTCTAGCTATATAATTTTCTCTCTGGCTGCCTCATCCCCTTTTGCGGGGATTTGAGCCAAGTCAGCAGAAAGGGTTGTCCATGCTTGTCTTTGGCACTTGGGCTTCTCTGATGAGAAGCCCAAATGGCTGACACCAAGTTGTGGCTTTCTAGTTCCCCCCACACCCTCCCAACCCCAGCGAGGCTGACTGCCAATGCTCGGAGCAAAGAATTAATGCCAAAGATTAAAAGCGTCTCGTATACACCGGTGTCATATATAATTTCCACCCCGTTTCTCAGCTAATTATTTATACCCGTTTTGGGGGGAAAACAGCCTCCGGCATTCTCTTAAACGCTGCCTGCCTCTCGGTTCTGAGATCAACCAGAAAGGAAGAGGAAGCTGTTCTGATGCGTCGGTGCACATCCAAGTAGAACCAAGGGACCTGCAATTTGGTGGCTGGGCTCATCGTATTTTGCTTGGAATCGATGCGATTGCAGCTGCAACAAATCCTAACCCTTCCTCCCACCACCAGATGCACAGCGGGAACGGGCTCGCAGCATCTCTGAATGCAGGCCGTGCTGTCTGGGGTAGATGGGAATTCAACGATATAAGGCTCTAACAGCAAGAGGGTTTTGGGGTTACCTAGGAGGAGCCTTCAGGGGTGACCTGGTGCGTCTGGGAGGGGAATGGTGGCTGCCAGACAGCTTTCCAGGTCATGTGGCCAGCAGGACTAAACTGCTTCTGGTGCAATGGAACACCATGATGGAAACCAGAGCGCATGGAAATGCTGTTTACCTTCCCGCTGCAGCGGTACCTATTTATCTACTTACACTTGGCGTGCTTTCGAACTGCTAGGTTGGCAGGAGCTGGGACAGAGCAATGGGAGCTCACCCCGCCGTGGGGATTCGAACCGCCAACCTTCTGATTGGCAAGCCCAAGAGACTTAGTGGTTTAGACCACAGCGCCACCCGAGACTACAGGTTGAATCCAACTAAGACATTGTGCAAGGGAACACTGGCACCAACTCTGGGGGGCCCGGGGGGCCTGGATACCCATCAAAATTTTGTTGTGGGTGCTCAGCATCCACTCAGCGGGGCCTTGGACGCGACTTCTGCGTCCTGTTTGAGGCCTTGGGAGACCTTGGAAGTAGCGTCCCAGGTCTCACAGGGCCTCTGACTCCACTTCCCGTGGGGGGGGGGTGGATTTAACATGACGTGATGATGTCATGTTACGTTGGCACCACTGGGCACCCATGATCTGGGGCCCAAGTTGGCACCCCAGTAGGGGAATGACCTGCTCATGCAACAGAAGAAGAAGAGTTTGGATTTGATATCCCGCTTTATCACTACCCAAAGGATTCTCAAAGCGGCTAACAATCTCCTTTCCCTTCCTCCCCAACAACAAACACTCTGTGAGGTGAGTGGGGCTGAGAGACTTCAAAGAAGTGTGACTGGCCCAAGGTCACCCAGCAGCTGTATGTGGAGGAGCGGAGACGCAAACCCGGTTCACCAGATTACGAGTCTACCTCTCCTAACCACTACACCACACTGGCTCTCCCCTCCATCTCTTCCCTCCCTCTGTAGATCACTACATGCTTCCAAATCTGCTTCAAAGAGTTTGGAGAACCCTTGAGCAGATTTTTTTTTGGGGGGGGGAGCTTGTGCAGCAATAGGAGAGGAAGATGAAGTTCCATTGGGTGAGTGGGTGGCCTTCCAATTGTAAAATGACTTCACTGGACTTCACAGCCATGGCAGTTTGTATCCATGTGGCTCTGGATGCCCACCAGAAAGGTCCCACTTCCAGGAGTCCATTCTCACCTCCCCCCCCCAAAAAAACCCTCTCCAAACCTAAAGCTTCCCATGGAAATGGCATCAGAGGTAGCACAGGGAGGGATCCACACTGTGATTTCAGCTGAGCATCAACCTGTTTATCTTTGCCCTAGGTGGGACTCATGGCCTGACGTGGACAGAGGCAGAAGATTCAACCCTTGTGTTTCTCAAAATTTCCAGGAACTTTGGCACCACTTAAATATACTTTTCCAGAAAGGGGTGGTGATAATATTTACTTAGCAACTGCATCAAGGGGATGACACTGTTGGTTAGAGTGCCACCACTGAGCGAATGATCACGCTGCGATGATTGATTCTGGCCATTGTGAGTGTAGCAGATAGAGAGAGAGAGAGAGAATATGCTTTGAATTTCCAAAGAGTGGATGGCCTTCCTTAGGGAGGTGCCTCCTTAGTTCCTGAGCTGAGGGAGCTTTGGTGGATTCATCCTGGGATGAGCAATACTCAGGGCAGAGAAGGGTCATCATAGCTCAATGATAGAGCATCTGCTTTGCATGCAAAAGGTCCCAGGTTCAAGCCCTGGTATCTCCAGGTATGGCTGGGAGAGAACTCCTGCCTGAAACCCTGAATAGCTGCTGCCAGTCAGTGTAGACCAGGGTCAGCAAACTTTTTGAACAATTGGGGGCAATTAAAATGTTAAAAGTTACCGTATTTCTCGCTCTATAGGACACACCTGACCATAGGGCGCACCTAGTTTTCAGAGGGGGAAATCAAGGGGGAAAATATGATTCCCCCCCCCCCCCAGCTCTGGGAGCTGCAGACAGGCTGCAGGCAGCCTGTGCGCTTCTCCCAGACCTTCTCCCTGCTTTTGCAGGAGGTGGGGGAATCTCCCGCAAAAGCCCACAGGAGGGAAAAGGGACTTACTTGGCCAGTCAGTCCCTTCTCCCTCCTTGGGGAAAAGCCCCCAAGAGCGGCACGCGTGCGTGGCTCCTGTGGGCTTTTCTAGAGGTGGGGAAAGGGACTGATGCGGCCAGTCAGTCCCTTCTCCCTCCTGGGGAAAAGCCCGCAAGAGCCACATGGAGCTTGTGTGCGGCTCTTGGGGGCTTTTCCCGCCTGCCTCCCTCCTGCATTCGCTCCATAGGACGCACACACATTTTCCCTTGCTTTTTAGGAGGGAAAAAGTGCGTCCTATAGAGTGAAAAATACGGTAAATAAACCTTGTGGATGGAGGAGTGTTAACGTATATAAAATTGTACATATGGTTGATTTGAATATGTTATTATTGATTATGTATACCCAATGTATCAGCCACCTGGGGGGTTTCACTGTTCGTGTTTGGTTGTTGGTAAAAAATATGTTTTTTATCATATTAGCTGGAGGAGACTCTTGAGAGACCCATGGACTGCAAGAAGATCAAACCTATCCATTCTGAAAGAAATCAGCCCTGAGTGCTCACTGGAAGGACAGATCCTGAAGCTGAGGCTCCAATACGTTGGCCACCTCATGGGAAGAGAAGACTCACTGGAAAAGACCCTGATGTTGGGAAAGATGGAGGGCACAAGGAGAAGGGGACGACAGAGGATGAGATGGTTGGACCGTGTTCTCGAAGCTACAAACATGAGTTTGACCAAACTGCGGGAGGCAGTGGAAGACAGGAGTGCCTGGCATGCTCTGGTCCATGGGGTCATGAAGAGTTGGACATGACTAAACAACTAAAGAACAACAGCATCATATTAGCAGTCTAGCCACCCTTCTGTACCCTCTACAATGTCCTGGAAAATGCACTATTTCAAGGCTTTGGGGGGAAAACAATGCTCAGACCTCTGTAACTGGCTTCCATAACAAAAAATGTGCCTCTTACTGGCATCCAGCTAAGATATACTGAGTAAATCCTCTGTAATTCATGGACCTTAGTTAGCCATCTCTATTCATTTCAATGAGTCTACTCTCAGTAGTATGAATATTGCCTGCAACCCTAGTTCGGTCCTGTTAGATTGATTCTTTTTTCACTTATATCAACTTTTAAATTATTTGTTTTGATTTTGTTTAAACATACAAGCAGAATTTCTCTTACTACTCCCTGTTAATGCTGTTAAAGCTAACTAAACTGAAGCAAAAGATTTTTTTTAGAAAACTGAAAAACCCCAAACATTAACTGCCACAAATTTGGTATTAAAAATCCTTTTTCCTCTATAAGAAATTTACAAAACAACTGATTTTACCTATTTAAAATGGCATCAAAAAGGATGCAGAAAACAAAGACACTTTTCTAAAACAACCTTAAAGGTAAAGGGACCCCTGACCATTAGGTCCAGTCGTGACCAACTCTGGGGTTGCAGCGCTCATCTCGCTTTATTGGCCAAGGGAGCCGGCATACAGCTTCCGGGTCATGTGGCCAGCATGACTAAGCCGCTTCTGGCGAACCAGAGCAGCGCACGCAAACGCTGTTTACCTTCCTGCCGGAGTGGTACCTATTTATCTACTTGCACTTTGACGTGTTTACGAACTGCTAGGTGGGCAGGAGCTGGGACCAAACGACGGGAGCTCACCCCGCCACGGGGATTTGAACCGCCGACCTTACGATCAGCAAGTCCTAGGCACTGAGGTTTTACCCACAGCGCCACCCGCGTCACTAAAACAACCTTAAGCTTGGTTAAAAGCAATGTTTTGTTTTTAACCAAGTATCAGATCTAATTTGCAAGGGTTATTCCCTCCACTCCCAACTAACATCTACTGCAAATTCTTTGTACAACCCCTACCTACTTCCGCACTGTCGGATCAAGACTTTTTTCACTTATATAAACTTTTATAGAAGACAGGAGTGCCTGGCGTGCTCTGGTCCATGGGGTCACAAAGAGTGGGACACGACTAAACGACTAAACAACAAACTTTTATAAACCATTTATGTCATGGGTGATCAAAACGAAAACACATGAAGCTTCCTCATATTGGGACAGACTATTGGCACATCTAGCTCAATACTGGGAAGGGCCATAACTTAGTGAGAGATCATCTGCTTGGCATGCAGAAGGACTGAAGCTCAATCCCTGGCATTTCCTGGTAGGCCTGGGAGAAAACTCTGCCTGGAACCCTATGGCCTATGCCCAGTATCCTGCAGCAGTGAATTCCACAGGCACTTGCATGTTCATTGAGCGATGGATTGCAGTATTCCTACAGCCACTGGGGAGTGGCAAAGATTCTGACTGGGCAAATCATCCAGGGAGGTGTGAGGTGCCATATTCTTCAGCAACCCAAATCCAAAAGCAGCTGGTATTGTCTCCGAACTGGAATTTCCTGTAAGCATTGCACTTCTCGCAATAAAAATGAAAACACTCAGGAAGCAGCTGTGCACATGGCAAAACGCCTTTTTTAAAAAAAAACCCTACTAGCTGGGCATTTTCCTTCCCATCCATTTTTCAACCCCCCCTCCTTCTTTCCAATTGCCTAAATCCTGTGCAAACAACTTCATTTTCACCAGCTTCCCAGCCAAGAGAAACATCTCTGGGAGGTGGGGGTTGGGGGAGGAGGTGGCGATTGGCCCCAACCACGCAGCATATTGTCTAGGAATAAGGGGAACAGGGATTATAAACTGAAAGCTGAAAAATGCCTTAAGGTTTTATCGGCCGCAGAGTAAACAGTTAAAATGGGAAACCAATCTCTGCTTTCCTGAAACGGCAATAATGGGCCGATAATCTTATAAACGAACACGTTTCCTGCGATTGAAGGGGAAAGGAGGGACGCCGTGTACTGAACAGAGCACAATCGTGGCACGAGAAAGGAGTGCATTTGTAAAAAGAAGCGGTGCACACAATTCCATGTGCGCCAGCTTTTAACATATTCAAATCCACAAATGATGGGCTTTAGTTCTACAGATTCTGATGCGGAGCGACAATTCCCAGAGCGGTTTAACAAACAATCCCCTCTTCCCAGGGAACTCTGGGAATTGTAGCTCTGTGTAGGAAACGGGGGTAGGGGGTGTTGTCTCCTAAGAACTCCCTACTCTCTTACTCAGAGTAGACAACGCTACACAGGATGCACACACAGGGCAGATTCATACCATACATTTTGAGCACAACACTACTCAAGTTGTCAGTATTTATTATTTAGCCATTCTTTCATCCGTAGCATTGCATTTATGAATTGCTTCCCATCGACCTCCCAAAGCAATTTAGCAATAAAAAACAGCAAAAGCATATTTTAAAAGCAATCTGATGTCGCTTAGCTCTTCCAGAGATGATTTCCAGAGACAAAGGCCACATTCAAGCCATGCATTTTAGCACTATCAAAAAAAGGTAAAGCTAAAGGACCCCTGACAGTTAAGTCCAGTCGCAGACGACCCTGGGGTTGCGGTGCTCATCTCGTTGTACAGACTGAGGGAGCCGACGTTTGTCCGCAGACAGTTTTTCCGGGTCATGTGGCCAGTGAGGACTAAGCCGATTCTGGTGCAATGGAACACTGAAACCAGAGCAGCGCATGGAAACGCCGTTTACCTTCCCGCTGGAGTGGTACCTATTTATCTATTTGCACTGGTGTGCTTTTGAACTGCTAGGGTGGCAGAAGCAGGGACCAAGCAACGGGAGCTCACCCCGTCGCCGGGTTCGAACCTCTGACCTTCTGATTGGCAAGCCCAAGAGGCTCAGTGGTTTCGACCACAGCGCCACCCTCATCCCCTTTAGCACTATCACACCCCCTTAAAAAGTCATGCCTTCCCCCAAAGAATTTGGGGAGCTCTTGTTTGCAAAGGTGCTTTGAGTTGTCCAGAGACTTCTGTTCCCCTCACAGAGTTCCCTGGGAAGAGGGATTGAGTATCAATCTGGGAATTGTAGCTCTGTGAGGGGAAGAGGGGTCTCCTAAAAAAACTCCCAGCAGTTTTAACAAATGACACTTCTCAGAATTCTTTGGGAAGAAGCGATACAAGAGTTCATTAAATGGATGGTGCAGAGGGGGCCTGAGTCATGAAGAAGGCTTTCCTGTATTTAGCTGGTTCGGGGGCGGCACACCTCATTTCACCGCCTGAGGCAAAAAATGGAAAGGTGCTGCCCCTCTCTATCCTTTCTCCATGCCTTCAGAAACCTCCTTCACTTGGATTGTGTAGTGGCACCTTCAAAGCAGCGAAAATGACGTCAAGTTCCCGTTCTCACAGAGCTCTCACGAGATCTCACGGAGCGCATGAGATCTCGTGAGATTTGGGCAGATGTGGTAGAAGTAGAAGGGTGGGCACGGAGAAAGCCTCTTGGGCTTCCAGTGCCCAAGGCAACCGCTTCAGCCCGTCTTATGGTTGGGCCGGCCCTGAGCATGTTGTTATAAACAGAAAAGGAGGTTGATAATCAGCCCTAGTTGGCAGGGCCTGTGGTGCAGGACAGATATGAGGGGAGAGAGACTTTCTGCTGTCCATCAGGCAATGACTTTGAGAACTTCCCAGAAGCAGTTGGGAAGAGAGAAGAGGAGTTCAGGGATATTTAAAAAAAATAATTTTGTACGTTGTGTGTCCTTGTTTCTCAATTTGACCCTTTTACATGGTTTGGTATGTTTTATGGTAATTTTATGCACTGTGACTTGCCATTATTTTTATTGTTTATAGTTTAGTAATTCTTTATTGTAATGAATAAGTGCAAACTCTTTGATTTTTATTTGCTGATATTTAATTTTACTGTTTACATTTATATTCAATGAATATTGCTTTCTTCAATATAAGTTGTTTATTTTAAAGTTACTGTGATTTATTTATTTTTTGTATCAGAGCAGATTGTTATTACATATGCGATCTTTGCTGTCTATGTTGTTGTTTCTTCAGCTTGCAAACCGCCTTGTGTACAGGAATATAGAAAGGCGGTATACAAATTAAAAGTGAAATGAAATGGGGGACTTCAGTTCCCAGGGGCCAAATGCAGCTCTCTATGCCTAAGCCTAAGCCTTATTATGCCTTCCCCAGTCACATGCCCTCCACCCAGAATATGTCTCTCGCCAGTCCTGTTTCATATTCTGCTTAAACATTTCTCCCTCACTGGAAAGTGCCCTTGTACACTGATAACGACTCTTGTTTGCCTGGATTGAGTGTCTGTAGAAACCCATGTAATAAGAATTCTAAGGTCCCAAATATAAAATAAACATTCATAAATGTACAAGGCAAACACATACATAAGTATATAAACCACGTGTCTGAAATAGTACAGGGTAAAGATAAGGGACCCCTGACCATTAGGTCCAGTCGTAACTAACTCTGGGGTTGCAGTGCTCATCTCGCTTTACTGGCCGAGGGAGCCAGCGTACAGCTTCCGGGTCATGTGGCCAGCATGACTAAGCTGCTTCTGGCGAACCAGAGCAGTGCACAGAAACGCCGTTTACCTTCCTGCCAGAGTGGTACCTATTTATCTACTTGCACTTTGACATGCTTTCGAACTGCTAGGTTATCAGGAGCAGGGACCGAGCAACGGGAGCTCACCCCATCGCGGGGATTCAAACCACCAACCTTCTGATCGGCAAGTCCTAGGCTCTGTGGTTTAACCCACTGCGCCACCTGCGTCCCAATAGTACAGGAGAGCAATCCTAAAGCCATTTTGACTCTCCCAAACCATTTTGACTCTCCCAAATTGATCACAAATACTTCCCTGCAAGGAGGAAGGAAATGGGAAAGCCTCTCCATTGTCTTTTGCTTACCTGTCTTAAGGGCGTATCCATGACCTGGATTCAGGGATTAAAGTATTTACCATCAGAAAAGAATGGCCGGCTGCCCCGGTAAAGCAATCAGTGACCATTAACAAAATCCTGGCAAACAGGATTTCTGCTGTAGACCGCCTCCTTCTGTGATGTATGTATGATGTTTTGGGATGGTGGTCTTGGGCTACGGGGTGGGCAATTTCAAAAGGCTTGCACACCATTGTTCTGGGTTCCTCCTCCCTCCTGCATGTGGCGAGTAAGGACCCTGTTGCAACAGTTTAATAAAGATCAGGCTTACTAGCTGCTTTGCTTCTCAATATTCTCTGGTTGGCCTCTGTTATTTTCTCCTACCGATAGGGAACCCACTTAAGGACTCTATACGGGCTCTTGGATACCCCATAAGGGAAAAGGAGCATGTTTTTTCTATAACACCAGCCTACGGTACAAAAGGCTCAGCATTGTGCCTCTCAACAACAGGTCCTGGGAAGTGGGAAATGTTAAGTTGTGGGTGGACATATCAGACGACACAGCGATTCTTCAAACAGCTCTTGTTTATTCACAGGCCAGGACAGAACTGGACTGAAGGGCTCAGTCAGCCTGCTTATATAGAGCTCCAGTACCACGTTACTGTAACAACTTTCTAAAACTATCCAATCACTGAACGTCACTTTCGATCCTTCGTTTGCATAACTATCTACAGTATCCATCCAATCACTGAACGTCACTTTCGATCCTTCGTTTGCATAACTATCTACAGTATCCATCCAATCACTGAACGTCACTTTCGATCCTTCATTTGCATAACTATCTACAGTATCCCCCTGCTGGCCCAGGGTGAGAACTTCAGTACATAACAGGAAAAGTGCTCTTGGACTCAGGTCCTGCTTGCTTGCTTCTCACAGGCATCTGATTGGCCATTTTGAGAACAGGATGTTGGACTAGATGAGCCACTGGCCTGATCGTGGGCGCCAGCTCCTGGGGATGGAGCCCTTTTGGAACCACCCCCACCCCAACGTTAAAAAGTGTGGAGGCCAAGGGTGGCATAGCTTCAATGGCCAGCTTCTCCTCCTCCTCCTCCTGCCGCAGAAGAGAAGGAGGGTCAAAGCAGCCTACTCTTTGTGGCAGTGCCAGGGGACGTTGCTGGCCGTTGAAGTTGCACGGCTGTTGTATTGGACATCCTGACATCACACAAGCAATGTCACACACAATGTCACCCCAATCTCCCTCACAAGCTGGCGCCTCTGGGCCTGATCCAGCAGACTTCTTTAATAATAATAATAATAATAATAATAATAATAATAATAATAATATTATTATTATTATTATTATTATTATTATTATTATTATTATTTATACCCCGCCCATCTGGCTGGGCTTCCCCAGCCACTCTGGGCGGCTTCCAACAAAAGATTAAAATACAGTAATCCACCAAACATTAAAAGATTCCCAAAACAGAGCTGCCTTCAGATGTCTTCTAAAAGTCTGGTAGTTGTTTTTCTCTTTGACACCTGGTGGGAGGGCGTTCCACAGGGTGGGCGCCACTACCGAGAAGGCCCTCTGCCTGGTTCCGTGTAACTTGGCTTCTCGCAGTGAGGGAACTGACAGGAGGCCCTAGGTGCTGGACCTCAGTGTCCGGGCAGAACGATGGGGGAGGAGACGCTCCTTCAGGTATACTGGACTGAGGCCGATTGGAGCTATAAAGGTCAGCACCAGCACTTTGAATTGTGCTTGGAAACGTACTGGGAGCCAATGTAGGTCTTTTGTGTTCTTATGGTTATCAATGCATTCTCCCAAGAGTGAACGGAAATTTGAGCTGAACGGACCTTATCTGGTACAATTCCCCTTGCCGAAACAAAGTGAAAAAATTCCTTCCAGTAGCACCTTAGAGACCAACTAAGTTAGTTACAGTGGTACCTCGGGTTAAGTACTTAATTCATTCCGGAGGTCCGTTCTTACCCTGAAACTGTTCTTAACCTGAGGTACCACTTTAGCTAATGGCGCTTCCCGCTGCTGCTGCACGATTTCTGTTCTCATCCTGAAGCAAAGTTCTTAACCTGAAGTACTATTTCTGGGTTAGCGGAGTCTGTAACCTGAAGTGTATGTAACCTGAAGCGTATGTAACCCGAAGCGTATGTAACCCAAGGTACCACTGTATTGGTATGAGCTTTCACATGCATGCACACTTCTTCAGATACGATTCCCCTTGCGTATCTAAACGCATGCTCCCTCAGCCTCCTTGCCCTGGCTGATAAATCTCAAGGAGAGTTAACAACCCCAGTACAAACCAATGGTTGCCAGTTACATTCCTTCAAGACATTGCAGGGCCTCCTTCCAGATTCTGCTGCTGGTATGCAGAACCGTATGAGCAGGTGATTATCCTGCTGCCAAAAGTGCAAATTCCTTAGACGAATGTCTAAGGAAACGCATGGCAGAAAAAGTACCTCGGGCTTTGGCAAGGGAGGCTCATCATTGATGTACCCATTCTGGCTTCCTAGTTGCAGAATGGAAAGAAGGGGTGAGTATCATGCTGGGAGCACGAGGAATACCTGTGGTTTTTGTTTTTTTTCTGGTCATTTCACAATTCTGAGGGATGGCAAGGAGCCAACTGAAGACTGGGCTTCTCAAATGGATGACCAGATGCCTACAGAAAGCCTGCAACAGGAGCTGTGTTTTCCAGAGACTGGGATTCAGAAGCATCTGGAAGCAGAGCAGAGCCATTGTGTCAAGTAGCCGTTGAACTGAATGTGTATGCCAAAGGCAGCCAAAGTAACTCATACCCTTCAACATTTCACTGATGAAAATAGGAGCGTCCTAAGGAAAAGCGGGAAGGGATGTGGGTGGCGCTGTGGGTTAAACCACAGAGCCTAGGACTTGCCGATCAGAAGGTCGGCGGTTCAAATCCTCACGACGGGGTGAGCTCCCGTTGCTCAGTCCCTGCTCCTGCCAACCTAGCAGTTCGAAAGCACGTCAAAGTGCAAGTAGATAAATAGGTACCGCTCCGGCGGGAAGGTAAACGGCGTTTCCGTGTGCTGCTCTGGTTCGCCAGAAGCAGCTTAGTCATGCTCGCCACATGACCCGGAAGCTGTACGCCGGCTCCCTCAGCCAATAAAGTAAGATGAGCACCTCAACCCTAGAGTCGGTCACGACTGGACCTAATGGTCAGGGGTCCCTTTACCTTTACTTTAAGTAAAAGCGGGACATTCCGGGATCAAATCAGAAACCAGGATGTGTCCTGTGAATCTGAGACAGTCTTTGGAAAATAGGGACACTTGGAGGGTCTGGTGACTCCCTCCAGATGTTGTTGGACTCCAGCTGTTGTAGGAAAAGTGGGGTCTGTACGTGGTGACGCAAGTCAAAACAGGGAGCCCTGGAGTGCTTTTTGGCATCAACTCCAAATATCAAATGTGTTTCTCTGCTTACTTTTGCCTGTGCTCTGGCTACATATCTGGCCCCCAGAAGCTTGCTTAGATGGTAATGTGGACCTCAGGATGAAAAGGGTTCTCCACCCTGATGTAGGGGAAAGGGAGATGGGGGAGGAGAGAGATTTTGTGTGTGTGTGTGTGTGTGTGTGTGTGTGTGTGAGAGAGAGAGAGAGAGAGAGAGAGAGAGAATGGAAAAATTCACTAAAAAATGACTGAAGGGATTCAGAGACCGTCTGGCACCTACCCTTGGCTCAACGTACAAGCCATGTAAACAGTTCTGGTCCTCGATTCCTGTTTGCCTTGAGTGTGAGAGAGACACATGAGGAAAAAGAAAAAAGTACTTAAACAAATGAGTCAAGCCTACTGGCCCAGCCAAGTAGGTTGAGCCTTAACATAATGTTTTCTTCTATTATTTCCCTCCTTTCTTTTCTTGCTGTTCCCACAGCAATAACTAAATATTGACACAGTCCATTTGCCAAACGAGAAAAACCAGCGGATGAATAAATATGAAATCAGACACATGGGTTTTCCAAGTCGACTGTTCACTTGGGCAGCTAAATTTCACGCCGACAACCAGTGTTGCCTTGAAAGCGGAAGCATGGGGCTGGATCGACCTTATACGAAGCATATTCTGGAGCTGGCCCCTGGCCAAAAAAAGGAAGCCCCATTGATGTAGAACCTAGTCACTGTTCTAGAGCAGCCTTACCCAGCATGCTGCTTTCCAGATGTTCTGGAATTCAACTCCCATCAGTTGGCGGTGGCCAGGGATGGAGAAGACATTTGATTCAGTTTCCATTCAAAGCCAAATCTCTCAAGTTCTTGCTTTCAGAAACCATAGATGGACCAAAACACATCACTGCCCCACCTTCAACTAGCCCCACACCTGCCTGCCTACAGCCAGTTCATGGAGTCTGGTCCTGGCTGTCAACATCTAATAATAATAATATTAATAATAAGAATAAGAATAAGTGTTAAGTTGTGGGTGAACATATCAGACGACACAGCAGTTCTCCAAAGCAGCTCTTTATTTGTACGCTGGAACAGAACTGAACAGCAAATAGCTCAGCCGGCCTGCTTTTATAGGCAGCCGGCTATCAACATTGTAGCAACAACAACCCAGGGTTTCCCACCTAAAGAAACTGACGTGGACCTGAGTGGAAACTATCTACACAATACCCCTGGTGGCCAGGGTGTGAACTTCAATACATAACAATAATAATAATTTATTTATTTATATCCCGCCCATGTGGCTGGGTTTCCCCAGCCACTCTGGGCAGCTTCCAACAAAAGATTAAAAATACATTAAAGTATCAGTCATTAAAAACTTCCCTAAACAGGGCTGCCTTCAAATGTCTTCTGAACATCAGATAGTTGTCTATTTCCTTGACATCTGATGGGAGGGCATTCCACAGGGTGGGCGCCACGACCGAGAAGGCCCTCTGCCTGGTTCCCTGTAGCTATGCTTCTCGCAGTGAGGGAACAGCCAGAAGGCCCTCAGCACTGGACTTCAGTGTCCGGGTTGAACGATGGAGGTGGAGACGCTCCTTCAAGTATACTGGGCCGAAGCCATTTAGGCTTAGTCTCAAGGTTGCCTTTGGAGAATTTATCAGGGAAGATGATGCTTCAGCCTTTGGTGGCCTCTCGGTTTTCTGCCCTACCAATCCCAGACATCACCACCCAACCACCAGAATTAACGTAAGAACCTTGAACCTGTCCCTGTAGCAAATTGGTAACCAGGGCAGCCAAGGGTTGCCATATGTCCTCTTTTAATCAGAGTATTGCGAAAGAATGATGTCAATCAACATTTGATGATCTGCTTCTACACAATAGAAAGTGTCCTTTCATACTGCATCATGGTGCGGTACGCTGGTTTGACATCAACTGATAGGAAGTGCCTACAGAGGGTGGTGAATACAGCACAATATATTATGGGCTGTCCCGTGAATCCACTGGATGAAATAGCGGAAGAACATTGCCTCAGGAGAGTGAGGAAAATTCTCAGAGATGATTCAAACCCTGGCCGGCACTTTCTTGATCTCCTGCCCTCAGGCAGAAGATAAAGAAGCATAATTAGTCGCACCAACAGGGTAAAGAACAGCTTCTATCCATGGGCTGTTAGGCTGTTGAATGAAAAGATAACAACAGGGCAGCTGACTTTCGGGTTTGGTGGTTGCGTGTCAGTAAACAAGGGGAATTAAGACTAAGAGAGCTGAGTGGGGGGTGCTCGTGTAATCTCACTGTATGCAAGTTGTACAAGTGACAATAAAGTATTTCAAAATTTCAAAATATTTCCAATTTCAAATTTAAAGCCACCTGACCCAGAAAATTGTCTGTGGACAAACGCTGGCTCCCTCGGCCTGAATCGAGATGAGCGCCACACCCCATAGTTGCCTTTGACTGGACTTAACCGTCCAGGGGTCATTTACTTTTACCTTTAAAGGGACATGCCCTCTTTTTCTTTCTTTCTTTTTTCTTTTTTTAAAAAATATTTGCTTTATTAACAATCTCTTATATCACATGACACATTTCATATAGCATATCTCGTATAACATATACATATAGATATGTATTGTACATCTTCCTGAGTAAAGATATATATAATCCGTGTAAGCAAAAACCATATACAAGTTGTATTCTGATTACTCACATAAATTAAACTAATACGTACTTTTACTATCTTTTGTTGTCTTATCTATTTATTAACATGACTTAAGAAAGAAAAAACCAGAAAAAAAGAAAAAGGTGAAGTTGGACTTCCTATCTTTTCCCAGTGTATAGCCTTATTCTAGTAATGAATATCCCTAACATTACTGAGTTATTCTTTATATTCCTTCTAATACATTCTTACAACAGTTAGTACCTTTTGACTTTATTTCTCATAAGTTTCACTATATAAGGGTCAATCAAATGCTTCCATAAACGTTATACCACTGTTTTCATGGGTAGAGTCATAGTGATCCATAGTTAGAATAAAACAAAATCACTATAAATTAATTTGGAGATGGTATTTAACACCAGTCAGATTAAATCATATAAACAAGGAATATTTGGTGTTATGTTGGAGGGGATGCCAGGAAACAGGGAATTACGTTTACATGTGGTGGGAGTGTAAATATGTGCAATTTTTTGGGCAAAGGGTGTTTAAGGAGAAAACACGTCACTGGGTTAAAGCTGACCAAAAGTCCAGAGGTAGCATTATCATCAATTTACGATGGGGTGGAAGGTTGGCAGGCTATGAAGGACCTGCTCACAAATTTATTAACAGATGCACGAGTTGTTATAGCCAGGAAGTGGAAGGGGCAAGCAGAATATCAAATGGAAGAATGGTGTAAAGAGGTGTGGGATATAGCTAATAATGATGAATTAACATGTGCCATTAAGGTAAGACAGGGAATGTGCAGGAGAAATGATTTTGAGCAGATATGGAGGCTGTTTGTGGAATTTGTACTGTTAAAACGGAAAGGGGTCAAACCATCGCAAGAGGTGTTGAATTTTGGGGAGGTTGGGTAGTTACAATGGAGTGGTCACAGTGGTGGGGTGCACATTTTTATTCTTATTTATGATTATTACTTTGTCAAAATAAAATACCGTATTTTTCGCTCTATAAGACGCACCAGACCACAAGTCGCACCTAGCTTTTGGAGGAGGAAAACAAGAAAAAAATTATTCTGAATCTCAGAAGCCAGAACAGCAAGAGGGATCGCTGCGCAGTGAAGGCAGCAATCCCTCTTGCTGTTCTGGCTTCTGGGATAGCTGCGCAGCCTGCATTCGCTCCATAAGACGCACACACATTTCCCCTTACTTTTTAGAAGGGAAAAAGTGAGTCTTATAGAGCAAAAAATACAGTAAATAAAAAGTTGAAGTTGGCAAATGTGTCCTCTTTTTTTGCTCTTCAAACTATGGCAACCCTAGCAAATTATCACCCTCATCCCAATATGCAAACGTATTGTAGCCTCCAGCTATCAGAAGCCAACACCATCCATAATAAGATGCTGACACTATCCACGCGGATTTCTCTCTCTGCCATTGCATCTTCTCTGCCCCAACAGGTGCTCCCTAGTTCCCTCGGGGCTGTGAGACAGTCTCTCCCCCCTGAGAAATCAACGTGGTTTTCCAGCAAAGCCTGGGTTTTTCACACTACTGTACATCTGTCCTGAGTAAAGCAAGAAGAGATGAAGTCAGACTCAAGGAGGTTCAAAATGTTAGGCTGCGGCTTAAGCGGGATTAGAACCTAGGATTTTCCGAGATTAAGCTCGATGAGAAAGTGGGATTTGCCTAGATCAGTCCGTTGCTTGCTCTAACGACGGCTGGACACAGTACTTCTCCTTGGGGTTCAGCAGGGAAAGGATTGCAGGGGAAACTAACCGCATTAGTCTCTTGTGAAAACAGCGGAGCATCAGGTGGCATCTTAAAGGCTGGCCATTTTATTCTGGCATTGGATTTCAGAGACTACAGCATCGTGTGCTTCTCGCTGAATATTTCCATCTGCTTTTTTTTAGACTCCGCAAGTATGTGATAGACAGTCGATCTGCAAAGGTATCTTGATGCACAGCTAATTATATCATACTTAGTACACCCATAATTGCTGCTTCGTTTGCTTTGTGCTGCTTCCAACGTAATAAAAAAAAGTAGAGTTAAATTATATCATACTTCAGACACCCATAATTGGGATTCATTTGTTTTGTGTTGATGCCAATGTAACGAAAACTGCAAACTCCCCACTTTAAAGTCTCTGTAAGTTGTAACCTATCCTCCTGTATCTGCTCATATCTCATCATGTTATAACTTTGCATTATAGTCCATATTTTTCTCTTCCAGTGGTCTGCTGGTGGGACTACCTGCGCTCCTGTTCTATAGAAGAGTTTGGATTTGATATCCCGCCTTTCACTCCCTTTAAGGAGTCTCAAAGCGGCTAACATTCTCCTTTGCCTTCCTCCCCCACAACAAACACTCTGTGAGGTGAGTGGGGCTGAGAGACTTCAAAGAAGTGTGACTGGCCCAAGGTCACCCAGCAGCTGCATGTGGAGGAGCGGAGACACGAACCCGGTTCCCCAGATAACGAGACTACCGCTCTTAACCACTACACCATACTGGCTCTTGATGCACTTAGCTTTATTGTACCTTTGTTTTGCTGTGTCTTCTATTCCGCTCCTGAATTTTGCTTTGTTATTGGCATCTGTCTGTCTCAGGAGTCAATCGAGGAGTGCGCCTTTGGGGGTGAAGTGTAAATGTTGCTCAGGTGGAGCTAATAACTTGTAACTGCTGTCTCCTGTATTGTTTTCGTTGTGTTTCCAGCTCCAAAGTGACCTTCTCAGGGTGCAAGCCTGGGCAGTGTGTCTGGAGGTCCTGGGCTGCCCAGATGACAGGACTTCCTCCCCCAGCCTCACTGACGTGGTCCGAAGGAAAGGAAAGCAAGACTCCACGCCATATTTGTGTAGGGTTTACGCCTTATCCTTTTCTTTTGCGTGTTCAGACCCAGATACCTCCCCCCTAAATAAATTCACACAGGACTAAAATTTTGGTTTTGGTTTTTGGCAGAATTTAGGCCACAACTTTATTGATTACAGAAAGTGACTGGTTGCATAGGCTCTGGTTCAACTAGCTCCCTGCCATGCATGATTATTTTCAGTTGTTATCCTTGAGAAACGTAGATATATTTATCCCAAAGTCTTCAAACTTACATGACCCTTTAAAAAGAAGGTAAGGAACCAAATGTTATATAATACTGTTTTATAAATTATAATTTATGATAATTTAGAATTTAAATGTATTTTCATGTAATATTTGATACTTCCAGCTGATGAAGGTGAATACCGGTACATTGAAACAGGGCCTTGTCCTAGTTTCTAATCCATAATTGACTTCTGACTTCTGCTCTGTGATTGAAACTAAGACCTCCAAGACGAATCTAACTATGGACTAATATGAACTTATCTCTGCTCATAAACTCTTATCTTTAATTCTGTAACGAATTATTGTGTTATACATATTTTTATGAGTTTGAGTTTGTAATCTCTGTTAGCGTTTGTAATCTCTATTTGAGTTTGTAATCCTTGTCAGGATACTTTTGAATGGATTAGTTTTTGTTACTATTGACTATTGATTTGTGAGTGGGGACCACTCCCACTATTGAAACTTACATTGGCCTGAGTTCTTGGTGTGCTTTTGTCATGGTATATTTAATAACATAGAACTCCAACTTATTTAATGTGGTCCGAAGGAAAGCAAAGCAAGACTCCACTCCATATTTGTGTAGGGTTTACGCCTTAGCCTTTTCTTTTGCGTGTTCAGATCCAGAAACCTCCCCTCTAAATAAAATCACACGACTCAAATTTTGGTTTTGGTTTTTGGCAGAATTTAGGCCACAACTTTATTGATTACAGAAAGTGACTGGTTGCCTAGGCTCTGGTTCGACTAGCTCCCTGCCACACAGGTAGCGCTGACCCAGGGTTCCAGCATTGGTCAGCCAAGGGTGAACACCTGGATAAGCGGAAAGCCGGGAACGGGCTAACTCCACCACCCAAATGTCCCCCTGGACTCAGGCATGGGCACAATCCCATCTCAGGTGTTGACCAAACCATCGAGTCCCTGGTTTCCTTTAACGGAATACCCTTCACATAGGGATGGCAAGCACCTTCTCTCATCCCTATCACCTGAACCACAGCCTATCCGCAACCTTACAAGTTGTGACGATTTGCTATGCGGCAGGTGAAACCCAAATGGCAACAGCCAATCAGCCAAGTGGGGGAAATTCCTGCCGTGCCCCTGTCCCAACGACAGATGACACACGACGGCATAGCAAGGTCAATCGCAAGCCCTAAAAGTAGGGAGAGGTGGGCAGGTGTTCCGAATGTACGTGCCGAAAGAGGAAGCTCTGGGTCATGTGCATGGGCATAAATAGGTTCCTTGAACTGTTCGGACTGCGTCCCACTGGCCAGATTGCACCCAATTTTGAGGGACCTACCAATAGCGTGTTGTGGCTGACCAATAGTACCCACCCACAACACAGGGTGTCGGTTGTCCAGGTCTCACCGAAATACGTGCCCTCTTTAAGGGAGGACCCGATCTCCCAGATACGTCCTGCCAAGGCAGCAGGTACAGATTCTTCCTCAGGGTTTAGTATATCCACAAGGCAACAGGGGTTTAGAACTGGAGTTTTCCTTCTCCTTGACGATCTACCTTCCCAGGTTGATGAGCCCCATCTGCCCTTCATTTCCCTCTTAAATGGGGCAACCCCTCCCTACCTCTTGAAATCAAGCAGGAACCTACTTAAAACAGCACTAAAGCCTATCCAGACATGTTGACATTATCTGTTTTATTTCTTTTTAGCCTCTGTTGATTTTAATAAACTTTTGGACACTTTGAAATATCTGTATTCAACCATTTTTAATCAACTTTTGAATTTTATATTTCTGCAAACTGCTTAGAGGTGTGTGGGGTTGTTGTTTTTTAAAAAAAACACACCCATCAAATTAGTTAAATAAATAATAATAATTTAATTACAGAAGTAAATTTGTGGAGCCAGCAAAGTCTGCCAGAGTTTTCAAAGCCTTTAATTTGTTTGCAATTCCTGCCTTCTCCACCTAGTTTGGATGTTCGTATATTGACAGATCTCTGCAGCAAACCACTCCTGTCTTAATTGTGTGCATTGTTGCGTTTTTGCTGTGGCATTTCACTGATACACACATCTGTAAAAAGCAGCCCTTTAAAAAAAGAACCTGATTCAAGTATACAATCATATCAGGATGGCTTTATAGCAGGGTGTGGTCATATCTTGATGGTTGACCTTAAGAACATCATTTTGAGTTTTGGGATCGGAGGACATTGGGATACTGTATAAGCAAAATCATATCACCTTAACTTCATTGTTTTGTTGGGGGGTCAAAGGTCCCCAAGACCACTCCACTCACACTGGCAGCTTCATGAGAGTGAAACTCAGATGCTGCTCTTTTTTCAATTACATTCATATATAGTGGTACCTCGGGTTACAGACGCTTCAGGTTACAGACGCTTCAGGTTACAGACTCCGCTAACCCAAAAATAGTACCTCGGGTTAAGAACTTTGCTTCAGGATGAGAACAGAAATCGCACTGCGGCAACAGGAGGCCCCATTAGCTAAAGTGGTACCTCAGGTTAAGAACAGTTTCAGGTTAAGAATGGGCCTCCAGAACGAATTAAGTTCTTAACCCAAGGTACCACTGTACCACCTTTTCCTCCTAGGAACTCAAGGTGGTCATATGGTTCTCCGCCTCCCCATTTCATCCTCACAGCAACCCTGTGAGGTAGTTTAGGCTAAGAGACAGTGAATGGCGCAAGGTCACCCAGTGCACTTCATGGCTGAGTGGGGATTCGAATTCATGTCTCACAGGTCATAGTCCAACACTCTAACCATTACGCCCACACTGGCTCTCTTTAGCAGCAGTCATCCTAAGATTGAGCCTTAAATGGGGTTTGCACCACTGCAAGGGAAATAGGGCTGCGTGCCCCCAACAACGGCAGTTCTTTGAGGGAAGCCATGACTGTTTATAGTGGTATGATATTGCTTTAAATGTATAATGCAAATGGTGCCCTGGTGTAAGGTAATTTCCTTTGTTCCTTGGCAATTATTTTTCTTTTTCTGAAATGGGACCAGTTTAGGGGCAAGGTGTGTGAGGGATTACAACTACTCCTTGTTTCCTTTGTCTTTTTTGTTCTTCCTGGAAGAATATTATTATTTTATTCTTCCTGGCAGGAGTTTCGCAGGTCTCCAGATGGTAGTTTCAAGCAGCAGGGAGAAACACGATTCCTGGCTTAGCGGATAAGTTTTGCAGATCAAGTCTTTTGTTTGCTTTAATGTATTAGAGAACACAAGGACAGAGGAGATAAAGAGAAAGTGACAGAGAGCAGGGAGACAATCACAGAAAAATCTGAGGGCCACACTACATTATACAGAGGAACCTGAGGGCCGGACTACACATTACATCTAAATGTACTTAAGAGTAGCTAGAGATCTAAAAATGCTGATCTATATCCCTTACATTCGACACTGTTTTAATTCCTCTGCGGTTCAGCTTCTGACAAAAGTAGTTCTTCATATCCCTGCTACAGAATTTTATGTAATTAATTACATAATTAATCACAATGGGTTGTACACAACTAACATTAACTGGGGTAGATCCTTTTAAATTAATGGCCATGACTATCATAGGTTCATTAATTTTAGTGGGTCTAGCGCATAGCTGTCAACTTTCAGATTTGAAAATAAGGGATCAGCAGCACAACTGTCAACTTTCGGATTTGAAAATAAGGGATCAGCAGCCTCGCCTGTCCCGGAGACAGTCTACGGGATATCTAACAATCCGGGATAGCAGCGGGAAGCAGCGGGAAACGGTGCTGAAATAAGGGAATTTCCTGCAAAAAAAGGGAAGGTTGACAACTATGGTCTAGCGTGAGTAAAAGTTACTTGAATTTAACCTATTATTATTATTATTATTCTACACCATTGATTTTGAAGCAAAGGAAAGGCAATGCAAATAGGAGCAAGTGGGGTGTCATCAATTACATTTCACAGACTGGAAACAACAACAGTGAATACCCATCGCATTCAAGAACTATGTTCTGTTCCAAATATAGAATGAATAAGTGAAGATTGGCGATTTCTGCTCCATTTCTGTCAGAATTTTCTGACATTCTTAATAGCAGCCCATTAGTGTCTGCTCTTTCTTTCTTGAAAAGCCACTGGTGCTAACCTTTAAAGCCCTAAATGGCCTCGGTCCAGTATACCTGAAGGAGCGTCTCCACCCCCATTGTTCTGCCTGGACACTGAGGTCCAGTACTGAGGGCCTTCTGGCGGTTCCCTCACTGCGAGAAGTGAGGTTGCAGGGAACCAGGCAGAGGGCCTTCTCAGTAGTGGTGCCCACCCTGTGGAACACCCTCCCACTAGATGTCGAAGAGAACAACAACTACCAGACTTTTAGAAGACATCTGAAGGCAGCCCTGTTTAGGGAAGCTTTTAATGCTTGATGCATTACTGTATTTTAATGTTTTGTTGGAAGCCACCCAGAGTGGCTGGATGGGCGCAGTATAAATAATAAATTATTATTATTTTTATTATTATTTTGAGAAGGGGAAATTGGGGTGTGTGTGTGTGGAAAATTAGCCCTGGGGAGGGCTTACTTAACCCCTTCTCTGCCCACCATCTTCCTGTTCCAAATTCTCTCCCTCCAAACAGCATTTCCCATTGTGAGATTTCAACTGCTTGTTTGAAGAGAGTGACATTGTCAAACTGACTCTGCCAAACACTCAGATTTGGGAATGGTTGGTCGGCTGGATTTGTCCTTTTGATAGTATCGCTGGATGAACATGTTCGGGAAATTTTGTTTTTAACCGATTTCGGCTGTTTCTCATTTTACAATGCTGTAGGTTTCCTTGAGATGTATTTTTTTTTAAATAACTGGATGGATAAATGCACAAGAAGAACTTAAATGACTCAAAGCATAGCAAGCTACTTACACTTTGTGACAGTCCTGCAACCATTAAACCCACCTCCTTGGGCCCTGTCCCCACAGAATTTGGCTACTGCTCTGCTTCAGTGTTCAAAGAAAACATCACAAGAGTGAGTGCCAAAATGAAATGTCATCAGAATGGAAGTGAGCCCAAACACCCACCCCGTATTCACAGCAGATGACTTGGTTTTGGGATGCTCATGACTGAACAGAGGTTTTGCAATGCAAATCCACTCTTTCTAGGACAAGAAATCAGCACCATGCACACAAGACGTGGTGATAGAACCTTGCCGTTTGAAAATCATCCATGGCCGATTTAAAGTTGGAAGACCTTTCGTGGTGTATCTGAACTTCAGGTCTCTCCTCCCAAACACGCACACCCATTCATTTCACCTACACGGAGCAATAATGGAATGCTCCCATTTCCCATTGTTCGCCCTTCATAGCTCATGCATTCTGGCCCCTAATGATGTGAGGAGAGAAAAGGGGAAGAAGTCATATATCACTCGGAGGTGAAACTAGCCAGAACTTAGTCCCGACTTCCTCTCCCGCTCCTCCCCGATAGCCTCCCTTCGGGGAAAGATGAGCCTGTGAATTTAATATTCATATCCCCCTTTGTCTGGTTTTTTGGCAAACGTTGCATTTCACATGGCCCTAACAAGGAAGCAGCAACACATTGACAGGTTGGCCTTCTCTCTCTCTCAGGTGACTGCATCGTGAAAGCCGCTCCGAATCGCCAAAAAGGAAGGATGGTTTTGAGTCAGTGCGGATACAGGCAGGCCTCTGTGCCTATTCGCCTTGGCAGGGTGTGATTGAAGAGGAGTCACGATAAGGATGGCCGGGAGACGCTGGTATGTTTGGAATAGCGAGAGGAAATACCGCAAGCCTTGATTAATCAGGTCCAATTCCCCACAATGGAGCTTTGGCCAAACCAGGGTAACTGGAATCCTTGTTCCCCAAGCCCATTGGGTAATTAATTTAATTCTGCGGGAATACAGATGCTTGGCACCTACAAGTGCTCCTTAATTGCCCATAAAAAAGCCTTCCCCCCATGTACATATGGTTTGCTCTTAAAAAAACAAGGGGAAATAATGGTTGGTCCATTTGGCTGGAGAACGGCGTTTTGCTGAAAGGAGTGCTGTGACAATTTAGTCAAACCTGTTAAATACATCTAACCATAACCAGGTTATATATATACATAATATAATAAAGACGGCTAATTAATTTAATGACACTGAGTTTTCAACAGCTCATTTCCCACCTTTGAATTTCCCTCCTCCTATTAATCTTATCTCCGGCCAGATCTCAAATATGTGGACTAACAGGCAACCACTCGATATTTCTCTCGAATTCCAGAAGGGAGAAGGAATTACTTCGTTGGTTTGCTACAGCTAAAAGACTACAGCAGAGCTTTCCAAAGTGTGTCATGACACGTTAGTGTGTCGGCTGCAGTGTGTAGGTGTGTTGCGTGAACGTTCCTTGCGCTCCTCCCGAGGCTGGAAAGGGGTTAGTTTAACCTCTGGTCTGCTAGTAAAACTGAATTACTGTGTCACTAAATGACGCATGTCTAAAAAGTGTGTCACCAACATGAAAAGTTTGGAAAGCTCTGGACTACAGACTCTGCTAATATGAGGTTTGTTGTTGTTGCTGTTTAATCATTTAGTCGTATCCGACTCTTCGTGACCCCATGGAGCAGAGCACACCAGGCACTCCTGTCTTCCACTGCCTCCCGCAATTTGGTCAAACTCATGTTAGTAGCTTCAACAACACTGTCCAGCCATCTCGTCCTCTGTTGTCCCCTTCTCCTTGTGCCCTCCATCTTTCCCAACATCAGGGTCATTTCTAGGGAGTCTTTTCTCCTCACGAGGTGGCCAAAGTATTGGAGCCTCAGCTTCAGGATCTGTCCTTCCAGTGAGCACTCAGGGCTGATTTCCTTCCGAATGGATAGGTTTGATCTTCTTGCAGTCCATGGGACTCTCAAGAGTCTCCTCCAGCACTATAATTCAAAAGCATCAATTCTTTGGCGATCAGCCTTCTTTATGGTCCAGCTCTCACTTCCATACACCACTACTGGGAAAACCATAGCTTTAACTATACGGACCTTTGTTGGCAAGGTGATGTCTCTGCTTTTTAAGATGCTGTCTAGGTTTGTCATTGCTTTTCTCCCAAGAAGCAGGCGTCTTTTAATTTCGTGACTGCTGTCACCATCTGCAGTGATCATGGAGCAATATGAGGTTAGAGATGGGCAAACCAATGATTTGCACTTGCCCTCCTTTTCCCAATGTGAAGTTCAGTTCTTCATATTTACATGTCGATTTATGATGTACAGTCAACATGCATCTTTACTTTCGCGATCACAGCTTGGCAGCCCATCAGCTACCATCTCACAAATTACCTCTTCGGCTTCTGACATCACCTCTTCCCAGACTTCTCTCTTCTCTCCCTCTAACCACTCATCGTTGTCCCACCACCAATCTCCTGGTTCTGAGCATTCTTTCCTTGGGGGTCTCCCAGCTGGATCCTCCTATCATTTCTCTGTGTTCAACCAGTCCAAGACAACAGTTTTCATTAAACTTTATCTTCACTGATTAATCTAAACCCTCTGCCATTCCTGGACCTTCTTATCTGGAAATAAGTTCCATTGAACTTGATAGGGCTTAGTTCTGAATAGACATGTATAAAATGGACCTGTTGGTTAGCCCACCAATAAATGGATTAAAGTCTGCAACCCCAATTTGAACACAGGGCATTTGTCATCCAAAACACCAGGGACTTTTGGATCACTTGGGGACTGAATCATTCCTGCTGTGGTGCCACTAGCATTTTCAAAAAGAAAAAGAAAGAAAGAAAGAAAGAAAGAAAGAAAGAAAGAAAGAAAGAAAGAAAATGTATGAAGAACTAAAATTCCATCCCTGAAAAATAATTTCTTTGAGAGCTACTGTGCTGCACTGAGAGGTGAGTGGAGTCGTTCAAGATATATTAAACACACGTTCCAGTTAATTTATGTGGCCTGGCGGTGCAGAAACGAATAAAACTGGCTCATACTTCCACTCACACATGATTAATGAGGGAGCACTCCATCATACATTTCAGACCGTGCCCAAGTGTGGGACAAAAATATACAGATTATGGGAGAAATTGGGAATTAACAAAACATCTGTTAACCCGAGCTAGACGCATACTTTGCACCACAGCCGTGTCATAAATCAGAACACGTAACAGCTCCGTTTTGCTTTTCTGGGACTGGAGTTGTTTTGACGACTCAGTCTAAAGGTTCTCTTAAGAACCATATCAGACTAGCTAGTGCTTTTTATTGTTGTTATTTAAATCTACGGTGGGAAGGAAGCAGAACTCGAACCCGGGACAAAAGAGGCAGCGTTCAGATCTGTATCTGACCTGCCTCACCCATATCCATAGCCCTTCAGCCTCACAGAGTTGTCCTGTCTACCTCACAGGGTTGTTGTGGCGAGTAAATGAGGAGGGGGAGAGCCGGATTTAGAAGGCGATGGGGCCGGATCCAGCCCCCGGGCCTTAGTTTGCCTACCCATGATCTAATGACTCTCTGAGCGGCCAATAAAGGGCCCGTTCCGCAGGATGGAAGGAGTTCAGATCATTGTTCAACTGGTCACCTGCTCCCCACAAAACAAAAGAAGGTGCTTCGCTGCTAAAAAAAATAATGATATGCCCAGCGTCTGATGTCATTTTCTGCTGAGCGGTCATAGAGCAAGATAACAGGAAGAGGTCCCACTGTCATTTCCTGGAGAGCTGAGTCCATTTCCCATAACCCGGGAGGCCGCATAATATAGAGAAGTGATCCTGAAAACATTTGGAGGCATCCGGCTTCCCAGGACGGATTTCCCCGCCAGCACCAGCACCAACCGCTTTGACTGACACCTGGCTTATATGCAGGAAGGAGGCATACATGACAAGAGCGAACTATGCATGCTCGGAGAGCTGTTGAGGAGGCGAGGGCGCCGCCTGAAAAAATAAACAAGGCGCATATTCGTTTCCCATGAAGCCAGTGATCTGGATGCTCATGATTGAGCCCTTCAGGCAGGAGCTAGGCTAGCCAGGATGGAGGGCTTTTGTTGCTTATTGCTATCCAGCGCCTTGGACAGTCACTTTAGCACCTGGACTAAAACAGTAAATAAGGAGCTTCAGCGCATATGCAAGGTGGACAGAAAGACTCTACAGTGGTACCTTGGTTAATAATAATAATAATAATAGTTAAGTTGTGGGTGAACATATCAGACGACACAGCGATTCTTCAAACAGCTCTTGTTTATTCACAGGCCAGAACAGAACTGAGATGAAGGGTTCAGCCAGCCTGCTTATATAGAACTCCACTAGAACGCAACAGTAGCCATTTTCTGTAACTATCCAATCACTGAACGTCACTTTCGATCCCTTATTTGCATATGTGGACCTGAACTATCTACAGTATCCCCCTGCTGGCCCAGGGTGAGAACTTCAGTACACAACAACAACAACAATAATAAAATAATTTTATTTATACCCTGCCCTCCCCAGCCAAGACCGGGCTCAAGGCAGCAAACACCAGGTATAAAACAACTGATTAAAATACAACTTAAAAACAAGATTAAAGTACAACATTAAAATGCAGCCTCATTTCAGTAGAAACTCAAAAACGTTTGGGGGATGAAAACGTCAAATCTTCACCAAGGCCAACTATCTAGACTGGTCGCGTAGGTACGAGGGTCCTAGGCTGTGATGTTTACAAACTTAATCCATTCCGGAAGGCCATTCTTAAACCAAAACTGTTCTTAAACCGAGGCGCTCTTTCCCTAATGAGGCCTCCTGCGGCCGGTGCCCTTCCACCATTCGGATTCTGTTCTTAGACCGAGGTAAAGTTCTCAAACCGGGACACTACTTCCGGTTTTGCGGAATTTGTAAACCAAATCGTTGTTAAACCAGACTGTTCTTAAACCAAGCTACCACTGTACAGTGGTACCTCAGGTTACATACGCTTCAGGTTACATACGCTTCAGGTTACACACTCCGCTAACCCAGAAATAGTGCTTCAGGTTAAGAACTTTGCTTCAGGATGAGAACAGAAATCGTGCTCCGGCGGAGCGGCGGCAGCAGGAGGCCCCATTAGCTAAAGTGGTGCTTCAGGTTAAGAACAGTTTCAGGTTAAGTACAGACCTCCGGAACGAATTAAGTACTTAACCCGAGGTACCACTGTACCTCTCTTTTAAATCGGAACCAGTGAAGATTCCAGGACAGTGTACATTAAGAACACATTTTACGGAGCATCAATATAACAAACATAATAAAAAGAATACTAACAGACAGCATAATAATAATAATAATAATAATAATAATAATAAATCATAATAAGTTCCCCTGGCCCCCATCTTTAACTGGCCATAGATTATTTAATGGCTAAACACCTGGGGAAAGAGGGGTGTTTTTGCCTGGCACCAGTGGCGTAGCGTGGGGGGTGCAGGGGGGGCCGGCCGCACCGGGCGCAACATCTGGGGTTAGGGCAAATCCATGGGTTAGGGGGCGCAAATCCATGGGTTAGGGGGCGCAAATCCACGGGTTAGGGGGCGCAAATTACTTGCCTTGCCCCGGGTGCTGACAACCCACGCTACGCCACTGCCTGGCACCCAAAGACATGTAACGATGGTGCCAGTTGAGTGCATTCCACATACAGGGAGCCACCACAGAAAAGGCCCATTCTCATGTTGGTACTTCTTTTAAACGTTTCTGAGCTAGATGGACCAATGGTCTGACTCAGTATAAAGCAGCTTCCTATGTCCTTATTAGCAAAGGGTCATTGTTCTGGGGAAGAGCACTTGCTCTGCATGCAGAAGGTTTCTCAGGTTTAATCCTCAGCATCTTCAGGTAGAACCAGGAACGTCCCCTGCCTGAAACCACAGAGAGCTATTGCCCATCAGTGCAGACAACACTGAGATAGATGGACCAGTGGCTTGACTCAGTATAAAGCCTGTGGCTGCAGGTGAAGCAGTGGCTGGTGGGCAGCCAGACTGGGGTGGTATGCAGATGTGCCACCCCTCCTGTTCTGCCGCCTGAGGCCAAGGTCTCCGCGTGGCTAATGGGTGGGCCGGCCTGGACTTTTCACGCATGAAGGCTCTGGCGCGATCACTTTCAAATGTGTGTGAGAGCCCAGAAGGTTACAACAGAAGCAGTCCTAATCCCAGCTGTTAAACCTCTCCCAAACTTGCATTATATCCAGATATCTAGTAGCTAGTTCTCTACAAATCAGGAGGTCTTTCCTTCTCTCTGTCTGCCTCTCTCGAAAGGAGAAATCCCAGCGTTTCTGATAGATGACAACGGTTTAGGCCCCCGGAGAGCTCAGTTTCGCCCACGTTTGAGTCGTGAAATTGGCCGCAGGTTGGGAATCTGATACACATCAATGTGATTTCATGGTGAGACAGTCTAATGGAAGATAAAAGGAGCATAGGTTAATGCTGTTAGGTTAAGGCCTTTCCTGCTATCCAAGACACAGGAACATTTTAAGGATAATCCAAGACCTACATGTTGGGAAAATGTGGAGCTGTTTTTCTAAGTCCCAGAAAAACCTGGTAGCTTTTGCTCCCAACACACAAGCTATGAGGTGTACGGGACCTTTCTGTTCTTACAGTTTGTAGTGGTACAATTGGTGTTTTAACCAACATTTTTAAGAGCAAATCTGGAGCTAATTGTCTGCACCTTCAGTCCCACGTTGCTGTTACCAGAGGGTACAGTTTTTTTCTTTCTACAACAATGGCAGATTACACCAGAACTGAGGAAAGTTCTGTGGCCACAGTCACATTCTTTATGTACATAAAGTAGACATGATTTCAGGAATTGTGTGAGTGGTTAGATAGCAAAAATAAGTAGCAGGTCTGGGGTCTTTATCTGAACTGCGACCCTGGCAAGGGATGTGGGGGCTATAACCCTGTGCCCCCACTCCAGTCCTGTTCTAGATTGGGTTGCTGCAACCTTTGCATCAGAAAGGAAACTTTTCTGGCATAATAAAACATCGCAACACAGAGAGACTCACACAGACAGTGGATTGTGAATGGTTTAATGCCCAGCCATTAAAATCATGAAGCTTAAAAGTCCAAAAAGTCTAAAGTATTTTTTTTAAAAAAAAAAACCTCACATGTACGAAACAAACTTAAAGATGAACTAGAAATCACTCAAAGTTCTACCCCAAAGTGAACTTAATTCATGTTCACTCCCCCTGGCAATGATGGGAATGACTTTCAGGTTTAGTGCAGAGATTTTTAACTGATTTGCTGAATTTCCTGAAACTGAACTAGTTCGTGTCAAGCACTGCTTTGAATGAATGCTGCGCTCGGACTTCAGCCCTGTGCAGTGGATGAAGATCTCAGACCTTCCAAATGTCCCTATTTTCCAGGGACAGTCCTGGATTTACAGAAGGCAGCCCCAGTCTCTGATTTGATCCCAGAATGTCCTGCTTTTTATTGGGATGTACCTATAAATTTTGGAGGATCTGGAGTAATGCAACCCCCAAGACAAGGAGATAAGTAGCTATACAGTGGTACCTCAGGTTAAGAACTTAATTCGTTCTGGATGTCTGTTCTTAACCTGAAACTGTTCTTAACCTGAAGCACCACTTTAGCTAATGGGGCCTCCTGCTGCTGCCACGCCGCCAGAGCACAATTTCTGTTCTCATCCTGAAGCAAAGTTCTTAACCTGAGGTACTATTTCTGGGTTAGCGGAATCTGTAACCTGAAGCGTCTGTAACCCGAGGTACCACTGTGCAACCTTTAGAAGACAGTTAGCCCTGTATAGTTTCATTATGTTTTTATATATGTTAGAGTGGGCTGGGGTATTGATAATAATAATAATAATAATAATAATAATAATAATAATAATAATAATGGAATAGGGTGTCCCTATTTTCATCCAAGAAACGGGATATGGAATCTCGAGGCCTTTGAGAGGCACAGCTAGCTCTCCCTTTCTCTCTTTCTCCCCGCCCCCCAGCCTGCTGAATAAAATAAGTTCCATAATGCAAGGAAAATCCATCCTAAGCTGTTCGTGCTTGGTGGTTCTTTGGGGCCCGGCTGCAGCTGTCTCCATTTAATACTCCCTGCCTGGAATCCTTGTGTGCACAGCTGGCTGGATAGCAGCACCTGCATGACACTGACAGCCCTCCTCTCTTAGAAGTCCGTGGAGAGGCTGTTGCCACTGCCGTCGACATCTTCCTTATTGGCAAGCCCCCCCCCAGCCCCCCGAAAGAAGGGGTAGATAGGAGTGCAGGAAATTCAGCAGCAGCCAGGCTGAAATCACTATGAGAAGAACCCAGGTGAATTTGAGCGCAGTTGCCATCAGAACATTTCTCCAATGAAAATCGGGGCATCCTATTCCATCATGATAATTTTACTATTTATATAGAGTGGTACATACGCTTCAGGTTACATATGCTTCAGGTTACAGACTCCGCTAACCCAGAAATATTACCTTGGGTTAAGAACTTTGCTTCAGGATGAGAACAGAAATCGTGCTCTGGCGGCGTGGCGGCAGCAGAAGGCCGCATTAGCTAAAGTGGTGCTTCAGGTTAAGAACAGTTTCAGGTTAAGAACAGACCTCCAGAACGAATTAAGTTCTTAACCCGAGGTACCACTGTACCACACATCTTATTAGGTTGTCCCATCACTCTGGGCAGCTTCCAGCATATATAGAAACATAATAAAGCATTAAACATTAAAAAAACCTTCCCTATACAGGACTGCCTTCAGACAGTTAAGGAGTTGGATAACTCCATACCCTCCAACATTTCTCCAATGAAAATAGGGACGTCCTAAGGAGAAACGAGACATTCCGGGATCAAATCAGAAACCGGGACGGCTTCTCTAAATCAGGGATGTCCCTGGAAAATAGGGACACTTGGAGGGTCTGTAAGAGGGGAAAGGAGCTCAATGTCCTGCCCAGTGCCCAGTGTTTTTATCATCAGAGATTCTTCCAAGACTTGCAGGCCCAGGCACAGTGTACCTTTCCCTATGGAGAAAGACTGATGTATTCAGCGGATAACAGATTGACACAACAACTTTAAGGGATTTAAAACTGGCCGCAGCTTTATTGATTACAGATGTATGTAGGCTTTGGCTCAGGCACTGGGCGTGTATCCTGAATTAGCCTTCGGGCTGAAGGCGGAAATTTAATCAGGGTCGTGCCTGGGTTAAGGACCATCTCAAGACACAAGTCAACTAAGCTGGCCCTCCCCAGGTTGCTACTGGATGTTCTATTGCCTGTCTGCTCTCCACTTGCCTCCAGGACAGAAACCTCCACCCAGACCCCTTTTCCAGGGTGCCTTGTGATATCACACCTGCATGAGGTCTGGGTGATGAACCAAATCACCCCCACACCTGTTAATTAGGCTAAGGATTCCAACCAATGCCTTATCGGCTGAAACGACTGCTATGAGGAAGGTAAAACCTACAAATGGGTCCAATTTGTTTGAAGGCAAATTCCTTCCCCGCCCCGAATATGGTGACCCTTAAGAACAGGGGTCAGCAAGGTTTATCTTGTCTCGGCCAGATCGGTCCCACAGAGATCCCTCCGTGGACTGGATCGCGATTTTCGTCATCCGCGCATGCGCAGATGCATTTTTCATCATCTGTATATTATTTTCACTAACACAAACATTTTATGGACATTGTACCCCAGTACATACAAAATAAAAAAAATGCACACATTACTTAGCTGGTGAACGACACTGCAAAATTTGGAGAAATGCAAATTTTGACAGATGGCTGTTACTCATTGTATCAGAAAGTGTAAACTAGGTAGGTTCACCTGTAAATGCAAACTGAATCCAATTTCTTCCCTGCTCCTAGTCCATATTAATGATTACTCGGGTTTATCTGATATTACTGGATGGATCAAGTTTTTATGCCAACCAATGTCCAATTCCTATAATTTGCAGTTGCTTGGTATCTACATTAAAGGTAAAGGGACCCCTGATCGTTAGGTCCAGTCGCGAACGACTCTGGGATTGCGGCGCTCATCTCGCTTTACTGGCCGAGGGAGCCGACGTACAGCTTCTGGGTCATATGGCCAGCATGACTAAGCTGCTTCTGGCGAACCAGAGCAGCGCATGGAAATGCCGTTTACCTTCCCACCGGAGCGGTACCTATTTATCTACTTGCACTTTTACGTGCTTTTGTACTGCTAGGTTGCCAGGAGCAGGGACTGAGCAATGGGAGCTCACCCCGTTGCGGGGATTCGAACCACCGACCTTCTGATCGGCAAGCCCTAGGCTCTGTGGTTTAGACAACAGTGCTGCCTGCATCTACATTATCCCACTGCAAATTCCATCTTGACCACTATACACAGCTAAAAACTGAAAACCATGTTTTAAAGAGACCGAAGAAGACTGGGTTTAAAGGTAATTAGGACGAGGGGGGGAATACACCTGTGGCGTAAACTCACTGGACCCGAGGGAACTGCGGTAGGAGTTACGTTTATTTAACTTATTTTGGACTGCCGACGGTCTCACATTTTCTAGGGACATCATTAGGGTGATATACACAAGATATGGGTCTTAAAAGACTTTACAAGCTCGGTTTACAAGCTCTATAAAATTACAAGTTTCTACCCCCCGCCACAAAGGGAGGTCTGTAACTTGCTTTATTTTGTGTTTAATGGGTATAAAGGGTAGTGCTGGTAACAGAGAGACAGTGTTTTAAGGAACAGCCTCTGGCCGACCGGAGAGGAGGATCGCCAGTAAGAAGTGGCAAGGCCTGGGAAAGACGGGGACCTCAGTGTGAGGGCCAGATCCGTGCCATTGTAACTAGGAAGGATATCCTGTCAGCAGAGAATCACATAGTGCTCCTGCAGGTGGAAACAGTGGCACAGAGCTGGGGAACCCTTGGCTCCGGGGGGGGGGAGGCTTAATCAGGCCCTCAAGGCCTCTCTATCAGGCCCTCAAAAGTCTTCTCAGGTGTCAGGGACCATGCTGAGGAGGGGTGCACTGATGAAGAATGGTGGGTGCCATTCCCTCCAACCTGATCCAGATCCTGAATATTCCCAGGAGCAGGAGGACAGTACAGTGGTACCTCGGGTTACATACGCTTCAGGTTACAGACGCTTCAGGTTACAGACTCCGCTAACCCAGAAATAGTACCTCAGGTTAAGAACTTTGCTTCAGGATGAGAACAGAAATCATGCTCTGGTGGCGTGGCAGCAGCGGGAGGCCCCATTAGCTGAAGTGGTGCTTCAGGTTAAGAACAGTTTCAGGTTAAGAACGGACCTCCGGAACGAATTAATTACTTAACCCGAGGTACCACCGTATAGATTTGGAACAGTGGTTTGCAGAGGGGCCTAGTTCAGAAGGCAGAAGCTGGGAAATACTGGATGGGGAGCAGCTAGCAGAAGAAACACTAGAAGAGAACGAGTTAACAGATTCACGGTCTCTGGATAGTATCCACCCCTCCTTCCCCAAAGTCCCGAAGAGCTCCGAAAGTGGCAGAACAGAAAACACAGCAGCCCCAAACTCAGATTACAAGACGTAGGAGTGATGTAGATTAATAGGGACTGAGGGGGAGAGTGAACTTAATTGGGAGCACTGCCATTTCTAGGTGATGTGTTCTTTGTTCTCTCGCTGTGATTATGAAAGTTTCTAACTGGTAAGAAGACTCCTTTTCCTTTGTTCTGCTTATCTACTGCCACGGGGGGGGGGGGACCAATTCCCTGAAGCCTGACATCAGGTGACACCCTCACTTGCCTTGCTTCCAGTAGTGCAGTGGCAGAAGGGCAGGGTTCCTTCATGACAGTCACAGCCACAGCCCTTCTAAAATGGCACAACCTTCTAGGACAGGGGTAGGCAACCTAAGGCCCACGGGCCACAAGCGGCCCACGGGGGTCATTTAACTAGCCCACGAGCCACCCACGAACCAAGCCGCCCGCTCGGTGAGTCCCTACGCGCTGCACTGAACTGGTGCAGTGTGGCGCGGGGACTCGCTTCTGCGGTGCTGGAAATCGTGTCTGTGCAGACGCACACTGGAAATCGCATGCGCTCACATGAGCGTGCGCACAATCAGGCCCACAGAGGGATCTCCACTGGAGTGAACCGGCCCAGGCGGGGTAAACCTTGCCAACCCCTGTTCTAGGATTCTATAATAGTTTTATAATTATAAAAAGGTAAAGAGACCCCTGACCATTAGGTCCAGTCACGGACGACTCTGGGGTTGCGGCGCTCATCTCGCTTTATCCGAGTCATGTGGCCAGCATGACTAAGCTGCTTCTGGCAAACCAGAGCAGTGCACGGAAACGCCGTTTACCTTCCCGCTGGAGCGGTACCTATTCATCTACTTGCACTTTGTGCTTTCAAACTGCTAGGTTGGCAGGAGCAGGGACCGAGCAATGGGAGCTCACCCCGTTGTGGGGATTCGAACCGCCAACCTTCTGATTGGCAAGCCCTAGGCTCTGTGGTTTTACCCACAGCTCCACCCGCCCCATTTTATAATTATACAATAATGCAAATAATCAGGGATGCAGATATCCATGCTTTGCCGTTCATCTAAACCTACTATTTTCTGTAAACGTACACGGGCAAATGATTTGGAGGGTTCCAACTTCTTCTTTCGGAGCGACTAGTGTTTTCCTTGAAGTTCCATTGTACAGAACAGAACTTGCATGCCATTCTCTCGAAGCTGAAGCCCACTGTCTTTTCAGGGTTCCTAAATGCTTAAGTTTGGAGTGTACAGAACAACAACTACCCCATGTCCCTCCCAAGCCTTCTCCAGGGTGACCCTAGGAGCCCATCCTCCATGACTGACCCGCCTCCTTTCACTCTGGTTGGCTCCAATCAGCACAAAGTGTGAGAGGACATCTCAGTGGCTAAGAAACTCCCTTTCGTGCTGATTGGGTGTCTCTGCAGAAAGGGACTCTGCTGGGACCCTGCTGCAGAAATAGCAATAGGTGTTTGACACACGCTACATCCCTGGATCACTGAACCACTGCTTGCATCAAAACCTCCTTGAATGTTTTTGCCTAGCCGGAATGTGACCTTGAACTCTGACAATGCCTCTTGCTTGTCCAGATGGAAACTAGAGGGGTGCATGCACACAGAAACTAGTCTACTGTTTAAAGGTTTAAAAATACATTTGTTGCTCCACCCACTTGCCCCCCACAGCACTGCAGCCCTGGAGTCCAAGACATTTCTCCCAGCCAGCCTTCGGCCAGCCTGCCCAAGATGGATCCCAGTCTTTCTTCCTCCTCCTCCTTCCCAGAACACCTTGCTAAAAACTTTCTTTTTCTGTCACTTCAAACACCCCCCCATCACCATCTGTCTCTCCCTGCCCTGCCCCGCCAGCCAAAGGAATCCTCTCAGATCAACTCCTTTTGTCATGTTAACAGATTTGCTCTTCACTAAGCCAGCCCTGGGATTCCTTCCCCGGCACAGCTCTGCAGCTGGTACTTTCATCCGTATCCCGATTAATCAAAATCCTACAATTTATTAATTTCTAGGGTATAACAATACGTTCCCGCACAGAGAAAAACAGCAAGTTCAACAGGCCTTCGCAGTAGTCTGAACCTTCATATGCTTCAGCTGCTGATATGTTTAGAACTTCAGATATTGTAAGGCAATTGGTTTTTCCTAGGATGTCTTTCAAACTTTGGAGAAACGGGAGGGGTGTGTGTTACTAAATCAATGTGCTTTTTTGGGAGAGTGTTAACCAGGAAGCAGGCTAGAAGCAGACCAGACACCCCCCCCAAAAAAGGAACAGTGTTCAGATTCAGGTTTTGGGGTGGGGTTATGACTTGTTCCCTCTGGGATTCATAAATCCTCTCCACAACTCTAATAATTTCAGCAGCGTGTACGCACCGCAACAGCAAATTAGACACCTCGCTCAGTTTAATATATCATAACATTCCTCTTTGGGAATGGAAAATAACATATATCCTGGGTCTGTTTGCCAACCGTCAACGCTATCAGTGAGGTGTGCGTTTTTTAAAAAGAGAGAGAAAGAGAATATAAGAGTCCTCCCAGGCTCATTGAAATTTATCCAGCAAAACTTGGGAGGAAAGGAAGGGGGGGGACCTAGACTCCGCAGATATTCTACACCAATCAATCAAGTCATGGAAAAGATTTGATGGACATGTCAAAGGGGCATTACCCAGCAAAGCTCCAGATGGACTGAGGCGTGTGGAGCGGCAAAGAGGAAGGAGTGATAGCCAGGGCGGCAAAAGGTCCAGAGTGCTCGAAGGAAAAATCGTTGCGAAGAAACACTGTCACTTTAAAAAAAACCCATCGTTTGTTTTGGTTCTCCTTTATGCCAGACCACACAAGGACATTTTGCCCATTTCTGCAACACTTTGGGTTTTCAGAAAGCCCCCTTGCCAAAAGTAAATTATGTTTCTTCTGCTATAAATAGCTGAATTCAGACACACACACAAAAAAAGTGCGACACTTTTAATGGTGCTTTGCAAAAGAAAACTCAGAAGGAGATCTGTATACAGTGGAACAATGAAGCCATTTGCACATGCAATCCTTATTTGCTTTCTTTCATATTCCTCCTCAAAATATTTTATGATTTTCACTTACTTATTGCTTCCATGTTTTTATACAAGGAACAACAATTATACAAGGAGAAATAATTAACATTCAACAATCCGACCCACCCCCAGCAGCCAAATGTCTATTGAATTATATTAACTTTTTAAGGCATTCTGGTTTTTAAACAAAGATTTTGTTCCCCCACTTGCCATGTGTCCTCAGTGGCCTTTAAGCGTGCCCTGTCGATGTTGCATATGGAATAAAAGTATGCCAGGCTGATGCAATTTCCCACGAAGGGGAAATCGTACATAACGATATTAGGGATGGAGATATCTGTCCATTTTGCTTTCTCTCAGTTTCTAGTTTTTCAAGTCAACTGCACTCAGTTCCTGCTTGCTAGCTGTCCATTAGGCATGGAAGGGAACTCTCTCCTTCTGCTGACAGGTGAACACTTTCTTGTTCCAGCAGGCTTTGGGGAACTGACTGCTTTTAATGAAATGGCTAGTGCCTTGCTGCTTTTTATTGTAATTGTTTGTATGCTTCTAATAGATTTATAATGTTTTAATTCCTATCAATGTTTAACTGTTTTTTAATTATTTCTTTTCTATATTTTAGCAGTTCTTGTTTTTATCTGTAAGCTGCCTTGAAACCCATCAAAGGAAAATCCAGGGGATGAATACATTATTATTATTATTATTATTATTATTATTATTATTATTATTATTACCACTACTACTATTAGTAGTAGTATTACCACTACTACTATTAGTAGTAGTAGTTTATTTAATTAAATCATCCTGAAAATGCACCAGCATTTTAGTGGTGAAGTTTTGTATGCAGTTTCAACCGATGTGCAATTTTTTGCAAGCAATCTCCCTGAATATAGTAATGCATTTTTGTAAGTTTTCCCTAACATAGCCATTCAATGCCCACTTTCCTCTAATATATGCATTTTTGAAAACATGGTTTGATTGAAGAACTGCATCGGAAAATGTAAATATGCGTGAATTTGGAAGGATGGCTGCATTTTGGAGCTCATGTTGTTTCGAAAACTGCGAATTCCAAACAGATTAGCCTTTAAGTTTGAATCAAATTTCTCCACCTTCTCTACTTTCTGCCGACACCTTGGTTGACCACTGTGAGAACAGGATGTGGGACAAAACAGGCTTTGGGGATGATGCAGCCACGCACTTTTTCTATGCTCATGTTTTAACATTCTGGGCATTTTGGGGAGACACGTTCTCTGTGTTCCTGGCTGCCCCGTCCTCAAGCTGGAGGACACAGTACAGAGGGCTTTCTTAAGCATGGGTTGCTCTCAAAGCAAGCCTCATGCCTCCTGAAGCAAAGCATGATTAATGAGACAAAATTCATTCTCAACCCTCCAAAGGCTTGTGTTTCATTAGTGCCAACCAGTCTTGATTTGTGTGGCCAAATGGACATTCTCTGGAGTGGCAGCCCATGTCCTGTGACAAGGGGGCTTGGGGGCATCTCTGCTAAGAGACTGCCTGCTGGCTATTGGCTTCCCCGCCCAGCTCTCCAAATCCCTTACCAATGTGCCAACGTATCTGCAACATTTTTAAGATGCTCCAGAGGGCAGACGTTGATAAATGATGCTCCTCCTCAACCCCCCTGCTAATTTTGGATTTGCAGTGTTTACAAACAGCTGTTATAACATCCCAAAGGTCTACAGGAGAAGGGGGTGGGTGGGGAAAAAAAAGAATATTCTCCGTTAAAGAAAAAGAAAGTTCTTACCTGGAAGGAGTCCAGGAATGCCACAAAGCACAGCCAAGGATCTTCTCTTCCCTTCCTGCCTGCTCCAGACTGCTCCTTGCTCTGGTGCACTTTAATGGGGGATGTTAAGAATGTATCATTTATAGCAGCTGCCGCGATCGCAGAAGGACTTCCCATCGCATCTTCCTTATGAATGCCAGCATCAGGTGGGCATCCGTTCCTAGACGCCACGGCTGTGATGGTAGCAACGGCCCTTTATCAGCCGGATGCTATTTTGATATGTCCCCTAAGGCTGTCGGACAGCGCCGGGTTTTTCCACCTACTGTTGAATTTTTATTCCCGGGTTCTTATCTGTGTCACCCTAAATAGCACCAGTGTAAACAAATGCCACGGTGCCATCTGAGCATGGAAACTGTAGCTGCACTGAGCTGCGTACAGCGTGCACATCATCATAATAATACTCCGGCAAACTGCACGAAGGCATTTTGAGTTGACCTCTGGGGCTTTGTCGGAATTATCCAGCAGGATGCAGGCAACCTCTACAATCTGCTTCAAGATGCCAACATTTATTAATTAGATTTATTTCTTCCCCAAGAGGCTGAAGGTGGAGAATGCGATTCCTCACCCCACCCCTTTGCATCTAGCACTATCTATGTTCATCTGCAGGAGCTCTCCAGAATGTCAGATTTATCGCCCTAACTAGAGATGCTGGGGATCAAACCCGGGACCTTCTGCATGCAAAACAGTTGCTCCACCACTGAGCCATGGTCCTTCCCAAGCCCTTGGCCACCTTGCATGGTTAAGTAAGGTAAATAAAGTGGTGGCCTGCCCTTCCAAAACATTCAGATTTTTTTTTTACCCACTATGATTTTTAAAAAAATATTCCTTTTGTCCATAACCACCCAATGAATCATTGGGGGGTTTTATTTTATTTTTAATGCCTGCCGTAGCTCTAATCTCTTCCTGCATACCCGGCAGCGTTGGATAGAAAAAGAAAGCTTAAAGAGGTCTTTAATTAACACGAGAGGGATGGGTGCGTATCGCTCTGCCCCAGCTGCTAGATAGGAGTTTTGAGTGGTGGGAAGGATCTGTACATACTGTTCCTGTTTCAGCTGGAGTTATGCAGACAGGAGGCTGCTAGTGCTTCTGAATCTACGCAGAGATGCCTTCTGCTAGTTTGGAACAGCGTGCAGAGTGCCTTTTCCCTTCCATCTGGGGAGAAGCAGTAGGAAAGGCACCGCCTTGCGCCAGATCTGAGATGTTTTATTTTTCATTTCTTAATGAAATTTGAGACAGTTATGCAGAGCGCAAGGAAACTCAAAGCAGGCACAGCTTGCGTTGCTATCAAAGCAGTGACCAGAAATGTTTGGAAGTTGCATCTGACCACAAGAGTCTTTGCAAAATCGGAGGAAGCAATTCACCACCTTGGTCATTAATATCAGCAGTGGAAGGGGCAACTAGGTAATGGAGAAAGGTTTCCACCTTTTAGCTTCTCTGTCATTATTAAAGGCACTCTCGCCCATGAAATATACTCAGAGTCGAGAGTGGATTTCATGCCCTTTATTCAGCTCAAAGTGGTGAGGAGGAATGAAAGTTCCCTCAAAGTATCTGCTTTATATACATTATTTACACAATGGGCTGCATGTGATTGGCTAATTCTGGGATTCTCCTGTAGGCCAATCAGGTTGTGGATTCACTTCCATCTGGAGCGGGATTGGGTGGCTCCTGCGGACCAATCATACTGCTGCATTGTTCTAGGACCAATCAGACTACTGCATTTTGGATCCTATTCAACTCAGTACATAACAGCCCACCTGGAAATTCAAGCCGTCTTCCTGCCACCTGGAGGGAGCCAGGCAGACCTGGACACTTCAGGTAAGACCTGGAGGCCTGGCATCCCTAGATAGGACAGCTTGGGTTGGGAACCCAAAGCCTGGGGCCAAATATGGCCCACCATTCCTCTCTTTCTGGCCCTCGGGACTCTCCTCAGCCCACATATCCCAGTGACCCAGCTTCACACCTTCCTTGCGTGTTTTTGCCTGGCTGAGATTTGTCCTTGGACTCTGACCATGCTTGTTGTTTGCCCAGATGGAGAATAGTGAGATGAGTGTGCAGATGTGTCTATTATGCAGAGGTGAAACGCACCATTGTTGCTCCGTCCATTTTCGCCTCTGGCCCTGCCTACCACTGACACGTAGTCCCGGAAAGTAGAAGAAGACACTGTGATCTTCGAGCTGGAAAATTTTTCCTTACCCCTGAAATAAACGATGCCTTTCAGAGGACAGTCCCTCTGAAAGCCCTTCAGATAGAAGTTTGTGGTCCGAAAAGCAGGGTATATATGACCATTCCAGAATCATAAAATTGTCACGTTGGAAGGGACCCCAAGGATCATCTAGCCCAACCCCCTGCAATGCAGGCATCTTTGGCGCAATGTGGGGCTCGAACCCATTACCTTGAGATTTACAGTTCAGTGCTCTATCAACTGAGCCAGCCCAGAGAGTTTCGAATTTTGAAATTTGAATTTTGGCACCTTTAAGAAATTAATCGCAATCTAACAGTGCTTTTTTTCTGGGGGTACTCAAAATGTTAAAAGTGTGGCACTAACTGTAACAACTTCTTCATGAGTAGTTGCCCGTTTTATTCTTTGTTTAAAAAGCACTGCTATCTAGATACAGTAAGGGAAGAAAACTAATGGCCACCAGTACATTTTTAGCATTGTGTAGGTTTGCACAGTTGCCTCCAAAAAAAAAAAAGAGGAGTGAATGAACAAGAGAAAGAGAGAGGTGCAAATACAGACAAACTGATCTTTGTTAAGAAACCTTTGACGCTTTCAAAGGAGTGTGTGTGTGTGTGTAGAAAGTGTTTATTGCATTTCATTAGGAGAGACTAAGTTTTGCTTTTTTTCTTCCACGGTGGAGACTTGAGAGGCCACTTCAGTTAATCGAGGATACAGAACGGAGCCAAATCAGATGTTTTTCCTATCAAGGCCCTTTAAAAAACAAAAAATTAAGATGGCTGTTTAGAGTCTCCAATGGACCAAGGTTCATTAAGGCTGTTAACATCCCAGAGCCGCTGTCTTCTGACCCTCCTCTCGGTTTGGGTGGCCCGAACGAGACTCTCCCCAAGGGTTCATTACAGGTGGTAGGCAGACAGGCCTGGAGCCTAGGCCATACCACAGAGCCCTGAGAGAAATGTGTTTCCCTGACCAAAAAAGCACAATCTTATATTCTTAAAAACATTCCAGCCCTGTCTGGGTGTTCCTCTGCATGCATTCCTGTACGTGGGATTATTATTGTAGAGAATTTATAAAGTCATTCATTTCTCTGGAAGTGTACGGCGCGGGCTCTGCTTGAATGGTCGGGCCTAGCGCAAAAACCCCGAGCCATGTGGGCCTATAAAAACACAACAGTAAATAAATCAGCAGGGAGAATTTACACTTTGTCCTTCTGATTGTTTTTACACTCCATGGCTCAGAAGCAGAGCCCAGAGTGTAAAATAAATAACCTTGTGGCAATGCTCCACTAGCCTGTTAGTAGCAGGGCGAGACCCAGATATATTTACAAGCTGTGCTCTCCAGGCAAAAGCCAGGCGAGGCTGCAGAGGCGATGTATTCGGTGGTTCATTATTTTGTCATACATCAGAGTTTTATTACATGGCTGTCATGGCCAATGCTTTCAGGCCAGAGCGACAGAAGAGTTATACATTTCTGGAGCAGGAAATTCAGGCGCTGCCATCTTTTCTTCACCTCCCTCCTTCCACAGTTTTGCTCTCCTGCCCTGAACTCTGGCATGGCGGTGTTCAGTACGGCCATTCCAAGACTGCCATATTTGAAGTCCCTAAAATATCAGATCAGGAATTTCAAGAGGGCTGCCCGTGTTTTGTGGAACTGCCCTTACTTGTTTCGGGAAACAACTGAAGGCATTTCTTCTTTCAGCAAGCTTTCCGACGGGATGAAAGCATCCCGATTGTTTATCCTGTATTCCTTTTAGATCTATCTTTAGTTGGGTTTTGTACTTCTTTCAAAACTATTATTAGATGGTTTCATGGCATGCTTGCAAAATTGCCTCAAGACTCAGCGCGTAAGGCAATTCATAAATCGGTAAACCAACAACAGTGCTGTTACAGAGTTTAGTGCCAGGAACGCTGCATCACCAAAATGGATGTTTGTGTGGGATAGGAGAGCATAAGGCCTGGGTGGAATGTACACACAATTTTTTTTAAATGCTGTGAAAATGCTTTTTAAAAAACAAACAAAAACGTTTTGAAAAATACATTGAATTTGCTATAGCTCACTGTCGCCATCTAGTGTCACATTTGTATATTGCACTTTCCAACACATTTTAAAGCTGAGTCCCTGGGCTCTGTATCCAGACCTCAGCCACACCTCTCTTCGGGCCACAGCCCTCACTAATCCTCCTTCACCCCCTCCTGAAGTTCTAGCTGGATAGAGTTATGTGCATGTAGAGAGCTCTCACTTTACATGGCTCTAATGTGTTTATTTCTTGCATTTATATCTCACCTTCTTCTCCAAGGAGCCCAAGATGGCATGCATGGTTTTCCCACTCCACAATGACCCTATGAAGTAGGTTAAGCTAAGAGTGAGTGAATTGCCCAAGGTCTCCTAGTGAGTTTCATGGCCAAGTGGCGATTTGAACCTTGATCTCCCAGGTCCAATGCTCTAGCCAAGACACTACACACCTAGCATTAAACAGTGGAAGCCACAACTATTACTCTGCCCCCCAATTCATGGCCTACCAATGGGGCTGTGAAAGTGGAAGGGGCATTTTTTGCTCAGTGCTATGTCCTGGCAACCTCAGAGTTGGCATACCTGTCAGTGTATGCCACTTAAAAGCTTGCACAACCCACTTCATTTGATCTACCTGGCAAGTTCTTCTTGAGAGACCCATGAGCCACTGCTTGGCAGAATGTACAAACATCTTGTACATGGTGCCAGCCGAAAAATAATCCTTCGGTGGCACAAGAAAGGATTCTGTTGAGTATTCTGGAAACAAGTCCCTTCTAGCAACTTGATTTCTATTTGAGCTTTTAAGAAGTTCTTCTTGAAGAGGAGGTGAGGGGAAAACAGCACACACAGTGGTACCTCCAGAGGAAAGTCTTTCTTGCATTCTGAAGAACTAATGAAGACGAAGTCGTGTTATAGACAGATGTCTCTCATCGGCTTCACCCAGAAGCGAGAAGGAAATTCTGATGTTCTCCATCATCACGGCACCAGGTCTTTGGGTAGCAACATGTTTATTTAACAAGCTACCTTCCTAGACTAGACCTTGCCCTCCAATGGAAGCTTTTTTTAAAAAAAAAGCCTTCTTTGCAAGCTTTGATGTTAATTTAGAGTCAGAATTGGTTCAGAACAAGGGGAATGAATGGGCGTCTCCACACAACAGCTTATTGTGGACTTATTGTGCCCATTCTTAAACATTTTGCACAGTATCCATGCGACATCATCATCATCAAAATGGCTGCCAGTTAGTTACCAAGCTGGCTTCAAAGTACTGGTATTGGAGTATAAAACCCTATACAGCTTGGGCTATGGGTACTTTAAAGATTATTTCACACTGTATAAACCCAACCAATCACTACATTCTACAAGATGCAGGAATTTAAGAGGAGCCCTGCTGGATCAGGCCAATAGCCCATCTAGCCTAAAATCCTGTTCTCAAAGTAGCCAACCAAATGCCGGTGAGAAACTCGAAAGCAGGATTCAAGCACAGGAGCCCTCTCCCCTCCTGTAGTTTCCAGCAACTGGTATTCAGAAGAATTGCTGCCTTCAATCATGGAGGCAGAGCATTGCCATCAATGGCCCTGTCCTCCATGCATTAGTCTAACCCTCTCTAAAAGATAAGTAGGTTGGTGGCTGTCACTTCCTCCAGTGGGAGTGAGTTCCATAGTTTAACTATGTGCTGCATGTAGTTTCGTTTATCCGTCCTGAATCTTCCAAAATTCAACTTCATTGGATATCCATGAGTTCCAGTGTTATGAGAGACAGAGAGAGAGAGAGACAGAAGGAGGGAGGGAGGGAGGGAGGGAGGGAGGGAGGAAGAAGAAGAAGAAGAAGAGGAGGAGTTTGGATTTGATATCCCACTTTATCACTACCCACAGGAGTCTCAAAGTGGCTAACATTCTCCTTTCCCTTCCTCCCCCACAACAAACACTCTGTGAGGTGAGTGGGGCTGAGAGACTTCAGAGAAGTGTGACTAGCCCAAGGTCACCCAGCAGCTGCATGTGGAGGAGTGGGGAAGCGAACCCGGTTCACCAGATTATGAGTCTACAGCTCTTAACCACTACAGTGGTACCTCTGGATTCAAACGGGATCCAATCCGGAGCCCAGTTCGCATCCTGAAGCGAACGCAACCCGCGTCTGCGCATGTGCGGGTCTTGATTCGCCGCTTCTGCGCATGCGTGTGACGTCATTTTGAGTGTCTGCACATGTGCGAGCAACGAAACCCGGAAGTAACGCGTTCCGTTACTTCTGGGTCACCGCGGAGCGTAACCTGAAAACCTGAAGCATATTTAACCCAAGGTATGACTGTACACCACAGAGGGAGAGGGAGAGAGAAACTTCCCTCTATCTATTTTCTCCATGCCATGCATAGTTTTATAAACCTTTCTCATGTCACCTCTCACTCAACTTTTCTCTAAACTAAGAGGTCCCAGATGCTGCAACCCTTTTCCCAACTCTGCAACTCTTTTGGAGGTGAGGAAGCCAGAACTGTACACAGTATTCCAAATGTAGTCACACCATGGATTTGTATCACAGAATAGGGCGTCCTGCAAATGCCACCCTGTCAGGAGGTCCATTGTGCGTGGTGTCCGAATTGGGCCTTTAGTGTGGTGGCATCTGTACCCTTTGGAACTCCCTCCCACTGCATATAAGAAAGTTTCCTTCTCTATCTTTTTATGTTGTTGTTGTTGTTGTTTAGTCGTTTAGTCGTTTAGTCGTGTCCGACTCTTGTGGGGGCCAGACTATATTTTGAAGGGGGGGAAATGAACGAATTCCTATGCCCCACAAATAACCCAGAGATGCATTTTAAATAAAAGCACACGTTCAACTCATGTAAAAACACCAGGCAGGCCCCACAAATAACCCAGAGATGCATTTTAAATAAAAGGACACATTCTACTCATGTAAAAACATGCTGATTCCTGGACTGTCCACGGGCCGGATTTTGAAGGCGATTGGGCTGGATCCGGCCCCCGGGCCTTAGTTTGCCTACCCCTGGGTGTGAAGGAATGCTAGAATTTGTGGTAGGGTGACCTAGAGAAGAGGGGAGATGTCTGGAGAAGCCGTCCAAGTCAGCAGCCATCCCTACAGCTTTTGGGAGCTCATTCCAAAATTCGCAAGGCATCTGAAGCAACTGCTTAATGATGTTTCATAACAGTGTTTCGGTTCTGTGACTCACCCCAGAATCAAAATCGAGGCAACCCCCAACGTTCAGAATGGGAAGGCTTTGATTATCAGGACATCGGAGCCACATCCTAACCGCCAACCAAGATGCTCAGTAATCATGTTTTTAAAAGCCACACATGTTTTCTTTGGAAGAAAGAGTCTCTCTTGAATTCTCTGGTTGTACTGGAGGTTATTTTAGCTTTATCTGTTTGGCTGCATTAGAGCCCAGATTCCAGCTACTTGGTTTAAAACTGGATATTCCCTGAGCTGTTGCACTCCTGAGTATTTTGGATTCGGTCCTCCGCATAAGTAACAAAAATAAATATACAGCGAGGAGCTGCAATTTTAACAGTACACCAATCTAGATGTTAGGATCCAAACTTTCTCCTTTGTTTTTTATGTATGACTAGCACATGTATGGGGGGGGGGGAGGAACCCAGTGTTTATGTTGTATAACAGCCGAGCTTGTAATTTCAAGAGAACCACAAAAAGTGTAGGCTAAAGAAAGAAAAATAGACAATTCAAGTCCAATTATGTGATAAAACCCAATAGGTCTGCCTTGGCTACAAAAATTGTGATGATTCCCTAAAGTCTAAAATTAATCTTATACAGAATCATGAAGGTTGCTGTTTTTTAGAAAGAAAGAAAGAAAGAAAGAAAGAAGTTCTGCTCTATGATTTTGATGATTATGTTAAATTAGTGGGCGGCTGGCTGTTCGACTAATCCACAAGGCAAGCCCAACCAACTATATTAACAGTTCAGTTCTTGCATCTTTGAAGTATTTTAAAAATTACATTTATATCCCATCTTTTTCTCCAAGGATCTCAAAGTGGCCTACTTGGTTCTGCCCAGGGCTTTTTCCCAGCCAGAACTCACTGGAACTCAGTTCTGACATTTCTCTCTCTCTCTCTCTCTCTCTGAACTATCAATTCTTTATTGATTAAAAGATTTGCATGTCTATACAAACATTATGTATTATCTCTTAACAGTTAAAAAAATGAAGAAAAAAATTATATAAAATAGAAAATTTATAAAGGGGGGGAAAAAGAAATAATGAAATACCAAAGATAAGAAACAAAGAAATCAAATTTTTAAAAAAGAGACAAAGTTATTTACATAGTAAAAGTACTCATCGACACCAACCCTTCCCATCCTTCTCATTATACTGTTTAATATAACATTCTTTACATCGTATAATATCATTTCTTTCTGCTTTGTATACCTTCCTTTGATCTTTTCCTTTACAAATATCACTCAATTTCTGCTAATATGGAGTTATTTGTACAATAAAGTTGTACATAATTCTTAATATCGAAACAAAAAACAGCTAGAGAATGGATAATATATCGTTCTGACGCTTCTCAGGTGGGCGCCATTGCCATCATAAGAGAACAAGGGAGGTGTTCATGGTGAGTTCCAGAGCCTCATTTTCTTGAAAAATAGCACTGGTTCTGCCCCCTTTTCATTTCCTCCCCAGAATAATCCTGTGAGCATCCTGTTCTCAAGTAGGACTCAAGCACAAGAGCATTTTCCCCTCCTGCAGTTTTCAGCAACTGCTATCCAGAAGCATAAGTGCCTCCAGCTCTGGAGGCAGCTCATAGCCACCTGTCAGGAGTCCAGTCCCCGGCTTGATAACACAGTGAGTGTAGTTAATTAAAAAGGATGACTTACTGTCAAAACAAACAGATAGATCCTTATCATACGAGTAACAATTTATGTTGGAAATGCAAGGAAAAGGAAGGTATCTTTTATCATATGTGGTGGACGTGTCCCAAGGTGAAATACTTCTGGGGGGAAATTTACAATGAATTGAAAAAGATGTTGAAATATACATTTATAAAAAAAAAAAAAACAGAAGCCTTTCTACTTGGAATAATAGGTTTGGAATTGCCCAAGAAAGATGTTAAACTGTTTTTGTATGCCACAACTGCAGCAAGAATTTTGTTAGCCAAAAACTGGAAACGACAAGAATTACCAACAGTGGAGGAATGGCAGATGAAGATGATGGACTTTTTGGAGCTGGTTGACCTGACTGGAAGAATCAGAAAGAGGAGGAGTACCAAGAAGAATGGAAGAAATTTAAGGACTATTTAGCTAAATATTCCAAGATAATATAACTAGAATTACTTGTAAGTACCAAATTGGCCTAGGAGTTAAATATGTGAAATTGTATAACATTATGGATAGAAGACAATTTGAAAAGAAAGACAGATGTTAATTGATTAAGTTAATTTTATTTAAAAGTAGTATTGGAAAACTGCTACAACGATCTACATGGAAACTCAACTAGGGGGATTCGAGGAAGTCATTTAACAATGATAACAAAATTGGGATTTTAACAGAGAGGATAAATGTTTGTTTGTTTTTTTCTTTTTTATATATTGTAATGTTTTCTTATTTGTTTGTTATAAATTTGGAAAATTAATAAAAAATTTGAAAAAAAAACCAAAACAAACAAACAGATAGCTCCGGACGGCTTTAACAGAGCCTCCACCATCATCAATAAAGATGACCCTTCTGAAGACTGCTTCCGGCGAGACCAGAAGCAACTGAACTTTCGCTTCATACGTCTTCTGTTTTGCTTCCTGTCTTGCAGCCCGCCCATTCGCTGAGACCTCGGACTGAGTGGGTCAGCTCCCTCCTCTTCCCCATTCTCTGAGAGGCTGTCTCTTAACTCTTTCCCGCCTGTTTGTGCTTCCGGCGAGCTTTGACTGTGTTCTAGCTTGCTCTCCGCCATTCCCTTATCAGCTGGCATCCCAAGGGGCGGGGGAGTTGGCACTAGCCAGTGCTCATCCTGCATGGCAGTTAACCCTCTCTGTTCCTGGCTGCTTTCTTCAGTTGGCAACAACCCTTCCCTGGGAGCTGGCTGCAAACCTCCCCTGGGAGCTGGCTCATTCATGACACCACCCTGACTAGTAGCCATGTAGCCCACATTCTGCACTTGTGCACAGGGAACAATATGGGGAACTAGATCAAAAGTCCCATTGTATGAGTCCACCTCATCCATCAGAAGATGACAACTTCTGCTGGAAATGGAGCCCACTTCTGAAGGCCGCCATTTTTTTTTTATCTTGGATGCCACAAGATAACACAACATTTGAGGAATTGAGGGTGGAGAAAATGCTGGAATCATCTCTCCTAATGACCCCAAAAATTGAGAACCACCCCCACCTCCAAATGGTCAGGAATTGTTACAAATGGGAGCAATGAAAAAGCGGACCCATCTATTCCTCAGTCCCGGTTGCCTAATCTCAAAAAGAATATTGTGGAGCTGGAAAAATGGTCTGGAGAGGACAACAAGAATGATCAAGGGGATGAAACGACTCTCCTTATGAGGAAAGGTTGCAGTATTGGGGATTTTTTTTAGTTTAGAGGAAAGGCAAGTAAGAGGTGACCTGATAGAAGCACATAAAAGCATGTGTGGTGTAGAGAAATAAATGTTTTTCTCACTGTCTCCTAACACTAGAACTCAAGGAGAAATCTAGTAAAGCTGAATGTCAGAGGATTCAGGACAAATAAGTACAACTTAACACAAAGCATGGTTGAACTGTGGAATTTCCTTCCCACATGATTGGGAAGTTTTTAATGTTTGATCTTTTATCGTGTTTTTAATATTATGTTTGGAGCCACCCAGAGTGGCTGGGGAAACCCAGCCAGATGGGCGGGGTATAAATAAATTATTATTATTATTATTATTATTATTATTATTATTATTATTATTATCTTTGTGACCCCATGAACCAGAGCACTCTAGGCACTCCTGTCTTCCACTGCCTCCCGCAGTTTGGTCAAACTCATACTGGTAGCTTCAAGAACACTGTCCAACCATCTCTTCCTCTATCGTCCGCTTCTCCTTGTGCCCTCAATCTTTACCAACATCAGGGTCTTTTCCAGGCAGTCTTCTCTTCTCCTGAGGTGGACAAAGTATTGGAGTCTCAGCTCCAGCATCTGTCCTTCCAGTGAGCACTCAGGGCTGATTTCCTTCAGAATGGAGAGGTTTGATCTTCTTGCAGTCCATGGGACTCTCAAGAGTCTCCTCCAGCACCATAATTCAAAAGCATCAATTCTTCGGTGATCAGCCTTCTTTATGGTCCAGCTCTCACTTCCATACATCACTACTGGGAAAACCATAGCTTCAACTATTATTATTATTATTATTATTATTATTATTATTATTATTATTACCTATGAGCTTCCCATAAGAATCCACTTGGCCACTGTGAGAACAGGATGTTGGACTAAATGGGCCTAGATGTTCATATGCAATGCATATTTTTTCAGACCAACCCATTCGTGTGAAAGATGCCACAGGACTTGGTTTTTTGCAAACACATATAGAATTTTCTGTTGAGACTCGACTCAAAGTCTCCCAAATGACTCAAAGCCCATTTGCTTTCGCGGCAGTTCTCTCCTTCCCCTGAGTGACAGGACAACAATCTGAGGTTAATATCTCCAATAAAATTACAGCCATTTAGTAAGAGCGAGAATTTCTATAGTAGAAGCCACATTCAAAATGCAGAGGAAGTAAAATGTTCTTCTGAAGGGACCAATGCAAATTGGATGGGAGGGGAGAGAGAAGAAACACACATTTCAGCTTACAATAACACAGCGAAGCAGCAGCCCACCTACCACCTCCTCAGACCTTGACAAGAGATATAATTGCCCTACGGGAATTGTAACGGGATACAATGCCTTCCACCTCTGGGTTTCGAGTTCGAATTCCAAATCCATCTTAGCTCAGCAGCGATCAAAGGTCACTACCGCTACTGCTGCCAACGGCCGCTCAGTAGCATATTTGAAACAAGAAGGTGGTCACCTCTTGGTTTCTAAAGGGAGAGGATTTTATTTTATTAATCTTTTTAGAGGGGGTAAAGGTAAAGGTAAAGGGACCCCTGACCATTAGGTCCAGTCGTGACCGACTCTGGGGTTACAGCGCTCATCTCGCTTTATTGGCCGATGGAGCTTGCGTACAGCTTCCGGGTCATGTGGCCAGCATGACTAAGCCACTTCTGGCGAACCAGAACAGCGCACGGAAACGCTCTTTACCTTCCCGCCGGAGTGGTACCTATTTATCTACTTGCACTTTGACATGCTTTCGAACTGCTAGGTTAGCAGGAGCAGGGACCGAACAACGGGAGCTCACCCCGTTGCGGGGATTCGAACCGCCAACCTTCTGATCGGCAAGCCTTAGGCTCTGTGGTTTAACCCACAGCGCCACCCGCATCCCCTTTTAGAGGGGTAGCAACAGTTTAAAGACATCTGCCTATCTCCATGGAGGAATCCTGAGGACAGCATATTGAGTGGGGATGTAAGAAGGCTTTGTTTTCCATTCCATCGCATCCAGTACTGTTTGCCTTCTGCTGCTGTTCATCTTCCACCGCAAACTGTGCTATTTGTTTCGCTGGCCTGCTGTGGCAAAATTACGTAACTTACATAATTAATTGCGTAAATTGCATCACATTATTCCATCCAATTAAATTCAAGGGAAATGCAACAGGAGAGATGAAAAGCGCAGAGCAAAGCGGCCTATGGGACTCACTCCCACAGGAAGCAGGGATGGCTTCAAACCTAGATGGTCTTAAAAAAGGATTACAGTGGTACCTCGGGTTACATAAACTTCAGGTTACATACGCTTCAGGTTACAGACTCTGCTAACCCAGAAATAGTGCTTCAGGTTAAGAACTTTGCTTCAGGATAATAACAGAAATCGTGCTCCGGCGGCGCGGCGGCAGAAGGAGGCCCCATTAGCTAAAGTGGTGCTTCAGGTTAAGAACAGTTTCAGGTTAAGTACGGACCTCCGGAACGAATTAAGTACTTAACCCGAGGTACCACTGTAGTCAAATTCATGAAGGAGAAGGCTGTCAATGGCTGCTAACCATGATGGCTCTGCTCTGCTTCCACAGCTGGAGGCAGTAATGTTTCTGAATACCAGTTGCTGGAAACTGCATGAGGGGAGAGGACTCTTGTGCTTGGTGAAGCAACATGCAATTTACATGTACTTACCTTTATCAATGCCCACCATTCAGTTTACAGTAAACCTGACCTGATGGAGAGAAACGGATGCCATTTCCTGATTCAGCAGTGCAAAAATACCCTAAATCAGTTGTAGAAATCTAGACAACATTCAAAAAGTAAAAAATTGTTGCCCAATTATCCGGGACTGCAGTGGCAGTCAGTTATCGACAAGATGAAGCTATTTTTGCAGACTTGCTATGATTAGTTCACTCTAGGAAACAATTCCACTTGTATGGTCCTCCATGTGATTCCCAGAAAGCCATCTATTTAAGGATGCACTGTCCTTGTAAACGTATCTGTTTGAAACACAGGAAGGGGTTACAGGAGGCAAAAAGATAAATAACTGGTGCCCTGGGAGTGCCTCACCATTCCCAGAGTGCTACATGGCCTGATTAAAGCAAATGGAGCACACAGGCGCTGCAAGTCCCCTTTCTTACCGGGGAAGTAATCCTTCCTGTTATCTGAGGTTCAGGCTGTGTGTGTGCCAATCCTTATGTAGGCAAATGGCTCCATTCACACATAAGAGGTACCAGCAGACTTGGGGAAGTTCTGAGGTCTGTAGAAAAATGGGAGGGGGGGGCTAAAGCCATAACATCCTCACCCCCCAAACAACCAGTAAATGAGGGCTGAGCATGTTCAGTGGTGGGGAGAAAAAAAAACTGGAGGTGGGGGCATGGGATGGAGTGGCTTAAGTTATTGAAAAAGCAGCACAACACACTGCAACATTTTGTTGCAGATCCTATATGACCCTGCCATTCCTGGTCTTTGTCATTAGGAAGCCACTCGCTCTATTATTGCGTTGTTGTTGCTGCTGTTGCTGTTGCTGTTGTTGCTATCTCTTATTTAATAATAATAATAATAATAATAATAATAATAATAATAATAATAATTTATTTATACCCCATCCATCCGGTTGGGTAATAATAATAATAATAATAATTTAGTTAGTTATACCCCACCCATCCAGCTGGGTTTCCCCAGCTACTCTGGGCAGCTCCCAAAATAATAATATTAATAATAATAATAATAATAAGCGATAAACCATCAAACATTTAAAACCTCCCTAAACAGGGCTGCCTTCAGATGTCTTCTAAAAGTCAGATAATTGTTTATTTCCCTGACATCTGATGGGAGGGCGTTCCACAGGGCGGGCACCACTACCAAGAAGGCCCTCTGCCTGGTTCCCGGTAACTTCACTTCTCGCTGTGAGGGAACTGCCAGAAGGCCCTCGGAGCTGGACCTCAATGTCCGGGCAGAACGATGGGGGTGGAAACACTCCTTCAGGTATACTGGGCTGAGGCCAATTAGGGCTTTAAAGGTCAGCACCAACACTTTGAATTGTTCTCAGAAACATACTGGGAGCCAATGTACGTAGGTGCTATCAGGGTATAGCTTTGGGGTAGCAATCCAGAACCCCCCAAAAGAAAGTGACCTCCAAACGCAGCCCCCTGTTTTGAAATAAGTGAAGGATACCCTAGGGACCTCCTGAACCTTCCTATCCCAGCTCACTCACTGAGATGATCTGTAGGAGGATCATTGATTGCCCTTCCCCTGCCCCGCTTTGAGTTTTGACACTGACACAAAACCAAGCCTTTCGTGTCATTGACCCAGCCCTGCAGAAAGGTTCTTCCCATGATGCATCTTGTCTCTACTGAAATGTGTGTCATCATCTCTTCCTTCCACTGGTCTTGAAGAAAGATGGCCCACGAAATAAGAACGTAGGGCAAGCTTCCTCAACCTCGGCCTTCCAGATGTTTTGAGACTACAATTCCCATCATCCCTGACCACTGGTCCTGCTAGCTAGGGATCATGGGAGTTGTAGGCCAAAAACATCTGGAGGGCCGAGGTTGAGAAAGCCTGACGTAGGGCCTGACGTCAGGATCAAGCCAGTGGCCCATCTAATCCAGCTTCCTCTCTCACAATGACCAGCCAGATGTCTGTGGACCCAAGCAGGACCCAAGCACAAGAGCACTCTCCCCTCATGGGGTTTCCAAAGCTGGTATTCAGAAGTCCACAGCCTCCACAGTTAAGGTAGAACATCATAGCGAGTTGTGTGGCAGTTCCCGACCCCGCCAGGTGGAAATAATGGCACATGACACAATTATTAAGGTTAAAAAAGGCCACAACTTTATTGGTTACAGGTGATGAGTGGTATTAGCTTAGGCATTGGTCCTAACCAACTATATCCGACTCCAGCCCGTCTGCTTGAAGTCAGGGAAGGGTTAACCAGCAGTAGGGGGAGCTCTGCTGATGCACATCAACTAGGAAGTCCCCCGGGGTCTCCGCTAGGGGGCGTGTCTTAGGCCCTCACCTCCCTAGGCTTCGGACAGGGCCATGCCCCCCAGAATCCTTTAACGGACTACCCTTCAATATGTGGGGCAGGTGATGGCGCTACCTCCCCTCTACAGAACTATACCAATGCCTAACTGCCAATACCCAAAAAGTTGTGACGATTTGCTACGAGGTAGGCGAAAACCAGGTGGCTGGTGCCAATTTGCCAAGTGGAAAAATTCCTGCCAGGCCAACCAAGGTCCATAGCAAAGTCAAGGAACAGAAACCTAAAAGGTCGGGAAAAGCAGGACCAGCTGGCGGGCGGCAAAGAGGGAGATCCCCGGCCGCGTCCTGCCCTATATAGGGTAAGCCATGCCCCCGAGCCAGCCAGCCAGGGGGTGACACGGCCAGGAATCCCCCCCCCAATCGTGCGGGGCTGGCCTCCACCCGCCACGCACGTGGAGGGGCCATGAAGCCCACAACCCCACCTCCTCCTTAGGCGGAAGTAGTTCAACCATCAGTAGGCTTCCCTAGACAGCATCTTAAAAAGCAGAGACATCACCTTGCCAACAAAGGTCCGTATACCGTATTTTTCCCTCTATTACACGCAGATTTTTTCTCCTAAAAAGTAAGGGGAAATGTCTGTGCGTGTTATAGAGCGAATGTGTGGTCCCTGGAGCTGAGAAGCGTGAGTGAAGGCAAAAAGCAGGCAAATATCAAATCGTCCGGAGAAGGGAGGAAAGAGGAAGCTGCGGCTTTCCTGCATTCTGCCTCAGGGTCTTACTGCCCACCGGCTTCTGTTTCCTTACTGTGTTTGCTCAGACGGAACAAAGAGCAGAGAAAACCCCTCCCCTCCAGGCAAGCAGAGTGGAAAACAGATTCCTCTCCGTGCGTCTGGGACTCGAAGGCAACATGCAGGTTGGGGGGGGGAGAGAGAGAGAGCTGGTTGGCTTGTGGGGGGGGGGACTTTTGCCTTCCTTTCCTCCCTCCGGTAAAACCCCTCTCCTGCATTCTTAGCCAGCTGCTTCTCTGCACACCCCTCTCCTTGTCGCTTCTATGATTTTCCTTCCCTCCCTACTTAAAACGTGGTTCCAATCACGGATCCACATGGATCCTCAGGATCTTTGCATTGAGTCACCCCAAATTCACCATCAGATCACATAGCAATGATCTGATGCAAAAACAGGGCTGCAATGCTGCAAAAACATGGTTACAAAGCACGGATCCACATGGATCCTCAGGATCTTTGCATTGGGTCACCCCAAATTCACCATCAGATCACATAGCATGTCCATGGCTACAGCCTGCACCAAAAAAATCACGCACCCACTGTTGCCTGGGGCTGCAATGGTGCAAAAACGTGGTTACAAAGCATGGATCCAGATGGATCCTCAGGATCTTTGCATTGGGTCACCCCAAATTCACCATCAGATCACATAGCATGTCCATGGCTACAGCCTGCACCAAAAAAATCATGCACCCACTGTTTCCTGGGGCTGCAATGGTGCAAAAACGTGGTTACAAAGCATGGATCCACATGGATCCTCAGGATCTTTGCATTGGGTCACCCCAAATTCACCCTCAGATCACATAGCATGTCCATGGCTACAGCCTGCACCAAAAAAATCACGCACCCACTGTTGCCTGGGGCTGCAATGGTGCAAAAACGTGGTTACAAAGCATGGATCCACATGGATCCTCAGGATCTTTGCATTGGGCTACCCCAAACTCACCGTCAAATCACATGTCTGTGGCCGCAGCATGAAGCACAAAAATGATACATCCACTGTTTCATTCAGAATTTTTTTTTCTTGTTTTCCTCCTCTAAAAACTATGTGCGTGTTATGGTCAGGTGCGTGTTATCGAGCGAAAAATACGGTAGTTAAAGCTATGGTTTTCCCAGTAGTGATGTATGGAAGTGAGAGCTGGACCATAAAGAAGGCTGATCACCGAAGAATTGATGCTTTTGAATTATGGTGCTGGAAGAGACTCTTGAGAGTCCCATGGACTGCAAGAAGATCAAACCTCTCCATTCTGAAGGAAATCAGCCCTGAGTGCTCACTGGAAGGACAGCTCGTGAAGCTGAGGCTCCAAGATTTTGGCCACCTCATGAGAAGAGAAGACTCCCTGGAAAAGACCCTGATGTTGGGAAAGATTGAGGGCACAAGGAGAAGGGGACGACAGAGGATGAGATGGTTGGATAGTGTTCTCGAAGCTACCAGTATGAGTTTGACCAAACTGCGGGAGGCAGTGGAAGACAGGAGTGCCTGGCGTGCTCTGCTCCATGGGGTCACGAAGAGTTGGATACGACTAAACGACTAAACAACAACAAAGTCTTCCCCTCCACGAATTTGACTCACCCTCTTTTAAAGCCATCCAAGTTGGTGGTGCCTCTTCTGGGAGCAAATTCCACTGTTTTAACTATTTGACTTTCCATTTCCCTGAATCCCAGCTTGTTCCATACAAACAAGAGATCGTGGCTTAAAACAAATTCCAGTCAGTTTCTAAACAAATCCAGAGCGCCAAGCGACCGATTATGAAGCTGGCTTGTTTAACTAACCAGAGTGTGTTTCAAACCACCAAGCTCTGTTTGTACATAAATGACAAGCCAGGATTAGGAGGGAAACTGCAAGGAAACTCCACAGAACCTCCTAGACCAGGAGGAGAGAAGTGCATGTGAGCCAAAGATTTCGCCCAGGCTCCTAGATGATGCCTGTAGCACAAACCAGGGTTTAGTGTTACTTGTGAACCAGCCCCGTGTTCTTATACCTTTACTGTTTTAATAATATGATTTGATGTTATATATACAGTCATACTTTGGAAGTCGAACGGAATCCATTCTGGAAGTCCGTGCGACTTCCAAAACCAAATCACGGTTTCTGATTGGCTGCAGGAAGCTCCTGCAGCCAATCAGAAGCTGTGGAAGCCCCATTGGACGTTGGGCTTGCAAAAATAGGTTTTTTTAACAGTCACTTCCAGGTTTGCAATGTTTGGGAGACAAAATGTTCCGGAACTAGGCTGTTTGAAAACCAAGGTACGACTGTATTGACTAACAGCTCGGGGAGGTGAGACAGCAACCTCAAAGATTTAAGTTTGGGGTTTTTGTTTTGTTTTAAAGATAGTAGCTGTATTTTCAATGTTGTATCATGGGGAGTTAGGGACAATATGCCACCTGTTTGAAATCAAGGTTTGGAACCATATTCAATGGCAGTGTAGGAAACTGAGAATCATAGAATTATAGAGTCATAAGGGACCACGAAGGTCATCTAGTACAGAAATATTTTACCCAGCTCAAACCCACAACCCTCAGATTAAGAGTCTCGTGCTCTACCAACTGAGCTATCCCAGAAGACTCACATTTGCTCATTATAATGCTTGGATTGTCAGTAACGAAGTACCTTCTCTTAGGGTTAGGCAGATGCGGCATGGGAGATCTGTCACTTAATTTCCTGAAGGGTTTTGTTGTTTTGTTTTGTTAAAAGAAACATTAGAGGAGCAGCACAAGGGGAAAGCTCTGATTTATTTATTTATTTTTAATAACTTTTTTATTCAAAATTAAAACAAAACATATTATCCAGAAACATATCATCCTTATTTCCCCCCATTTTTCCTTCCTCCCCCTTCCTTCCCCCACAGAACCCCCCCGACTTCCCTCAGTTCCACTTTGATTTCTCTGAGAATGCTGTTTTCTGCATGTTACACTGTTGTATAGATCCTCAAACTATTTAGCTGATTATTATCAATAAAAAGTTTGTGAATGTTTATTCAAAGCCAGCCAAGGAGTCCAGTTCGCTATGTTGCGTCTTCAAATACTTTGTAAAGGGTTCCCATTCATCTTTAAAGTCACAGTTATCCTTGTCCCCTAGCTTGTATGGGAGAGAGCTCTGATTTCAAATGGGGCAGTGGGTGTTTAACCCTCCCCTCCTTGATTTTTATATATTAGTCCTCTGGTGAGAAGATACATAGCCGTGATATGGACATCTATAGGTTATGTCCAATGTTAGTCATACACAGAGTAGGAAGTCCAACAAGCTTAATGGTTCTACTTTGAGTAGAACTCAACTGGCTGCAACCCAAGATCTCTTTCCACCAGGCCCCAGGAAGATGTGCAAGGAATCAATCTTTTCGTGTAGCAACCCCTCATCTCTGGAACTTCCTGCCAAGTGAAGTTCTTGGCAAGTGCTCTCATGAAACCGCTGGTTTCACTTCTATTTTGATAAATTACATGATGTCGACTTGGTTTTGATTTTATCAACATTTTCCTGTGAATATTTTTATTGTAAGAATAAAGAAATGTTTTTCTTTATCAAGAGATGCATGAATCTTGCTAAATAAATAATATAAAGAGCAACCTTTTTTAAAACAGATCTTTATTATGTGTAATGAGAAGAGAAGACTCCCTGGAAAAGACCCTGATGTTGGGAAAGATGGAGGGCACAAGGAGAAGGGGAGGACAGAGGACGAGATGGTTGGACAGTGTTCTCGAAGCTACCAGCATGAGTTTGACCAAACTGCGGGAGGCAGTGGAAGACAGGCGTGCCTGGCTTGCTGTGGTCCATGGGGTCACGAAGAGTCAGACACGACTAAACGACTAAACAACAATTATGTGTAAAGGTAATCTTTGTATGAGTTCATACTTCATTATCCCTTCGGAGCTGTATCTTTTGTAGTTTCATCCTTCCAGGCTGTGACACTTAAGGTTTAAATTTGCTTTTCTTTCATTTTGTTAAGTTTGCACAATTTTGGTTATTAAATCACTAAAAAGAATAAAATAAAATAAAATAGCAATCTTTGGCAGGGAGGAGATCATATTGGGGGAATAATGTGGTGGGGGTGTTAAACACTCCTTTTATTGTTCTGATCAAAGTTGGGGCACTCACACACGCACACACACACAAACAAGTATACACTGCTACTTTAGCTTAAGCAGACAGCACCAGGAGCTGCAGTCATTTTTTCCCTCTGCATCACAAATGCCCTCCCTAGTGCAAAACAATGGCACCTCTTTTATCTGACAGATGGAGGATGGAGGTTGCTGCCTGGCTAACCTGAATTGCTCATCTCTGCCCTTCAGAGAAGAGTCATTTGTTGCAAACAGGAAAACCTCTTGCGGAAAAATGTGCCCCGTCCAAATCCTCTTCCTCCTTTTTGGAGCCTTCCCACCCTAGCTTGGTCACCAGCCAAGTTCACCAGGGAAAATCCTATTGCCTTTCCACCCCTCGCCCCCCACCTTGCTGACATTGTTCCCAATAGCCAGGCGCTTCCTGGATTCGACATGGAAGAACAGAGAGAAAGGGAAGCAGAATCTGTTTTGTTTCCAAACTCCTTTCCTTTCTTTGCAAATGTAATAATAACTGCAGTCCTGCTCCAAATTGCAATCGTATTCCATTTGTAATGAAAGGTGAATGTGATTTTTCTTGCCAGATAGTTCTTATTGGTGCAATGAAGTTAATACACTAAAGTTGTAAAACACTTTCACTCCACCACCATTATTTCAGATCTGTACTTAACCAATTATGATTTTGCTCTTTATTGCTTTTTTTTGCTGCTGAAATTTTTGTTGCTCTTTTGATTGACTCTGTTTACAGGTTGTTGTATGGTTTTTCTTGTAATGTATTGTTCTTTTCCCTGATTTTATTCTATGTTTTCATAAGATACGTAAGTCACTTGAGGACTTCATATACGTCAAGTGGCTAATAAATCACTGTTCCCGTCATTATCGTCATTACCATGGTGACAATATTGCTTTCCTACAGCGAATAACGCTTCATGCATTTGATGAAGTTGACAGTAGCCCACAAAATCTTATGTATGCCGAAATAAATTTGTTAACTGTGTATACATTTCCACATCGGTTTACAATTATTTTTAAAGGTTCTCGTGAAAATTCAGCTGCATTTTTTGCTTGAATTTCTTTTATGGTACACATCTTTACAGTGGTACCTCAGGTTACATACACTTCAGGTTACAGACTCCGCTAACCCAGAAATAGTACCTCGAGTTAAGTACTTTGCTTCAGGATGAGAACAGAAATCGTGCTCCGGCGGCGCAGCAGCAGCAGGAGGCCCCATTAGCTAAAGTGGTGCTTCAGGTTGAGAACATTTTCAGGTTAAGAACGGACCTCCGGAACGAATTAAGTACTTAACCCGAGGTACCACTGTATATGCAATTTTCAATACTCTAGGTTAGGTTGGCATCTGTCGGTCTCCAGAGACAATGAAGGATTGCGTATCTGGGGGTAAGGTCAAGCTGTTGGGAGGTTGCAGTGCCTGCTGTGACTGTAGAGACCAATACAGGAGAGACATGTTTTGTTGCAGCTGGGGCAGATGAAGGCATCCAGTTGTGCTGATGGAGACAGAGTGTTGATGAAGAGATTGCTGGTTATGGTGGAACCCAGGGAGACAAAATTGTCTACTGCCTCAAGCGTGTGATCACCAATACTGATGTGTAGATCGCTGGCAACATCCTGACCCAAGTTGTTGGTTTTCGTCAGGCTGATGGGAAGGCCCTACAGGCTTGGGAAAAATACTACACACATTTCACAAACCCATATAATGCATTTTGACAATGTTTTCGCTAATGTAAAGCCCTATATGGCTTGGGCCCCGGCTACCTCAAAGATCTCCCCATACAAAGCTGCTAAGGATCCTCAGGTGAGCACTACCTTTTTGTCCCACCAGCATCAGAGGCATGGTTGGAGGTGACTGGAGAGACAGAGCCTTTTCTGTGGCTGCTCCCATATTGTGGAATTCCTTCCCAAGTGAGGTTAGACTGCCTGCTTCTCTGTTATCTTTCCACCAGCAAGCTAAGACCTTCCTTTTCAGATAGGCCTTGAAAACTACAGTACAAGCGATGCTGATCACTGGGCTGCCATCAGGGCAAACTATATTTTAATTACTAGCTCTGAATGCATTTTAATGTAATTTAACAAAAAAAAAACCTAGGTGGTTTTTTTTAAAAAAATGCTTTAAATTTTATCCTGATTTTAAAAATATTGGAAGCCACCTTAAATCCCAGCTTGAGAGAAAGGGGGCAAACAAACAAACCAACAAACATTCACCCTAGCATTGCTGTACACATTATCTAGCCGGACAGTTGCATTGCAAAATTCAGAAAGTGTGAATTTAGTAGGAGAACTTTTGGCTTCACGCAGCATTTTGCAAAATACAGTTTTGGTAAGTTTGCCTTTCGATCCAAATCGAATCACTAACCTCCCATCCCTTCTTGAGAGTCATGCCACAGGAACCAGTGTGGTGTAGTGGTTAAGAGCGGTAGTCACGTAATCTGGGGAACCGGGTTCGCATCTCCGCTCCTCCACATGCAGCTGCTGGGTGACCTTGGGCCAGTCACACTTCTCTGAAGTCTCTCAGCCCCACTCACCTCACAGAGTGTTTGTTGTGGGGGAGGAAGGGAAAGGAGAATGTGAGCCGCTTTGAGACTCCTTAAAGGGAGTGAAAGGCGGGATATCAAATCCAAACTCTTCTTCTTCTTCTTCATTGTCCAAGTTTCTCTACGCGTTCTCTCACGGCGAGCCTGTGGGCTCTGAAAAATTGCAAGTGCATAGGATGGCTTTCAAGTGTTCCGTGCAAAGGAATATTTTTTTTTTTTTTAATGAAGCCTTCCTCCAGCACGACAACTTGAAACCAAAAGCAGGTGTTATTGCAAAGCCAGCAAGAGGGATCAGCCTGATTAAGGAACATTCCAGTGGCCTTGTCTTTTTTGACCCTGGCAGAAGGCACAAGAGAGTCTGGTTGAACGAGAGGGACACCCCCCCCACCCAATAAAAAAAGCCCTTTGTACATAGTGTCTGCCTGAGAAGGAATAATACTGAAGTCAGCCTTCCTTTTCAGCAGCTGGCAAGCAGCAGGCAGAGATTTGATGTCAGGAGGAGTTACGAAAGCAGAGGGTTGTGTCATTGCCGATGTGCAACAGAAACGCTCTGGGACACTGCGGTGTAGACAGAGAGCTGAAACTCCACACTAAGCATGTGCGAGGACCCTAATCTGTTGGAACTAAAGGATAATTTGAAAAGTATTTTCTCCTAATTCGGGCATTAGGTTTCCTCCAGCTTTACGGTTGGAATTGAGGAGGAGGAGAAGTAAAAGAATGTCATGTGACGAAGGGTGGGGGAAGACTGGGGAAAAACCAGATACATTCTAAGGGATGAATTCTGCTGGGGGTGGCACTGTGGGTTAAACCACAGAGCCTAGGATTTGACGATCAGAAGGTCGGCGGTCCGAATCCCCGCAACGGGGTGAGCTCCCGTTGTTCGGTCCCTGCTCCTGCCAACCTAGCAGTTCAAAAGCACATCAAAGTGCAAGTAGATAAATAGGGACTGCTCCGGCGGGAAGGTAAACGGCGTTTCCATGCGCTGCTCTGGTTCGCCAGAAGCGGCTTAGTCATGCTGGCCACATGACCTGGAAGCTGTACGCCGGCTCCCTCGGCCAATAAAGCGAGATGAGCGCCGCAACCCCAGAGTCGGCCACGACTGGACCTAATGGTCAGAGGTCCCTTTACCTTTTAATATTTGATGGGGTGACAATTCCGTGGGACTACCTTTGATGGAGACCCAGAAACTACAATTAATCCAGAATGCGGCTGCCATACTGATGACTGGGAGTGGCCGCCAGGACCACAGAACACCAGTCCTAAAAGATCTACATTGGCTCCCAGTATGTTTCCGAGCACAATTCAAAGTGTTGGTGCTGACCTTTAAAGTCCCGAATGGCCTTGGCCCAGTATACTTGAAGGAGCATCTCCACCCCCATCGTTCAGCCCAGACATTGAGATTTAGCGCCGGGGACCTTCTGGTGGTTCCCTCACTGCGAGAAGTGAAGTTACGGGGAACCAGACAGAGGGCCTTCTCAGTAGTAGCACCCTCATTGTGGAACGCCCTCCCATCAGATGTCAAAGAGATAAACAACTACACAGCTTTCTGGACACACCTGAAGGCAGCCCTGTATCGGGAAGTTTTTAATATTTGATGTTTTGTTTTGTTTTTACAGTCTGTTGGAAGCTGCCCAAGAGTGGCTAAGGCAACCCAATCAGATGGGTGGAGTACAAATAATATACATTGTGGTTGTTGTTGTTGTCACAGAGGCAGCAAACAGACTTAGGGAGCATCCAGACTGTCACTGTTTCACAGGAGGGTTTCAAGCACATGACAAAATTTAGCCTTGCGCAATTAAAGTGCTCAGTTGCCCTATCTTTTTTATTTATTGTATTTGCGTTGCATTTGTGTCTCACCTCTTCTCCAAAGAGCTCAAGGTGGAGTCCTTTTTGTTGGGGATAAGTCAGACGGAAATTCCCAGGTGTCAAAAAAGGTTAGCCGCCCACTTTTAGCAGGGCTTTTAGATAGCTAACTGTTTGTACAAGAAATAAGATGGTCTCTCAAAACAGCTTCCTATGTTTCTAGAAGCCATCAAAGGCAGGTGGGTTCTTTTGACACTGTAGGTCAAAACATGGGGAGTACACTCGCGCTAGTTGACCAGCCAAACTCTTCTGTAGTTTATTTCTAGGGAGGAGGGAGAGCTTGAGAAATAACCAGTTGTGAGCTCTTCCCCAAAGGATAATGGTATTTTCAGATGGTCTTTTGGGGGGGCGAAGGCAGAATACAAAGTCAAGGAGTTTGGCTTCAAAAGGAAAGGGTCTTTAATTAATTTGGGAGATCGCTAAGCCCCAGTCCTATGTCATCAGTTCTTTCAGTTTGGAATTCAAGATATTTGCACAGGAGCCAATCGGTAGTGACCAGTGGCCAAGGTGATGAAATCTCCAAACAGAGGGAAAAGAGAGAATCCTTTGAGAAAGGAAGGAGCAAGGAAGGACCTGAGAAAGGGAAGTGGTGCAGTGCTGAGCACTGAGAGCCTGTTGAAATCTCTTGAATTCAGTGAGAGCAGTTGTGGGTTCTTTAAGTGGGCCTAATGATGTGGAGAAGATCTTAAATGCACAAAACTGGCCCAACATGGTGCCCTTCAAATATTCCACTTACCATGCATGCTGGGGCTGACATCTGGGGCTTAGGAATCTCTCAGCCTAAGGGTGTAAGGCAAACAAGGAAGGCTCATATTAAGATTCCCTGGAATAAGGACCTGACAGAGTTAGCTGGTGGGGTCCAGAGAGAAAAGAAATCCTGAAAACACTGAGGAAACTAAACAAAAACAGTGCATAATTTGAGGAGAAAGGAACAGAGAGGTTTTGTCTTTCTTAACTGAGGCCTTGTACATAGCAGCGAGACATTCAACCAAGCATACAGAGGTGAAACTCCTACACAGCTGTTTAGAAGGCGATCAATAAATCAATGGTGATGTTAATAATCATAATAAACTGGCGTCCAACAACATAATGGGAAATGGAGTCCAAAAACGTCAAGAGAGCCCCATATTGGCTATGCCTGTCTTAAAAGAGCCACATCCGCACGTCTTAAGCATATCTGGCGCCGTGGTACAAAGCTCCCCCCGCCTCCTCGCCCCCCGTTTCCCAGAGTTTTCCACCGTTTTTTAGGGAGGACGGCGCTGCCAGTGGAGCTGGAGGAGGCGGGCAGCGGCTGGAGGGCGGCTCCTGTGGCACGGAAGAGGCGGAGGCTGGACGCGGTGCCTCCCGGCTCAGCTGGCCGCTTTGTGCCGCAGTGGCCATGGCAGACAGAGGCTCCGGGTGTGGTTGGTGCTGCTTCGGCACAGCATGGCGGAGGCGGGCGAGGGCGGCGAGCTGATGCCAGGAGGTGCCAAGTCCAGCCTCCGCCTCTTCCCTAGTGCCCTCCAGAACTTGCTGCCCTGGCGCCCCGCACCACTTGCCTCTATGGGTAAGTCCATAGTTAAAAGTAGAAGTGGGGAAATGTGTCCTCTTCTTTGCTCTTCAGAATATGGCAACCCTGCTGTTATGCCACTATTTACAGGCCCTCTTCCCCCAAAAGAAGCCTGGAAGCTGGAGTCTGTGAAGGGAAATGAGTGTTGCTAGAAGACCCCCTACACTCCTCACACAACTACAATTCCCAGTGTTTCCTGCAAATAAGTTTTGATTGTTCAGCCGCTGCGGGATTTGTAGTTCTGTGAGGGGAACAGGCATCTGCCCGCAACTTTCAGCACCCTTACAGTCGGCAGGTTTCTTTGGGAGAAGCCATGCCTGTTAAAGTGGTATGATAATACTGCTTTAAAATGTAGGGTGCAGATGATGTTTCATGGCCCAGAGCCTGCTTCGTCCCTCTGTCCCAAGTGGCCTCAACTCCACAAAAACTTGTGCCAGAAGAGACCTCTCTGAGGTACCACACAAGCCTCCCTCATGTTTTTGAATTAATTCTGTGTTGCTTCCTGAGACCACCCATTTTGGCTCTTTGGGTTAGCCTAGTGCATTTTACTATGCACTACAAAGACTCTTCTCTCTCTCATTCTCCTACACACAACACACACACACACAAACACACTCTTTTCTCGGCCCAAGCATCCATTTTCTGTCAGAATTCCTCTGACAGCTGTCAACACTTCCCTGTTTATTTGTTCAACAGGAAGTGGTGGTGGAGGGTGGCAGGTGAAGACCCCGTGGCAGCAGAGAAAGCGGGGGGGTCAATGACATTATGGGATAATCGTCTCCCTCCATCAGCAAAACTCCAGGAGTTAACAGAGAGCGGGACTTCCATGGGGAAACAGGAAGTCCCGCACGCCATGGTGAAAAGTGAGGGAACAAAACCAACTGGGGCCAAAAAATCCTGGGAAGTATAGTTTATTAAGGGTATACTTCCCTCACAGAACTACAGTTTCCAGAGTTCCCAGGAAAGAGGAATTGACTGTTAAGCCACTCTAGAAATGGTAGCTCTATGAGGGGAATAAAAGTCTCCTAACAACTCTCTCTTCTTTTAATGCTTTATTGAAATTAAAAAGAAATAGCGAACAAAAGTTCATCCCAGAAGTAAAAACAGTAATATATGTTACCTCAGATTACGATCAATTCTTCTTACGTCTCTAATGACTTCCCGTCACCCCATCACGCCTCCACCACTTATTTCGTCTATTCATTCTCCTTTGTTAATTTTCATTCATGACTTATTATCCTATAAGTTTCCACAATATCACAGAAATCATTCAAGGCCTGCCACTGACGTCATGTTATTGCAATGTTCATTGAGGTATTTTTTATACATGCCCCATTGTCTAATAAAAGTTTGATCACTATGACCTCTAAGTTTCCCTCTCATTTTTGCCAACTCTGCGTATTCTAAGAGTTTGCTTTGCCATTTCTAGTTCGGTTGGGATTTTTCCCCCTTTCCAATTTGTAGCAATCAGTACTCTTGCAGCTACCGTGGCGTACAGGAATATATCCCTCCCTTTATGTCTGTTCCTAGTATTCCCAAAATGAAAGCTTCTGGTTTTTTAAAAAAGGAGATATCAAACATTCTTTTGAGCTCATTATAGACTACATCCCAAATTTCTTTACTTTCTTACACTTCCACCGCATTTTAGATAATTTTAGTGGTGTTAGGTACCAGCGAAATTGCATCTTCATAAAATTTTCTCTCAAGGCATAACACGCGGTGAACTTCATATCTACCTTCCGTGGCCTCTCCATAGTTGTCAACATTTCCCTTTTTTAAAGGGAAATTCCCTTATTCCGAATAGGATTCCTCGCAAGAAAAGGGAAAAGGTGACAGCTATGGGCCTCTCCCAGGCATCCATAGGGATGTTAAATGTAACCAAAGTCTTGAGCCCATTTAACCATTGCTGATTTTACCTCCTCCTTGACTTCCCAGTCAAGGAGTCTCCTAACACTTCTCAGCACCCTTAAGAAATGACATTTCCCAGATTTAACATGTTCATCTTATAAATCTGTAATGATGCACTGGGCAAAGGATTTGGGAAATAATATCCAGATGGCAGGTTGGGAAAGGTTATGGAAAACAGATCTGAAATTCACGGCATGTTGTACACGGAAAGAAAAGGATATGAAAATGATGTACCAGTGGTATTTGACTCCTAGGGACGCGGGTGGCGCTGTGGGTTAAACCACAGAGCCTAGGACTTGCCGATCAGAAGGTTGGCGGTTCGAATCCCCACAGCGGGGTGAGCTCCCGTTGCTCGGTCCCTGCTCCTGCCAACCTAGCAGTTCGAAAGCACAAAGTGCAAGTAGATAAATAGGTACCGCTTCAGCGGGAAGGTAAACAGCATTTCCGTGCGCTGCTCTGGTTCACCAGAAGCAGCTTAGTCATGCTGGCCAAATGACCCGGAAGTTGTACGCCGGCTTCCTCGGCCAATAAAGTGAGATGAGCGCCGCAACCCCAGAGTCAGTCACGACTGGACCAAATGGTCAGGGGTCCCTTTACCTTTAAGTTAACAAAAAGGGACGCAGGTGGTGCTGTGGGTTAAACCACTTGCCGATCAGAAGGTCGGCGGTTCGAATCCCCACGGCAGGGTGAGCTCCCGTTGCTCGGTCCCTGCTCCTGCCAACCTAGCAGTTCGAAAGCACATCAAAGTGCAAGTAGATAAATAGGTACCACTCCGGCGGGAAGGTAAACGGCATTTCCATGCGCTGCTCTGGTTTGCCAGAAGTGGCTTAGTCCTGCTTGCCACATGACCCAGAAGCTGTACGCCGGCTCCCTCGGCCAATAAAGCGAGATGAGCGCCGCAACCCCAGAGTCAGCCACGACTGGACCTAATGGTCAGGGGTCCCTTTACCTTTTAAGTTAGCAAAAATGTATAAAACAAGTACAAATACCTGCTGAAAATGTGAAGAAAAAGAAGGTACCTTTTATCATATGTGGTGGTCATGTAAGGTAATAAAAGCTTTCTGGGAGATGATATAATGAAATGGGGGGGAAATGTTTAAAATAACTTTTGTTTAAAAACCAGAAACTTTTCTATTAGGAATTATAGGTACCAAAGGAGCAGAAAAGACTTTTGATGTACGTGACAACAGCCACTCAGATGCTACTAGCCCAGAGATGGAAAGAAGAAAGAGTCCCTACCAGAGAGGAATAACAAGCCAAGCTGACGGACTACTCTGAAATGGCAAAGCCAGTGGCGTAGCGTGGGGGGTGCAGGGGGGGCCGGCGGCACCGGGCGCAACATCTGGGGGTTAGGGTTAGGGTGCGCAAATCCACGGGTTGGGGGCGCAAATCCACGGGTTAGGGGTGCAAATTACTTGCCTTGCTGTAGGGTGCTGACAACCCACGCTACGCCACTGGGCAAAGCTGTCTGAAAACCTCAGGAACCAAGGGGACAAAAACTTTAAAAAAAGAATGGGGGAAAATGATAATCTATTTAAGAGACCAGTGCAAGCAGATGAAAACACTAGCAGGATTTTAATTTCACTTGTAAGGTAACAATCACTAGGGACAGATACAAAATACAGATTATGAAATAATATGCAGTTTTAAATGTTGACAGTAGGACCCATGGAGGTGATTGGGGAGGTCTTGAGATTCAGAGTAAGCTCTAGATATGGATATGCATTTGGATTGTTATAAATTTATATTTGTAAGTCTGTAGAATGATCCCTGTCTCCAGTGTTCTAGTACCACTCAGCCATCATGAAAGGGGGGCTTTTTAGCCATTGTGATGAATTCTCCTCACCCTTTGTGTTGGCTGGAACCAGAGTGAAAGGAGGTGAGTCGACCACCAAAGACTGGCTCCCAGGGTTACTCTGCAGACGCCATGTGGGGAGAACAACAAAGTTAAGCATCTAGGTACACTGACAACACAAAGCTGCTTTGGTGCCAAGAGAGTGGGGTGCAAGTTCTGAGATGTGCAATGGAACTCCAAGAAAAGCACAAATTAAATTTAATAATTATAATACAGTGGTACCTCGGGTTATATAAACTTCAGTTTACATACGCTTCAGGTTACAGACTCTGGTAACCCAGAAATAGTACCTCGGGTTAAGAACTTTGCTTCAGGATGAGAACAGAAATTGTGTGGCAGTGGCGCAGAAGCAGCTGGAGGCCCCATTAACTAAAGTGGTGCTTCAGGTTAAGAGCAGTTTCAGTACATACCTCCGGAACGAATTAAGTACGTAACCAGAGGTACCACTGTAATAATAATTTATTATTTATACCCCACCCATCTGGCTGGGTTTCCTCAGCCACTCTGGGCGGCTCCCAACAGAATATTCTAAAAGTCAGATATATGTTTATTTCCCTGACATCTGATGGGAGGGTGTTCCAGAGGGTGGACACCACTACCAAGAAGGCCCTCTGCCTGGTTCCCTGCAACCTCACTTCTCGCCATGAGGGAACCGCCAGAAGGCCCTTGGAGCTGCACCTCAGTGTCTGGGTTGAACAATGGGGGTGGAGACGCTCCTTCAGGCATACAGGGCCAAGGCCGTTTAGGGTTTTAAAGGTCAGCACCAACACTGATTTAGCTCGGAAACGTACTGGAGGCCAATATAGGTGAGATACTGGAACACTGCAAATTATTTGCCCGTGTACGTATACAGAAAATAGTATCTCTAGCTGCAAGGCAGCATACTGAGATCTGCATTGACCATTGCAATGCATTCCTAATTATCATTATTGTATAATGATAAAATTATGGACGCTTAGAGGGGGGCATGGCTGTAAGTGGGTGTAGCTGTAACGATCATGACGGGACCCCACCCTTCTGAATTTGCGGCTACGCTGCTGGACCTGGCTCAAAATAAGGCTGCTTCCTTTGTTGTGAACTGCCTTGGGATTTTCAGATGAAGGGTGGTATACAAATTTAATAAATAATTGTAATGATATGCGCTTAAAATCTAAGCAAACGCTGACATATTGACTGAATCCTCAGTCCATTTTAATTTACAGCAAAGATGTGAAAGTCTGAACATCTGGGTTTCATCTTTCTTTCCTACTCCTTCCCACCTGCCTTCAATTGACTGAACACAAGAACCCCCGGCGGGAGTCATGTCCATTTAAATATGGAAGCACATTATGAAACACCATGGAGAGTCCAAAAGGTGAGGTTTTCTGTGGTTAGAGCTTACACAAGGGTCAAGGCTGTTTGCTTTAAACATGGCAGGGGCTCTTCCATATCAGAGATATAGGTGGCTTCCCCAATGCAGTGCAGCTTCTCGCTTGCTCCTCTCGTGCGTTTGGTGCTCCTCTGCAACATGTCTCACCTGGCTTCAATCAACATGATGCTCCTGAGAGAGAAGAACTGGAGTTAGGTGGGCTTGTTCTTCACGTACATGTGGACCATACAGCAGCAAGGAATGTCTTCCGTGATGGAGTTTGGATTTGATATCCCGCTTTATCACTACCCTAAGGGGTCTCAAAGCGGCTAACGTTCTCCTTTCCCTTCTTCCCCCGCAACAAACACTCTGTGAGGTGAGTGGGGCTGAGAGACTTCAGAGAAGTGTGACTGGCCCAAGGTCACCCAGCAGCTGCATGTGGAGGAGCAGGGAAGCGAACCCGGTTCACCAGATTACAAGTCCACCGCTCTAACCACTACACCACACTAGCTCTCAATGATATAAAGCGGGTTCTCCTTCATGGAGAGCATGTGTTCTGGTGGGGTCAACCATGACATCCCCTGTTGCTGGGCAGGTTAGTATGGATGGCCACGAATTTGATAGGGCACCTCCAATTGTTGCTGGGGAGAATTTAATGCTGCAAAATTGTTTGATTGATGGGGGTGCTGTTTACTCCCTGCACGCAGCGCTGAGCTTCCTCTTTTCGCTGCGCACATCGGGTCACCCGCCCACCCTCCCTTTATTTAGGGTTTTTTTTGCGCTGACCTTGCTATGCCTGTCATGGGGTCGTCTGCTTTGGAGCAGGGGTCTGGTAGGAATTTTTAACATTTGGCTGATTGGCTGGTGCCATTTGGTTTTTTGCCTACTGCGTAGCAAATCGTCACAACTTGTAAGGTTGCGGTTAGGCATTGGTTAATTTTGGTTGGTGGAGGGGATGTGGTTGGCTGTGCCTGCCCCTCCAATGCTGTTGCTGCAAGGGTATTCCAGTAAAGGAATCCAGGGGCTCGCCATGCTCTTGTCCGAACCCCTGGCAAGGGGCTAGGGCCACGCAAGAGCCCCTAGGAGCATTTGGGGAGAGGTGAGAGCCTGGTGCCCAGCTCTATTGTCTCCCCAAAAATGTTTACCCTTACTGACTTCCGCAGGCTTGCGGTTGTCAGTTCTGTTCCTACCTCTATGTGGGAACAGATAGTCATTAACCAATGCCTAAGCAACTACTCACATACTGTAAATCAATAAAGTTGTGGCCAAAATTATGCCAAAAACCAAAACAAAAATGTGGTGTGAACTGTGTCTTTATTTGGAGGTGTCCTGGGAGGCCTCGACACGCAACCACCAAAACCACCACTGCAGTAAAGAACAGAGAAGTACAGGAAACTGCCTTGCATTAGGCCACACCGATGGTCCACCTAGCTCAGTATTCTCATGACGGTGCTTTGGGGGAAACGGTCCTCTGTGCCTCTGAGCTCAGTCTACACAACACTTAGCTAGATGGATCATTGGTCTGATTCAGGACTGGGCAGCTTCCTTCGCTATTAGGAAGGACAACGGGTTCAAACCACAGCTGAATTATCAAAGACACAAGAGTTACCCACCCTGGAAGAGTGGCAGATGAAGGTGATGGACTATATGGAATTGGCGGAAATGACTGGCAGAATCCGAGACCTGGGAGAAGAGTTGGTGGAAGAAGACTGGAAGAAATTTAAAGACTATCTTCAGAAATACTGTAAAATTAATGAATGTTAAAATGATGTTGGATTGAAAATAAGTGGCACTAGCAACAAAGTTAATAAGAATATGCAAAATTGAATTGATAATGGATGAAAATATAGAGTTATAATATGTTAAGATACAGAGTTAAGATAAACGAAAGAGGGTAAGGATTTGTTGATTTGATTATTTAAATGGGAATACAAAAAGGGGAGGTGTGAGGAGGCCAAGGAAATAAGTTAATGAGTTTAAAGTTACAAAAAACGGATTTGTTTTTAATTCTTTTTTAGCTATTTGTCTTTTGTATTTTTATTCTTTTTTTTTCTTTTTCATGTATTTTTCTATGTTCTTTTTTTGTATCTTTTTCTTTTTATATGACCTTTCTTCATTTTGTAAACTTATGTTTTTGTAAAACTTCAATAAATATCTTTTAAAAAAAACAAACAAACCACAGCTGAATTATCTCCTGTCTGTGTTCTTGCATTATTAGCCTTGAATAAGGCTACTGTAGTCTGAATGGTGAGGATACGACTATTTCTTACGCTAGTCACTGGGACCTAACCTTGGCCCACCATGTTTCGTTCCATTCTCAGAAGCAAGAGAAAGCACATGTACAGCTCAGAACCTCATTCAGCTTCCTCTGTGTGTCTCTGAACCATAGTTCCATTCTTGTTTCTTTTTCTGTAAGTTTTTTTTTACTTTAAAAAGTTATAAACATATAACAAAAACAATTTTAAAAATGTATAAAGAGATTACTCTGAATCTCAGGACCCCCCTCCCATCCCCTCCATGGATCCTAATGACAATGTTTACAACTGCTTATGAGTTTGTTATCCAGTTTTTTTATCCAACTAAATTGTCCATATTTTTGGTTACTTTACAAGTGCGGTTAAAATCCTGCTAATGTAAGCAATGGTCTCCTAAATATACCGGTATTATAATTTTCCCCCATTCTTTTTTTGAAGTTCTTGTCCTCTTGGTTTCTGAGCTTCACAGTTAATTTTGCCATTTCAGCATAGTCCATCAACTTGGTTTGCCATTTCCCCCCGGTCGGAATAGTTTCTTCCTTTCATCTCTGAGCTAGCCACATCTGTGGACCTGTTGTCGCATGCCTAAAAAGTATTTTCTGGTCCTTTGGAATCTTGGTACCTATAATTCCTAATAAAAAAGTTTCTGGTTTTTTAACGAACAAATGTTATTTTAAACATTTTTTTCATTTCATTATATATCATTTCCCAAAAAGTTTTAGTTACCTTACACGTCCACCACTTGTGATAAAAGGTACCTTCTTTTCATAGTTCCATTCTTAAAGCAATGCTATACTTCATTTCTGCCTCAATAGCACAGTATCCAATCTTTATGATGGGGTGAAGAACCTCAGGCAGACCAAATACAGTCCTCGAAACGTCTCTCTCTGGCCCCTGGGACTCTTCCCATGCCCCATCCTCTCTCCAGCCAACCCTTTTTTACCCAGTCAACACCTTCACCCCTTCCTCTAGCATTTTTGTTCATCGGAAATGTGTCCTTAAACTCTGATAATGTCTCTTATGGAGGGTGGAGAGCGATGTGTGAGCATGTGTAGAAACAAGCCTACTGTACAAATGTAAAATTGACATGCATTGCTCCACCCACTTCTCCCTCTGGCCCCACCCACCACTGGGCAAGTGGTCCTCACAAGCTTGCCAAGGAGGGAAAGTGGCCCTCGGGGTGGAAAATATTCCCCACCCACCCCCACTTTGTGGGGCAATGTTGCTGCAGCAAGAAAAATACATGTTTGGTGAGAGGGGGTTATTTAGAAAGTTTTGCTATTCATACAAAAATTAATAAGGTGTACAGAGGCTACATGTGGGTGGCACTGTGGTCTAAACCACTGAGCCTAGGGCTTGCCGATCAGAAGGTTGGCTGTTCGAATCCCCGCGATGGGGTGAGCTCCTGTTGGAGTTCAAAAGCATGTCAAAGTGCAAGTAGATAAATAGGTACCACTCTGGCGGGAAGGTAAACGGCGTTTCTGTGCGCTGCTCTGGTTCTCCAGAAGCAGCTTGTCATGCTGGCCACATGACCTGGAAGCTGTCTGCAGACAGATGCCCGCTCCCTCGGTCATTAAAGCGAGATGAGCACCACAACCCCAGAGTTGTCCGTGACTGGACTTAACAGTTAGAGGTCCCTTTACCTTTACAGAGGCTAAGGTTTCAACTCGGCCATTTTTGCAGGGACAAACTTTCATTAGCCTCGTGATTTATTCCTGTTATTATTCCCTTAATCTTTCCCAGGTTGCATTGGGTACTAACCGCTCTCTGCTATCAAAAAAATCCTGCAGCCAAACACGAAACTGAAGTCAAAATAATGCCTGGATTTGTTTTACCCAACCCTTGCAGTTCAGTGGGGTTTTCTTTCCAATTATGGGGCTCGCTTTGGTTTGAAATAATAGGGTTTCATGATGTAGCTCACTCAGCTGGTTTGAGGCTAACGCTGGGCAGCCCGGGGTTCATATCAAGGACGTGAAAAGGAAAGGTTTTCCAACTTTCGAGAAATCCCTCTGCGCTTACTTTTTACATCAAAGATTGTGTGGGTTATTGTATTAAGAACCCGCAGGATCCTGGAAGCCTTCGAATTCTGAGTCCCACCACCACAAGGGAAACCAGGTTTTGCAGCCACATAATCCTTTGCATTTTACAGTCAGAATTAGATCGGCTTGTTTTAAATTATGGGTTCACAGTAGCGCAGCAAGCAAGTGACTTTCTGGGTCAAGTACATCTTGCCCCATTCCAAATAAAGTGCAGAATCTGGCACTGGGCAGAATTGCAAATGTCCGGTGTGTCTTGGCACTACTACAGGTGCCACCTAATACCCGTTCTGTATCTGTAAGAACTCAATTCAGCATCTAAACCTTGGAACTTCCTGCTCCTTGAGATTAAGCAGGCGCCTTCGCTACCCTTTTTTCACTGCCTGCTAAAAAACATTCTTGTTTAGACAAGCCTACCCAAGTGCCTAGAAAGTTGAGGTAATTTTAATCTGTTTCCATATTTTAACTTTTGTATGTTTTAAGTATGGGTGTGAATTTTCCTTGATTTTATTATCTCTTTGTAAACTGCTTTGGGTCTCGTTTTGTTTTGTTACAATCAAGCAGTGTATAAATTTTATTAAATAGATAAATATCCTAAGGCCCACTTCCTTCCAACAGAGGCTGGTCCATTTGGGTGGACCAAACTCAGCGTTCTTATTTACAACCCATTCAGGGAGTGGTACTGCCTGTTACTCACTGGGTCATCACCTTGTTGTGGCGTGTGGGCTTGCACGTTCTGAAGAAGAAGAGGAAGAAGAGGAGTTTGGATTTGATATCCCACTTTATCACTACCCTAAGGAGTCTCAAGGGACGCGGGTGGCGCTGTGGATTAAACCACAGAGCCTAGGACTTGCCGATCAGAAGGTCGGCGGTTCGAATCCCCGCAACAGGGTGAGCTCCCATTGCTCGGTCCCTGCTCCTGCCAACCTAGCAGTTCGAAAGCACATCAAAGTGCAAGTAGATAAATAGGTACCGCTCCGGCGGGAAGGTAAACGGCGTTTCCATGCACTGCTCTGGTTCGCCAGAAGCGGCTTAGTCATGCTGGCCACATGACCCGGAAGCTGTCTGCGGACAAACACCGGCTCCCTCGGCCTATAGAGCGAGATGAGCGCGCAATCCCAGAGTCGGTCACGACTGGACCTAATGGTCCGGGGTCCCTTTACCCTTTACCTTTAAGGAGTCTCAAAGCAGCTAACAATCTCCTTTCCCTTCCTCCCCTTGTGATCAAAGCCATTGGGAGTCTCATACTCCCAGCAGGGTCACCCAAGGCGGATCCACCAGGTTGAAGCAATGACTCTTCAACAACAACTTTGTTGGACTGGTCATGTTGTGCAGATGCCTGATTATCGTCTTCCAAAGCTATTACTCTATTCCAAACTTAAAAATGGAAAACGTAATGCTGGTGGTCAACAAAAGAGGTTTAAATACTGTCTCAAGGCAAATCTAAAAAAAAAAAAAAGTAGTATAGACACTGACAACTGGGAAGCAATGGCCTGCGAGCGCTCCAATTGGAGAACAGTCTTTACCAAAGGTGTCATGGGTTTTGAAGATGCTCAAACTCAGGAAGAAAGGGAGAAACGTGCTAAGAGGAAGGCATGCTTGGCAAACCCTCACCATGATCAACCCCCACCCAGAAACATATTTCCCCACTGTGGAAGGACGTGTGGCTCCAAAATTGGTCTCCACAGTCACTTACGGACTCACTGTTAAGACCGTGTTCATGGAAGACAATCTTACTTGAAGGAGAGACTGCCTGTTAGCTTCCTCTTGGTCTCAATGCTGCCCTTGAATAACTCAACAGGGAGGAGACTGGGGACAAAGCCAGAATGAGTTGTCTCTATCTGTTGTTAGCTCTAGCGCCACCTACTGTCGAGCTCCCTGCCTTCTGTCCCATCAGGCCCAATGGGCATCAGCCACCACTAAGCCTGTCAGGAATTTTAGGCCATCACTCAAGAGCCTTCTCTTCTCCCCACCAACAACTTCAGAGGTAAAGTGGCTGGATACCCAGGACAGAGTCTTTTCCGCCACTATACCCAGGCTGCACCCAATGTTTGTCTGGCTTCTTCACCCATGATCTTCATGTATTACGTTAACACAAGAAAGTCAAGAGGCCCTTACAAACATAAGAAGCAGACAGTGTTTTTATTTTCATTTACATGCTACAAACCTAGACAGCATCTTAAAAAGCAGAGACATCACCTTGCCAACAAAGGTCCCTATAGTTAAAGCTATGGTTTTCCCAGTAGTGATGTATGGAAGTGAGAGTTGGACCATAAAGAAGGCTGATCACCGAAGAATTGATGCTTTTCAATTATGGTGCTGGAGGAGATTCTTGAGAGTCCCATGGACTGCAAGAAGATCAAACCTATCCATTCTGAAGGAAACCAGGCCTGAGTGCTCACTGGAAGGACAGATCCTGAAGCTGAAGCTCCAATACTTTGGCCACCTCATGAGAAGAGAAGACTCCCTGGAAAAGACCCTGATGTTGGGAAAGATTGAAGGCACAAGGAGAAGGGGATGACAGAGGACAAGATGGTTGGACGGTGTTCTCGAAGCTACCAACATGAGTTTGACTAAACTGCGGGAGGCAGTGGAAGACGGGAGTGCCTGGCGTGCTCTGGTCCATGGGGTCACGAAGAGTCAGACACGACTAAACAACAACAACAACAACAACAATGGCAGGATGTCCCTGTTTTCATTGGAGAAATGTTGGAGGGTGTGGAGTTATCCAACCCTCCAAGCTGTCTGAAGGCAATCCTGTATAGGGAAGGGTGGTTTTTTTTAATGTGTTATTATGTTTTTATGTGTGTTAGAAGCTGCCCAGAGTGGCTGGGGCAACCCAGTAAAGATGAGTGGGGTATTAAATGGTAAAATTATTACAATGGAATGGGACATCCCTATTTTCATCAGACAAATGTTGGAAGGTATGAGCTTGGTTGTCTCCTAGCTGAAACCCTGGAGAGGTGCTGCCAAGTCAAGACAGACAATGTTGAGCTATATGGAGCAATGGTTTGACTCAGCAGAAGGCAGCTGCCTATGTTCCTACATCTCTTTATCAGGGGCTGCTAGCAGGGACTTGGAACAAGTTGTAATAAAATAATAGAAATGAATGGTTCCAGTGGGAAGAGGCCTTGGAGATATGTCTTCCTCTACCGCAGTCTTCTCCTCTTTGACATGCAAGCTCAAGAGACACGTCATATCCTCTCGTGCACTCAAGAGGCAAAGGGATTCAACCCCCCTGCCCAAAGAAGGAAGTTTTGGGGGGAATGTTTCCTTCTATACACAGCAGACTCCCAACGCGGAGCCAGAAAATCCCCTCCAGGAATCCAACCACAGGCTCTTCCAATTTGCCCCTCTTTCATCCAGGAACACTCTGGTGGGTTTGTGCGGAAGGGGAGGCTTCCAAATGCTTTCCCCTCCTTGCCTAATAATATCCATCAAAGCGTTTCCAGTTTTAAAAGCAAGGACACACATCACAAGGCGGGCTCAGCAGGAAATTGTCTCTGGGAAGGCAGGCCCAGCCTTTTCTTACCAGCCAGAACAAAACCACGAGATCCTGATAGTCCCTTGGCTCAGTCCCCCCACAAGCTCTGTTTTCCTTCTCTCTCCAGACGGGTTTTATTTTTATGATGTTGGGGAGTAGGGAGAAAAGGTGGAAAAATCTGGCTTTCACACTTACTTCTTTGTGGCCATGGTGCGTCTTGGCTATTATAGAGATATGTGTGACAGAAAAGAGCTGTCCGGTTTGCTAAACAAGTCAGACCTGCTACATAATTTTGCAGCATAGACTAGCAAACCTATCCCATAACCCCAACAATGGGGGATCTCAGGCACAGGGACAAAATGGAGCCCTCCAGGCCAGTAGCACAGGGGCAAGTTCAGAAGTGCAGAGTTCTTTCAGGATATTCACAGCCGTGCCCACTCATAGTCACATCGCCTTCTAAGAGTAAGACTATACAATAATCTTATAACTATACAGTAATACAGGGGTACCTTGGTTCTCAAACTTAATCCATTCCGGAAGTCCATTCCAAAACCAAAGCATTCCAAAACCAAGGTGCACTTCCCCATAGAAAGACATGCAAAACGGATTAATCCATTCCAGACTTTTCAAAACAACCCCTAAAACAGCAATTTAACATGAATTTTACTATCTACTGAGACCATTGATCCATGAAATGAAAGCAATGCACTGTGCTATAAAATAAATAAGACAGTATTGCAGATGATTTTTACAAAATAATATTTTTTTTTTTACCTACACTGATGATAGTCATTGTTTGGATGGGGGGCTTTTATCCATTTCCGCAGAAACACAATCAATCAGTCAGTAGCTGAACTGGGTTCCACACAGCCACAAAAACAAATTAATCGAAAGCAAAATAAATAGTAAAAACAAAAGCGCCAAACTTAATCCATTCCAGAAGTCCGTTGGACTTCCAAAATGTTTGAAAACCAAGGCACGGCTTCTGATTGGTGCAGGCGCCCTGGAAACAATAGCCAACAACCGCATCGGATGTTTGGCTTCCAAAAAATGTTCCAAAACTGGAACACTTACTTCCGGCGTTTGGGAACCAAGGCGTTTGAGGACCAAGGTACCACTGTAATTATTAGGGATGTGTTGCAATAATCATGTGTTGCCTTTCAGCTAGATATACCAGCAAATGATTTGGAGTGTTCCCATGTTTTATTTCAGAGTGACTTAAGTTTTGTTTTCCTTGGAGTGCAGAACTTGCACCCCATTCTCTTGAGCAGGAAGCCCCTTGTGTTTTCAGTATTCCGAAATGCTTATCTTTGAAGCATAGAGAGCCACTCCTCCTTGGTGTTCCTCCTGCATGACCTCTGCAGAGTGACCCCAGGAGCCAATCCTCACCTCCTCTTTTCACTCTCGTTGGCTCCAATCAGCACAAAGGGTGACAAGACATTATTATTATTTATTGAATTTAAATACTACCCTACACCCAAAGGTCTCAGGGCGGTTCACAGAAGACTTCTTCTCAGTGCTGAGAAATCTCCCCTTTCATGTCTCTAAGATGTTGAACGCAGGGACTCTGCTGGCCCCCTACTGCAGAAAGAATAATGGTTCTTTGACACAGCCATCCACAACGTTGGACAATTACACCTCTGTATCTGGCCCTTGGAGACCCCTTCCAAGCCACGCCTCCTCAACTGCACCCCAGACCACCCATAACCTGTAGGGATGTGTGTAGATGCTAGGAGAAGATATATTTATTAGATATTTTCCTTCCTCTGGAACCGTGGTTGGATTAAGACCTTTCAAGGTCCTAAGCACTGAGAAGATTATTTGTGTCATTGTGAGAGTAAGACTGAGCTTTGTCTACAATTTCAAAAATTCACTAAAAAGTATAACAGAAAATAGGCTGGGGGGAGAAGCACATCAGAAAAAATGGTGGAGGAGGTGGCTTTCGGTGGCTGCTAGCCACAATGGCTGTGGTCTGTCTCCATGACTGGAGGCAGTAATGCTTTTGAATACCAATTATGGGAGACTGCAGGAGAAGAGAGGGCTGATGCACTCATGCCCTGCTTGCGACGTTCCCATTGGGGCATCTGGTGGGTCACTGTGAGCAGTGCCAGATTTACGTATAAGCTAAACAAGCTATAGTTTAGGGCCCCACTCTCTTGGAGGTCCCCTCAAAAATTAAAGGGGGAAAAACCTGGATGTACATTTCCAAAATATAAGATAAACCAATAAAATAAAACCTACATACAGCAACAGTGTTTTGTGTTGGCTCCTTTAATGGGCCCCGCCTGCTAGCCTGCTCCCTAAAATATCACTGGTTTGCTCATTTCTATATATAGGGTGCCTACATTCTGCATGGACTGGTTGCATGGCAACATATGTCCATCAATTACCATATAGCATATATTCTACACCAAAAACAGTGACGATTTGTTGTTGACAAACGACCTTCAGTAGCTGAGGGCCTCATCAAACCTAAATCTGGCCCTGACTGTGAGAACAGGATTAGATGGGCCACTGGCCTGATCCACCAGAGCCATTCTTGGGTTAAGCAGCGAGTCATTTTCACACCTCCTCAAAAGAGATGGGCTAAGATGCTGCAAAGGCTGCAGTCTGTGCAATGACACCTCTTGGTGTGTGGGAAATATCAAAAGAGGAAACTGATGGAGGTGGAGGTGAAAAAATGTGAAAGAGCTTTCTCGACTTCCAAGCAAGACGCAGACAAACTTGCCCTCTGTTTATTATCTCCAGCCGGTTGGCATGAACAAGGGAGGGCCTGAATGTTCCGTTGGTTACTTCCTCTGTGGCCGAACACACACTGAGCAACAACCCAGGGGGACGGAAAGGAAGTGGAGGGGAGACAGAGCGAACACAAGGAGAGGCGGGCAGGACAGAGCAGCTACGAAAATGTCAGAGGTTCAAAAGCCGGCCAGGAACAAACGCCGTGGATTAGCTCTCCAATTTGTTGACACTGCCATAGGCCGTGTTTTCCTTGGCATGGTTTGGCTCTAGAGATCATGTGGGCTCCCCAAAGTATTTGTGAATTAATTACCAGGTACTGTTCAGAACAACAACATGGTTTCCCGTGCAGCGTAAGGAAAGCATGACCCGCCCCCGCCCCGCCACCGAAATATGGAACACCCAGGATTATTTAAATAATGTCTTATTTGAGAAGGATCTCAAAGTGTCAAAGATAAGCAAATCTGGAACTGTAGCCAGGGACTCACTAAAGCCGAGGGGTGACCGCGGGGACCCTGTGGCCCTCCAGATGTGGCAGGACTCCAACTCCCATCAACCCCAGAGAGTATGGACTATGCCCAGAGATGATGGGAGTTGTAGTCCAACTATTTTGTGGTGGTGATATGGTTTTCTCACCCTGTTCTAGAGCAGAGGAGTGTGTCCCCGGGGCTGGATTAAGACCTTTAAAGGCCCCAAGCACTGAAAATATTATGGTGCCTGTGCCCATAGGTAATTCAAAATCAATGCTAAACAATAAAATAAAATTTTATTGGTCATGTTTCACCCTGTCTCTTATCTCAGTTATCTGATTTCTTTTTTAAAAAAGAAACCGAATTATACAATGTACACTCTTTCTATGTATATATGTATGAAAGATAAACAAATACATTAGTAAAAAAAAAACCCCATAGTTATTGCAACTTCTGGAGTGTTTCAGGTTGGCGAACCCTAATATAGTGACTCTACGGACTGTATGTTGAAACTACTATTTTCTCCACAAAGGGAATTGATGGTGTTGCCACCTAAGCTGGTGGCAATGAAACCGTTCTTAACCTGAGGTACCACTTTAGCTAATGTGGCCTCCCACTGATGCGGGCGCGATTTCTGTTCTCATCCTGAGGTAAAGTTCTTAACCCGAGGTACTACTTTTGGGTTAGCAGAGTCTGTAACCCAAAGTGTTTGTAACCTGAGGTACCACTGTAAGTCAGAAATAACCCAATGTACCTTGATTTGGGAAGGGGGGGCACTAATTGGCCTGACCCTGTGGCAAGGCAGAAAGCTCCTGGCCTCTGTGATGAGTATTTTTTCCCTTCCTACGTGTGGCCCATTAGTGTGGGATGTATCATCACTGAAGCAGTCAAACACAACATTTCCTGTTGCCTAGAGCGGACACGCAGGGGAATGTTGCTCCAGACAGGGAGGACTTCCTGTCATACCTGCTCTGGAGCATCCTCCCCCTGTGTGTGACCAGGTAGATAGATGGGTGTGACCCTAGCAGACCCTATAAAAGGGCTAGTCATGCAGCCATCTTCCTCTTTTGCCATCTTCCTCTCTTCTGGCTCTTAGCCAGCAGCACATGGCTCATCCTTACAGAGGATGGAAGCCACAAGGTAGAAAGTCCGGGGCCTAGCTCAGACATCTCTTCTCTACAAATGTCACTGTAACCACAAGATAAAGCTTTCCTTCAGAATCCTACTGTGAACTGAATCTAAGTGAACTTTACTCTTACTTTTAAACAAGACTGCCGTGCTATTATTATTGTTAAGAGGGAAATAAAAGGGGAAACTTACCAGGAACAATCCAGGCTGGACAAGCCAGACTGGATTGCTTAACTTTAATGATTCTAATGAATCCACCATCTTGCACAGCAACATGCAAGGGAATGTGTTCTGCTCCTTGTTCACTAGTGTGTGTGGAAGGATAATATTTCATCAATATACTCTCTCCTACTTTCCTCAACATTCCCACAATTGGAACCAGCAACAAATCAGAGCGTGGGAGAACACACACACACACACACACACACACACACACACACACAATACGATTATTGTCATTGTCCCATTCAGAACAACGAAATTGAAAAATCTACACCAGACATTCAAAACCAACAAGCCTGCTATCCCAGCTATCCCAGCCTGGTTAGCCCCCTAAAAACTCTGACACCCCATAATTAAATACAATATGCTCCCATAGAGACTATCTTACACTGTGTTTAAAACCAAAATATCACATTTGAATAGAAACCGTTTCTCAGGCGGCTAGTCCTAGTCTTAATAACCCTGTACCTACGCGCGCACACACAGGGTGTATAACCATGATCTCTATGTTCTGCCTCCAACACTGGACACAGTGACACCTCTGAATACCAGTTGCTGGTGGTCAGAGAAGGAGAGAGCATTCTTGTGTTCAGTTCCTGCCTCCCATGGGCATCTGGTTGGTTGCTGCGAGAACTCAGTGGGCCGTTGGCCTCATCTAGCAAGGCTATTCTTACGTTCGTAAGTTGTACCGTCCAGGAAAGAGATTATTATGTGATTCTGCTACATGTCTAGATCAGCTGTCAGAGATAGATCCCTCTCCTCTCGTGCCTGGAGAACTGCTGTAAGCAGCAGCCTTGGGGTTTAGCACTTTGCCACAGGAAAGAAATTAGGGAACAGATGGCGGATAATGAATGACAGGAAAGCTTAGCATTTGTTTGTTCCCTTCCTTCTCCCTCCCTCCTTCTCAGGTCTCATTGGCTCTAGTTATGGAGCTTCCCAGTCAGCGAAAACGCACAGAGGGAGGTTTTCTCTTTTGCTGAAATACTGACCTCCCCTTGCCACAAGTTAACCCAGACAGAGGCTCTTCAAATCACTTCCTTGCTATGGCAATGGCTGCATCTGATCCACCTTGCAGCAAAATGCGCCAACATGGCACATCTCCCCTGGTGCTGACACTGAATTGGTGGGAGGAGGGAAAGAGCCACGGACAGAGACAGCTGGTAGGTCATTAGCTCTCAAGAAGAACAGCGTTTAACTGTTGTCTGGTCAGTGCAAAGGCAGACATGGTCCACCCAAAGCTGAAAAGAAGGCAGAGAGTTTGGCAAATCTGACTGACTGGTGGCAAGTTTAGCTTGGAAAGGTTTTTTTTGTTGACCAGTTAGTGGAGGGCGTCACAGCTCAGTGACAGCATGGTTGCATTTCAGGTTCAAGGGCCCAGGTTAGGTCCTTGGCACTTCAGGTAGCAAGTGATGGGAAAGAAGAAGAAGAAGAAAAAGAGTTTGGATTTGATATCCCCCCTTTCACTCCCTTTAAGGAGTCTCAAAGCGGCTCACATTCTCCTTTCCCTTCCTCCCCCACAACAAACACTCTGTGAGGTGAGTGGGGCTGAGAGACTTCAGAGAAGTGTGACTAGCCCAAGGTCACCCAGCAGCTGCATGTGGAGAAGCGGGGACGCGAACCCGGTTCCCCAGATTACGAGACTACCGCTCTTAACCACTACACCACACTGGCAAAGCCGGCACCCATTAGGCAATGCTGTGTGAGATTTTGATCAGTTGGCTTCTGTCCAAAGCAGAGCACCCGATGTTATTGGGGTGTCATGTGATGTGGGTTATTTACAATGCAGTCTAACCAACAATGCTAGGCAGGCACATGATAGGAGCTGAAGCTCAAAGTCCTGTAAGTTTCCTAGACGCTTCCTAGACACTGACAGACACTTCCACTGTGCCCTTTCAGGGGGAGGGCATTGCTATACATATACAGTGGTACCTTGGGTTACAAACGCTTTGGGTTACAAACACTTCAGGTTACAGACTCCGCTAACCCGGAAGTAGTACCTCGGGTTAAGAACTTCACTTCAGGATGAGAACAGAAATCGCGAGGCGGAAGCGCAATGGCAGCGGGAGGCCCCATTAGCTAAAGTGGTGCTTCAGGTTAAGAACAGTTTCAGGTTAAGAACGGACCTCCAGAATGAATTAAGTTCTTAACCAGAGGTACCACTGTACAGTGGAACCTTGGTTCCCAAACACCTTGGTTGTACGTTTCGGTTCTCGAACGCCGAAAACCTGGAAGTAATTGCTTCCATTTTCAAATGTTTTTTGGAACCCGAACCTGTGATGCGGCTTCCGCTGAGTGCAAGAAGCTCTTGCAACCAATGGGAAGCTGCGCCTCAGTTTTTGAACATTTCGGAAACCGAATGGGCTTCCAGAATGGATTTCGTTTGAGAACTGAGGTACCACTGTAATCTCACGTGGCTGGGGCACTTCCTCTTTGCTCTTTCGCCTCATTCCAGCGGTGTAGAATATCTGCATATCTGAGCTCCATTGCTGAGACACCATTTTAAAATTAGACTAAAGTATGTCTTTGTAACTGAATTGCCATTTTAAGCCTGCCTGAATAAAGCTGCTGTACTGTTCAACAAGTATTCTGAGTGAGTAAATGTTACTTTTTACCTTTTACAATATTGGGGGAATCCAGTCTGCCTTAAAGCATCCTGGATTATTTAATCTAAAAGGCTAAAACTAGCCTATCTAAGCTTCCCCTTTAAGCTGCAAAGGGATGCAGTCTGCTGAGCTCACAAATGGAAGGAAAGCTCCGTTCCGGAGCCCCATTCACATCCAAAAGCGAACGCAACCCACATCTACGCATCTGCGTGAGGCGCGATTTGCCGCTTCCGTGCATGCGCGTGACATCATTTTGACCGTATGCACATGCGCGAGCGGCGAAACCTGGAAATAATGCGCTACATTACTTCCGGGTTGCTGCAGCGCGCAACCCGAAAATACTTATCCCGAAGCTACTTCAAACCAAGGTATGACTGTAGTGGTTTATCCACCAAGTCTGGATTGTCACTGAAAAACAGATTCAGTTATGCAAATTTTGGGGGACTTTGTGATATGCTAATGTGTAATTTTACTTATTTCATTAAACACTTGTTCCCCAAAATATGCCACCTTCAGTCATGTCCCAACTTCTTTGTGTACCTGTTTAAGCATCACTCACCTTAGAGCATGGGTAAGCAAACTAAGGCCGGGGGGCCGGATCCGGCCCAACTGCCTTCTAAATCCGGCCCGCGGACGGTCCGGAAATCAGTGTTTTTACATGAGTAGCATGTGTCCTTTTATTTAAAATGCTTCTCTGGGTTTTTTGAGGGGCCTGCCTGGTGTTTTTACATGAGTGGAATGTGTGCTTTTATTTAAAATGCATCTCTGGGTTATTTGTGGGGCATAGGAATTTGTTCATTTATTTATTTTTCAAAATATAGTCCTGCCCCCCACAATGTCTGAGGGACAGTGGACCGACCTGCTGCTGAACAATTTTGCTGACCCCTACCTTAGAGTCTTGGTGGCTCCGATGCTGAGATGTGGGGAGAAGAGTCTAGGAGCTAAAGGAAGCAAAAAAGGAAAAGGAAAAGGAAGACTTACCTCCAAATGCCTCTATTATTCAGCTTATGGATAAGCCTGCCTTTATCCTCCCCCAATCGCTAGAGAATTAGTCAACAATAAATTGTTCAAAATTCCCCTCCACATATTTATGTGTCAGCTTTGAAAGGTGGAGAAGCTGATGAGAGAGTGACTCCATAATTAATTTGAGATTCACCTGTTGATGCTTTGTTCCCTTCCAGGCTGTTTAGAGAACCATGGTGGGAAAGGAGCTGCCAATCAAGTTGGCTGGGGATTTCAGCTTTGACTTTTATCTGCTAATTAGCACTTATGGTGGAATCAGCAGGGAGCCCCTTAGTGAAAGTCAGCTCTGGACCAAACCTCCCCACAACCTCAAAGTTCAACACAACCAATCACAAACAAGCAACCGCACCCTAGGCCAACCACAATTTCTCTCACCACCAAAGGAACACAAGCGAATAGCAAAGAGAACCTGCACAAAGGAGGCTGACACAAAAACCCACACGTACCTTAAGCAAAATAGAAATATCGCCTCCCGACCCCACACCCCACCCACCATGGCCCCCTCCACCTCTTCTCCCCTTTTTTCTTCCTAATGTAACCCTAATGTCTCAACAAATGAAACTGACCTGTGGAAAATGTAACCTGAAGAAAGAGACATTGCGCATACCTTTGTAAACCAAAAAAACTTTAATAAAATATTAAAAATAAAAACACATGGAAACAAAGCAACCCTGGAATAATAGAGCTCCCTGTTTCATCATCAGACCCATTGGTACTCTTTTCCAATCTTCAGTATGTTTGTGTACTATTTTGGAGACCTGGATGATAATCAGCCTTTGACACAAAACTGGGGGGGCGCGGAATCCCCCTCAGCTATTGCTCAAGAAACAGAGGGGAGATGTTAAGCTACAGCAAAGATGGAGAACCTATGGCCCTCCAGATGTGGTTGTACTCCACCTCCCATTATCCCTGATCAGGTAAAAAGGTAAAGGACCCCTGGATGGTTAAGTCCAGTCAAAGGCAACTATGGGGTTGCGGTGCTCATCTTGCTTTCAAGGGAGCTGGCGTTTGTCCACAGACAGCTTTCCGGGTCATGTGGCCAGCAGGACTAATAATAATAATGATAATAATTTATTATTTATACCCTGCCCATCTGGCTGAGTCTCCCCAACCACTCTGGGTGGCTCCCAATCAAATGTTAAAAACAGTACAGCATTAAATATTAAAAACTTCCCTAAACAGGGCTGCCTTCAGATGTCTTTTAAAGATAGGATAGCTGATTATTTCCTTCACATCTGAAGGGAGGGTGTTCCACAGGGTGGGCGCCACTACCGAGAAGGCCCTCTGTCTGGTTCCCTGTAACCTCACTTCTCGCAATGAGGGAACCGCCAGAAGGCCCTGGGCGCTGGATCTCAGTGTCCGGGCTGAACGATGGGGGTGGAGACGCTCCTTCAGGTATACAGGACCGAGGCCGTTTAGGGCTTTAAAGGTCAGCACCAACACTTTGAATTGTGCTCGGAAACGTACTGGGAGCCAATGCAGATCTCTCAGGACCGGTGTTATGTGGTCCCGGCGACTAAACCACTTCTGGCACAATGGAACACTGTGATGGAAACCAGAACGCATTGAAACACTGTTTACCTTCCCCATGCAGTGGTACCTATTTATCTACTTACACTGCCGTGCTTTCGAACTGCTAGGTTGGCAGAAGCTGGGACAGAGCAACAGGAGCTCACTCCGTCATGGGGATTCGAACTGCCAACCTTCTGATCGGCAAACCCAAGAGGCTCAGTGGTTTAGACCACAGCACCATCCGCGTCCTCATCTCTGACCAATGGCTATGCTGGCTGGGGCTGATGAGAGCTGGAGTCCAACAGCATCCAGACGCTACAGTCTTGATCCACAGGCTAGGATTAAAGTGTTAGCCTGTTAGCCTACCAGTAAATCAGTGAAAGCTAAAAAATCCTAACCTGTAGCACTATCCTAGCCATGCCTACTTAGAAGTCAGTACTACCAAGTTCAATGGGGCTTAAAGGTAAAGGTAAATGGACCCCTGACCATTAGGTCCAGTTGTGGACTACTCTGGGGTTGCGGCGCTCATCTCGCTTTATTGGCCGAGGGAGCCTGCGTATAGCTTCCGGGTCATGTGGCCAGCATGACTAAGCCGCTTCTGGCGAACCAGAGCAGCGCACGGAAACGCTGTTTACCTTCCCACTGGAGCGGTACCTATTTATCTACTTGCACTTTGACGTGCTTTAGAACTGCTAGGTTGGCAGGAGCAGGGACCGAGCAACGGGAGCTCACCCCATTGCAGGGATTCAAACCACCGACCTTCTGATCGGCAAGTCCTAGGCTCTGTGGTTTAACCCACAGCGCCACCCGCGTCCCTCAGTGGGGCTTACTCCTGGGTAATCAAGGGTTGGGACTGGAGCCTTAGTTGGAATAAAGTCCCATTGATTTCAGGAGAACTGGCAAGATTTATTGGGAAAGTAAACTGTCCCTACATTTAAATGTGATGGCGAATGTGCTTTGGAAATCTGATTATGATGATGATGATGATGTTAAATTACAAGTAAGACCTACAACAAAATGTTGCCATGTATAACACTGATCAGGATTCAAGCCTTCCCATTTTCTTCCTTGACGTTCAGTGCAAGTGAACATATTCAGTCCTCACTGGGCTCTAGGAGACAGTGGGATTCCGCCTCTTAGGGGGTTCCCCCACATCTTTTTGTACTTCTGCTAACTCTGGGGCTTTCCAAAGCCTGCAAGTGCCTCCCCGCTGTGGGTGGGTGGTGCTGTTTTGGCTACATAAGGAATGGCACACAGAGCCACAGCATTGGAAATAGAGGGAATGGTTAAGGGGGGGGGGCTAAAGGAGAAGGGGAAAGGATGGGGGAGAAATTTTATTCCATTTGCATTCAAATGAAAGCCTACCTTTATTCAAACTTTCCAAAACTTTACATGAGCTGAAACACAGCCATCTTTCAAAATTCACACTTTATGAATTTTGTAGTGCGGTTCTTCAAACACGTAATGTGTACAGAGATGTATACACAGGAGTAAATTCTGCATAAAGATGCATATAAGTAAAAATAACATTAAGAATGCGTTATGTCAAGGGGAAACGCTTTGCAAAATTGTGTGTATTTGGAAAACTCGCAGGCAAAAATGTGTATATTGGGAGAAATATGCTCTAAAATGCTGATGAATTTTCATGAGGACTTTTTTAAAAAATCACTAGCTGATGTGAGAGAATGTGGAAAACTGAACTTTACAGAGTGGAAAAATGAGAAACTGAAATTGTCTTTCTTTAATAATATCATACAACTGGGTATCCCAGTTAATCACCCAGGTAATACAGTGAAAATAACAGAAGCCTCTTTTCTCTCTCCTTCAAAGCCCCCATTTTCCATCTGTCCCTAATCCAACTGCTATTCCCAACTCCCCCTAGTTCAGCTTTCAAGGTTCACATTTTAATACTAGGATCTGTGCCCCTCATATATGAAGGGGGGTCATGTCAAAGCAACCTGGCAGCTCCCTGTGACTCCCAAGCCACCTGCCTGGCTTTGCCGTGATTTATGAAGTGTGAAATGATCTTCCAAGCCCAATTAATAAGGCAACCTCCTGGTGGCTTCAATATCAGCCGAAGGGCTGTGGGCCAGTTCCCTCATTGTCTCTCATCTTTTGCCACAGGAGCCTCGCTGGTTGTGATTATTTATGGCCAGTGGGCACTAAAAGTGAGAAGAGAGGATGGGACACACACACACAAACACACACACAATCTACCAGGTGGGAGAGAGAAATGGTCATTTCAACCTGGACAGCAGGGATGCCATCAGAGCAGGAATTTAGTGCAGCCATCGGAGCGCCGCTCAGCAGAATTAACAGGAGCAGCCAAATGCGGTGAGATTTCTGTGTTCTCCATGAACATTGTGCTGTGGTTCAGGACAGTGGCACAGTGTGGGGAGCCACAGGGTGGTTGCCTTAGGCGCATAAAATTTCATCACCCGGTGCTGCCTCAATACAGCTGTGCACTTCCATCACTGAGCTCCAATGAAAATGACTTCTCCATGAGAACCAGGAAGTGACCTCTCCAGACAATGGAACAACTCTTCTTATCTCTGCAGTTGTGATCTCCTGAGTGACTCTTCGGTGATTGAGTACATGTCTCTAGCTCCGCACAGCCCCTGGGTACTAGCAACCAGTGCTATGCCACTGACTCAGGGTGATGGGGATGAGGATGATACAGACAGGACTTGGGTAGCTATCACAGCAGAGTTAGGAAATAAATAAGTAAGACTGTTGTGATTGAGAAAGGTGCCACAACACTAAAGGCCCTGTTCCTACATAGTGCAGGACAGACAGACAGGCCAGCCCACACATGAGGCCAAGTGAGGTGACCACCTCAGGTGGCAGTGTCTACAGGGTCAGCAGATCCTGATGTCGATATTTATCCCTCCCATGTTCCTGATGAACATCTTCACTCACCCTTTCTTCCCTGGCAAGGGGAGGAAAGCATTAGTTGGCTTATCTCAGGTGCCAAAATGTCTTGGGCTGGCCCTGAGGACAGAGTTCCTGATAAGATGGCATCTGCTGCAAGCAGATGGGTATATACGGGATGAGCATATCTTTTGGGCATCCTAGTCCCAAGCCAACAAAGGTCCGTATAGTTAAAGCTATGCTTTTCCCAGGAGTGATGTGTGGAAGTGAGAGCTGGACCATAAAGAAGTCTGGTCGCCGAAGAATTGATGCTTTTGAATTATGGTGCTGGAGGAGACTCTTGAGAGTCCCATGGACTGCAAGAAGATCAAACCTCTCCATTCTGAAGGAAATCAGGCCTGAGTGCTCCCTGGAAGGACAGATCCTGAAGCTGAGGCTCCAATACTTTGGCACCTCATGAGAAGAGAAGACTCCCTGGAAAAGACCCTGATGTTGGGAAAGACACAAGGAGAAGGGGACGGCAGAGGACGAGATGGTTGGACAGTGTTCTCGAAGCTACCAGCATGAGTTTGACTAAACTGCGGGAGGCAGCGGAAGACAGGAGTGCCTGGCATGCTTTGGTCCAGGGAGTCATGAAGAGTTGGACACGACTAAACAACTAAACAACAACAAGAAGAACAAGTCCCAAGCCATATAGGGCTTTGTACAAAACAGTACAAACTTAGCCTAGGAGCTAACTGGCTGCCAGCCAGTGGCGTAGCGTGGGTTGTCAGCACCCGGGGCAAGGCAAGTAGTTTGCGCCCCCTAGCCCGTGGATTTGCGCCCCCTAGCCCGTGGATTTGCGCCCCCTAACCCGTGGATTTGCCCTAACCCCAGATGTTGCGCCCGGTGCGGCCGGCCCCCCCTGCACCCCCCACGCTACGCCACTGCTGCCAGCACATTGTACTTCACTGCTTCCCCACCATAGGAGCCAATTCCTAGGGGCCATGGTCCCTTTGGCCCCCCAATACAATATTTGAGGGAGTCAGCCATTGCCATTCAAATGGTGTGTGTGCACCATGACTTGTGATTGATTATGTGGGGGAGATCTTGCCTGCCCCCTCCCGCAATATTTAATTCAAGTTGGCACCCCTTGTTTCCCACCCAAATTCTAAATGTTTTCCTTCTAACATGAGAACATAAGACGAACCTGCATAAGAACATAAGACGAACCTGCAATGGCACATCTAGTCCAGCATGCTGTTCTCACAGTGGCCAACCAGGTGTCTGTGGGAAATCCACAAACAGGTCCTGAGAGCAACAGCGTTATGCCCTCCTGTTGGTGCCGGCAACTGGGGCAGTGAGTTGTCCCCTCTCAGGAGTGCAATGCAGCTCTCACCCATAACACCCCACCTGTTTGTCGGGGGCCGTCATAGACCACCTGAGTCATGGTCAGGGTGCCATACACAGCAGAGCTGCAGTCTTTTGAAAGTCAGCCCTCAACACAAGGTTTGGTTGGTTTGGTTGGTTGGTTGGTTGGTTGGTTGGTTGGTTGGTTGGTTGGTAAACAGGGAGTGCAGAGGTACCACGGGTTAAGTACTTAATTCGTTCCGGAGGTCTGTTCTTAACCTGAAACTGTTCTTAACCTGAAGCACCACCTTAGCTAATGGGGCCTCCCGCTGCTGCCACGCTGCCCAAGCACGATTTCTGTTCACATCGTGAAGCAAAGTTCTTAACCTGAAGCACTATTTCTGGGTTAGCGGAGTCTGTAACCTGAAGTGTATGTAACCTGAAGCGTATGTAACCCGAGGTACCACTGTACTTAATTCGTTCCGGAGGTCTGTTCTTAACCTGAAACTGTTCTTAACCTGAAGCACCACTTTAGCTAATGGGGACTCCCGCTGCTGCTGCTGCTGCTGCTGCTGCGCCGCCGCCGCATGGTTTCTGTTCTCATCCTGAAGCAAAGTTCTTAAACCCGAGGTACTATTTCTGAGATGGCAGAGTCTGTAATCTGAAGCGTATGTAACCTGAAACATCTGTAACCCGAGGTACCACTGTACAGTGGTCTCTTGGGTTAAGAATTTAATTCGTTCTGGAGGTCCATTCTTAACCTGAAACTGTTCTTAACCTGAGATACCACTTTAGCTAATGGGGCCTCCTGCTGCCGCCACGCAATTTCTGTTCTCATCCTGAAGCAAAGTTCTTAAACCAAGGTACTATTTCTGGGTTAGCGGAGTCTGTAACCTGAAGCATCTGTAACCTGAAGCGTCTGTAACCTGAAGTGTCTGTAACCCAAGGTACCACTGCAGCTGATTTCCAAGCAATGCTATTTTCACCAGTAAAAGAATGTGTGGAATTGGCAGGATTTGAGGTTTTTTAAAAAGGATTATTTAAGAAAAAATGAGAAAATATGTGAAGCAGTGGGAAAAGATTGAAAATGGTAACCATGGAAGGGTGGAGGGGAGTCAAAGAATTCGGGGAATCCTAAATGATGATGATGTTTAATGTTTGAATTGAAATTTCCAATGTAAAACTCAATAAGAAAGATTAATCATTTTTCAAAAAGCGCTTGTGGGAAGCCATATCATAATGCGCATTGTTTGCCCACGTACGTCTCTCCCACTCCCCAGATAAATCCACAATCTTATGCACCCTCTCTTGGGAAGGTAAGTAAAGGGACCCCTGAGAATTAGGTCCAGTCGTGGCCGACTCTGGGGTTGCAGCACTCATCTCACTTTATTGGCTGAGGGAGCCGGTGTACAGCTTCCGGGTCATGTGACCAGCAGGACTAAGCCACTTCTGGTGAACCAGAGCAGCGCACGGAAACGCCGTTTACCTTCCCGCCAGAGCGGTACCTATTTATCTACTTGCACTTGACGTGCTTTCCAACTGCTAGGTTGGCAAGAGCAGGGACAGAGCAACGGGAGCTCACCCCGTCGCTGGGATTCAAACCGCCGACATTCTGATCAGCAAGCCCTAGGCTCTGTGGTTTAACCCACAGCGGTACCCCCCAAAAATAAACCCCACCCTACTGACACCCAACCCCTAGCATCATGATACTTGGAAGATACTATTACATTATGAAGTTAGTGGATGGTCAAGTAGCAATGTAGTGCTTGAATATTTAAGGAAGACTTGTCCCGGTTCTTCTTCCATCCAAGTCTATCTCCACATTCTTCCTTCATTCTCTTCCTTTTTAAGCCAGGAGGTCTATATTTAAAACTGGCACTCTAAAAATAGGGTAACCCGAGGTGGTCATAAAAGAGCTTTTTAGCTTTTGTAGACACCCTCTAATGCCCCTCTTTTGGGATGTATAATCCAAGCACAAACCAAGCTCCTTTTTCTCTGGGGTATATTTATAAATGGGCTTATAAATCCCCTCCCCTCTCTCTTGTCATTGGTCTAATTTGTGAGTTGGGTTCCAACTAGAAAATAGCCCAGAAGGTATTTCTTTATATAGAAATGAGATACAGTGATACCTCAGGTTAAGTACTTAATTCGTTCTGGAGGTCCGTTCTTAAGCTGAAACTGTTCTTAACCTGAAGCACCACTTTAGCTAATGGGGCCTCCTGCTGCTGCTGCGCCGCCGGAGCCCGATTTCTGTTCTTTTCCTGAAGCAAAGTTCTTAACCTGAAGCACTATTTCTGGGTTAGTGGAGTGTGTAACCTGAAGCGTATGTAACCTGAGGTGCCACTGTACTGAGTTGTTGTCTACCTTGAATCTTGGTAATGACATAGGGGGTATCAGATTGTTGTTGTCGTCCATGTTGTTGCTGCTGCTGCTACTACTAATTACCTGCCCAAAGATCCCAGGGCAGGTTACGACAATTCAAATATAATATTAAAAACAGTTTAAAACTTAAACAAATTATATTATAAATAAATAAATGAGATGGATAATAATAATAATAAATAATCTTTTATTTATTTATACCCCTCCCTTCCTGGTTCAAAAAACCGGGCTCAGGGCGGCTAACAACAAATTTAAAACACTTAACTTGATGCAACAAAAAACACAGTATAAAACGTGAATAACAATAAATTCAGAATTCAAAATCAATTTAGGGGGGAAATCCATCCAATAAACATTAGATGATCACCAGGGCTAGCTGGCTAAATTAGTCCTATTTGGGCCAGCGAGGAGGCCAGATGAGAATTAGCTGTGGGATCCCAGAGCGGGTAATCTTCATAAAAAGGGGAGGGGAAGGGAAGGAGGGGGAATAAAAGATCAGGCTAAGTTCAGATTGAAAGGTGGATTCTTCATCCCAGAGTTGTGTTGGTTTCTGTTGCAAGAAATGTAAGAGGTGGGTTGGAGAGGAGTGGTAAACCACAATAATAATATCCATTCCACCCAAAATATCCAAGGGCAGTGATAGCCTGTAGAACTAAATTTACCCCACTCTCCTTTGGTGACATTCTCCTCTCTCTTTTGGGTATAGAAAATGTGCACCTGATTTGCTGAGCTGGCCGCTTTGTTCCCTTTCTGTCCCTGTGTCCGCGGTTTGCTAACTGCGCTTTGAGGTTCTGAAATCTGAATCAGTGGCGTAGCGTGGGTTGTCGGCACCCGGGGCAAGGCAAGTAATTTGCGCCCCCTAACCCGTGGATTTGCCCTAACCCCAGATGTTGCGCCCGGTGCGGCCGGGCCCCCCTGCACCCCCCAAGCTACGCCACTGATCTGAATGAGCAGGTCCCTAGCAGAGAAGAATGGCAAACCAAACTGATGGACTATGCCAAGATGGCAAAGCTGACTGGGAAACTCAGAAACCAAGTGGATAAAAACTTTATAAAAGAATGGAGGAAATTTATAAGTTACTTAGGAGACCACTGTAAGCAGATGGAAACAAGAGCAGGGATTTGATTAACATGTAGTGTAAACATCACTACGGACAATAGGTTTGATATAAAAATTGGAGTACGGATGAATATGCAGTTGTAGGTGTTTAAAATGAGACCCCATGGAATGAATGGGGGGAATTCTCAAGATCTGGAGAATCTCTTTATATAGGAATGTTTTTACAGTGGTACCTCGGGTTACATACACTTCAGGTTACAGACTCCGCTAACCCAGAAATAGTACCTCGGGTTAAGAACTTTGCTTCAGGATCAGAACAGAAATCGTGGCAGCGAGAGGCCCCATTAGCTAAAGTGGTGCTTCAGGTTAAGAACAGTTTCAGGTTAAGAATGGACCTCCAAAATGAATTAAGTTCTTAACCCGAGGTACCACTGTACTAGTTTGTTTATTTGTACTTTGCTTTGTAAAACCAATAAAAATGATTTCAAAAAAAGGGAAAGAAATCTGAATGAGATGGATAAAAATTAATTAATTAATGCATTATAAATATTCATTCCAAACATGTGCAGAGTGCTGGATTCTGCTTTGCAACTAAAAATAGAAGTATGTATGAAGTGTGTGTGTCAGAGAGAGAGAGAGAGAGAAATACCGTGGTACCTCGGGTTACATACACTTCAGGTTACATACGCTTCAGGTTACAGACTCCGCTAACCCAGAAATAGTGCTTCAGGTTAAGAACTTTGCTTCAGGACGAGAACAGAAATCGTGCTCCAGCGGCGCGGCAGCAGCAGGAGGCCCCATTAGCTAAAGTGATGCTTCAGGTTAAGAACAGTTTCAGGTTAAGAACGGACCTCCGGGACGAATTAAGTACTTAATCTGAGGTACCACTGCACATTAAATGGAGCTGTCTTGTGGTCTGGCTGTTCTTCCCCGGTTAAGACTTGACTTCATTTTTATATATATTTTGCGAAACCTAGGCAAGCCCCAAACCGGATCGGATGGACAAATATATGGAATGGGGGCGAGGAATCTTCCACCAGTTTTTTTTAAAAAATTAAATTATTAAGCCATATTTCTAAATATTAAAAACAGCACTCTTTTAAAAGTAAACATTGGGACGCTCCGCAGTGGCTTTGTGGACGTCAGCCTGACACCCCATTCCGAATTTATTTTGTTTCTTTATTTCTAACAAAAATTATAAGCCGCTTAACAACAAAAAGGCTCTAAGCGGTTGATCCAGTGCGATGTAAAATGTTGATTTTTTTTTTTAAGCAACATGCCCCATAAAAGCAAAATTTAAAAAACAGGCAGGACTTAGAGCGTATTATACGTAGAATATATTATTATATACGCAATAAAATGATGTCGCTTGCCGAAACCAAACAATGCAAAGGAAACTCCTGCCAGAAACCGAGCCCTTCAAGGCTGCAATTCAAGATAGCCCCATTGAACTCAATGGGTCTTGCTCCAGAAAAGTCCTAATTGAACAGCGCTCTTTGGAGAAATGTCAGTTCCAGAAATCAAAGGAACTTCACTTTCCAAGTCGCGCGCTGCGAGAGACAGAAAGCGCGCTGTCGCCAGAGTCAGTTTTTCTTTTCCTTTTAGCTGACGAGCCATCTGCTTTTCACCGACGGCTCGATCCCCGTTCAAAACCTCAGGGGAGAAAAAAGCGTGAGGCAGAGAGATGATAATTCAGACAAGGAAAAAGCGATGGCTCGTTGGCTAGGAGAGCAGGCCGTCTCTCAAGTCTTTTCTTTCCTCGTTTCTTAGAATGGAAGAGGAAAAAGAGAAATATGACGGGGGTGGTGATGATGATGATCAGGGCCGGATTTAGGTTTCATGAGGCCCTAAGCTACTGAAAGTAATGGGGCCCTTTATATGTCCAGCTGTCCTTTGTCAGCAACAAATTGTCGCTGTTTTTGTGTTGAATATATGTGATATGGTGATTTATGGACCTAATAGGTATCAAAAGCCATTTGCACATAACAAATAGGAGCCTACACAACACAACACAAAACAAAACACTGTTGCTGTATGTAGGTTTTATTTTATTTATTTTTTATCTTATATTTTCGAAATGGACATCCAGCGGTTTTTTCCATTATTTTTTTGGGGGGGGCCCCAAGCTATAGCTTGTTTATACATAAATCCTAGACTGATGATGATGATGAAATGGGGGTTCACTTTCCAGCCCCACTGACTGAAACTGACAATTCCCGCCTTGGGATTTCCACACGATCCTCTCCTCTCTCTCTTTGTCTCTCTCTTTCACGCGCACAATTGCACGCCCGCCCATCCCCTCTCTCACCGTCACGCACACCTCCTCGCCTCTCTTTCTCTATACAATGGTACCTCAGGTTACATATGCTTCAGGTTACAGACGCTTCAGGTTACAGACTCTGCTAACCTAGAAATAATACCTCGGGTTAAGAACTTTGCTTCAGGATGAGAACAGAAATCGTGCTCCGGCGGCGCAGCAGCAGCAGCAGCAGGAGGCCCCATTAGCTAAAGTGGTGCTTCAGGTTAAGAACAGTTTCAGGTTAAGTATGGACCTCCGGAACGAATTAAGTACTTAACCCGAGGTACCACTGTACAAATTTAATAAATCATCATCAACAACTTCATCACATCTCCCAAGAACCCTTCTCTCCAGTTTTTTCTTCCCAAAGCAACACCCAAAGCTTCTCCATTTGCAGAAGGATTTTTTTAAAAACTCCTACAACATGGTTATTCTTTTATTGCTATCCTGTTAATATTCTCCCCTCCGTCCCACTTTGGTTTGGTTGATCTTCTTGCTTCCTTAACTTCCGCACAGCCTTTTCCCCGAGCTCTGGAGGAGGCGGAAAGTGGGTCTCGCTGCTCACCGGTCCCGATCCACAACCTTTGCTGGAAAGGCTTCCCTGCGAGATACACCTGGATTCTACCTTTCGACCTTTCTGCATCGATTCTTTGGCGCTGCGCGCAGAAGTCACCTTTGGAAAGGCCCTGGGAACCTCATATTTTCCCCACTCCCCTATTAAAAATAAAATAAAAGCATCACCCCACGTGAAACCCACTCACTGAAAAGCTTCGCTTGCTTTCTTTACGATCTCAGAGAACAAACACTCTACTTGCACAACCAGAACCTACAAGCAGAAAGAGTCCACTCCGGAACCGCTGCGCTTTTTCTCTCGCGACCGACAAGAAAACGGCACGTTTCCGTTCCTTTCCTCGAACAGCCAGCGGCGATTGTCCTCGTGTGTCGGCTTTAAAACCGAAGTTGGAGGTTGGGAAGGGTGGGGGAAGGGGGCTCGCTTATAATAAAGGATCTCACGCTGTCTTCGCTCTCCATCTTCTCTGAAATCTAGCTGGCTCTAATTTCTGCGCACGAGGCCCCTTGTTCTTGCTCAAAGCAACGGCGTCGCTCAGGACTGGGGTTTAGCAGGACGGACAAAAGAAAGCAGCAGAAATTAAGTCCGAATTATGTCTGAAATATGTTGGGCATATTCAGAAATTATTTATGAAATTTGTTGGGGGTTTTTTTCTTTTCTTTTCTTTTGCAACGTTTTCTTTACAAACATCCGGGGCGGCTATTTTTACATATACTTACTCTCTCTCTCTCTCTCTCTCTCTCTCTCTCTCTCTCTCTCTCTCTCTCTGTGTGTGTGTGTAAAAACACAAAAACCCTAAAATAAAACCTCTCCCTTGCTAAGCCCCTCAGACTCTTTTAACAATGGTTATTTATTTCCTCTCTCTTCGCCCCCCCCCCCGCCGCCCAAGAAGACAGTGAAAGACGCAGGATCGCAAGAGGCTGGGAAGCGAGGGGTTATTTATTTAATTATCGATCCCAATTCCCAGAACAGGAGGAGAGGGAATCACTACAATCCGAATCAGCGTCAAGATTTCGCATGGAAAGATACTTTTTTAAAAAATGGGGGGGCGGGGAAGTTCCCAATCTGGAAAGGGACCGTAGAGGCCGACCGCCTATAGCAAAATCTATTTTCCCCCCTGCCTCTACACGCGAGGCGTTACGAGAGTTCGTCTCGTGTGTAATTGGTAACGCGTGTTTCCTTCCGTGACTTTCTTTATTTCCGTTTCGGCAGTGCCTCACACATGTCCTCGGCGTTTTAAAGGAACGCTTTGCCTAGAATTAAGGTTCCCTGGGTGGGTCTCAAACGCACCCGGCGCCACGGAACCCCCTCCGGGCTCTATAAGAACCAACCGCGCCTCCTCCGAGATCCGTCAAATTCAACCGGTTGTCATCCACCGTCAGGCGGACTCAAGAGAAGACCCGCAGAAATGAATGGAAATGGCTGAGGCCCATTCATTTCAGTGGATCTACTTTAGTTTGGCAAAACCCAAGAGGACTTTGAAAATAGAATGCCAATCCCAATGAAATCTCCCGGATTTGGGACCTGAGAGGTGATTGCCTGCCTCCCAAGAGATCGATAGATAAATATACATATTACCCTTCTCATCACCTTGTTTCGCTTTTCTCAGTGTGTCCCAAACGCTGCTAATACGTTTTTAATTCTCAAGCCACCCTAACACCTATCGTGGACACGATCCACCCGACGTGAAGCATTTTTTTAAAAGCCCGTTCATTTAAACCGGAGTGTTGGGGGTCCTGATCCCTGCGAACTCGGCAGTAGATCTACCGAGTGCCCTGCGGCTTCCTCGCGAGAAATGCGTCTAGGGGATTGCAACTTTGAGCAACGCTCTGTATTTCTTGCGAGGGACACAGATTTATTCCATGATTGTTATTATCACCTACCGTCGTTTGTGCTGGTAGCATACTTAAAACTATTATTATTATTATTATTATTATTAATAATAATAATAATAATAATAATAATAATAATAACGGTTTATGACACTTGCCATTAAAAACGGGTTTTTTTAAAAAAGAAAACAACAACCAGCCTACTGTTTAAATATTTCCACAACCCTGAATGAAATCGCAGGCTACTGGAAAACAGGCTTTCTGTTCAAAGGTTCTCCCTCTCCCTCCGTTTTTCTTTAAAAGTGAAGGGGAAAATATTAAAAGCGCCCGCGCACAAAACCCCTTGAGCGCTAGATCGCTTTCAAAGTCGAGAAAGCAGCCCACTTAATGCACGTGGATGGGCGTTATTCCCGGGTGGAATCGGGGGCTGACAGGTTAGTCTTCACCCTTCCGAATGAAAGTGCTTCTGATCTTGATCTTCGAATCCGGAGCGGGGCGGAGAGAGAAAGAAATCATTTGTAGATCAAGTCTAAACCCAGGCTGCTGAAAGGGGGCTGAAATTGACCCAGATGCGCGCAGGGAGAACAGCCTCGAGCCCTGTTGAAATCTCGCTAACGACAATTGCTCGGGGGCGACTCTGAGATATATCAAATATGGGGTCATAAATAAGAATATTTTTTGGTTATATATATTTTTTAAGTTTCCTTAGGAAGAGAGATTGGAGTTAAACTCGGATTAGCTACTTGCTGATGGGTATATACAGTGGTACCTCGGGTTACAGACACTTCAGGTTACAGACTCCGCTAACCCAGAAATAGTGCTTCAGGTTAAGAACTTTGCTTCAGGATAAGAACAGAAATCGGGCTCCGGCGGCGCGGCAGCAGCAGGAGACCCCATTAGCTAAAGTAGTGCTTCAGGTTAAGAACCGTTTCAGGTTAAGAACGGACCTCCGGAACGAATTAAGTACTTAACCCGAGGTACCACTGTACGTCCCCCCCATCACTTGCTAGAGACAGGGGGTGAGTGGATTAAATTTAAGGGTTTTTTCCTCTCCTATTCTTGGTGGGGGGTGTGCTTTTATTTATGGAGAGATGAGCTTCTGGTTTTCCGTCAAAATCCTTTGCTCCCCGGTCCTTTATTTCGAAAACAATTTTTAATGGAAAACACTGTCGCTGCCGGTCCGTGCAGACAGTACTGAGCTGCATGGCCGAATGGTCTGACTCAGCAAAATGCAGCTTCTTATTGAAAGAAGGGCCGCAGCTCAGTGGGTGAGCATCCGCTTTGCATGCAGAAGGTCTCAGGTTCGCTTCCCTGCATCTCTAGGCCCCTGACCATTTGTTCCAGCCGCGGACGACTCTGGGGTTGCGGCACTTATCTCGCTTTATTGGCCGAGGGAGCCGGCGTACAGCTTCCAGGCCATGTGGCCAGCATGACTAAGCCGCTTCTGGTGAACCAGAGCAGGACACAGAAACACCCTTTACCTTCCCACCAGAGCGGTACCTATTTATCTACTTGCACTTTGACATGCTTTGGAACTGCTAGGTGGGCAGGAGCAGGGACCGAGCAACGAGAGCTCACCCCGTCGCGGGGATTCGAACCGCCGACCTTCTGATCGGCAAGTCCTAGGCTCTGTGGTTTAACCCACAGCGCCACTCGCGTCCCTGGGGAAAACTCCAGAGAGCCGCTGCCGGTCAGTGCAGTGCAATACTAAGCTAGATGGTCTGACTCAGTGGAAGGCAGCCGAAGGAATCTCTGCTCACCCTGAGCCTTCTGCGTCCAGCCCACCCTCCGGCTCCATCGTCCTGACTCCTGCCTTCTTCCCCAACCACCCCGTCCGTCCTTCCTTGTTTGCTCGCCCGTCATGCCCAAATTCTCCTCAATGACAGCTCTTCTCCTCCGCCTCACCCCCATTTATCTCCCCTCAAAATCTACCCAGGACCACCAGCAGCCCCCGGGAAGGGAGATCCATGAATCATCCCTGAAGGGGGACGCGTGAAAGGGGGCCAGCAGCTCCCCGGAGCTACCACTGTGAAAACAAAGAGGGGGGGCGAGAGAGAGAGAAGCAAACACTTTCTGAAAGCGGCGCTTTTACGCCTGCAAATCGCGCGTGGACCCCCGCACCTGCCGGCCTCGGAAGCTTGCCCTGAATGGAGCTTTTGATTCTGTGGAGGGTAACAAAAGTGGCTTTTTAAAATTATTATTCTTTTTAAAAAAAGGAGGAGGTAGAGTATTCAGGCACCCAAAAATAATCCTGGGAATGGCACTTTGCCTCTCACGGAGCTACACCACAGCACCCTTAAGAAACTATAGTTTCCAGGATTATTTGGATAGGGTGAGCATTGAAAAAGATGTGGATTGACTAACCATGTCTACTCAGAAGGAAGCCGTACTGAATTCAAAGGAGCTTGGGGTAAATGGGGTTAAGGGTTGCAGCCTTAGCCAACCAAACTGAGGTGGGAAGCGGGGAGAGAGAACCCCACCTCTTTAGGAACGCCAAAATACAGGTTCCAAACCCTGAGGCGGTGTGGTATAATGGTTAGAGGGTCGGACTAGGATCTGGGAGACTCGGGTTCAGAATCCTGATTCAGCCGTGAAGTTCCCAGGGCGACCTTGGGCCGGTCACGGTCTCTCCAGCCCAAGCCACCTCACAGGGTTGTTGTGAGGGGGGGGAGCACACTTGGAGGTTATGGGCACGCCAACCACGCACCGCTTAAAGTGGAGCCACATGGATTAAAAACACGACAACAAGCCTGATTCACATTTGAAGTTGCCAGAGGACAAGACCCGTCAGCGTAAAATTCAGATCCTAAACACCCCGCAATCCCATAGACGCCTATTCAGACCTAAACCTCATTGAAGACAATGGAACTGGCCAGTTTTCTTTTAAAAAATTGCTTAGGGGCACTCAAGAAAACCACCATTTTATAGTTCAAATTGGGAAAAATAAATACAGTAAATGGACAAACGGACAATGATTTACAAAATGTTTAGGGCATGCGTACCCCTGCGTACCTCCAGAAAGAAAGAAAAGCACGGGAACTGGCTTTCAGTTAAACGTGTATAAGACGTGACAATTTAAAAGTCCCCAGCGGTTATAACTTTCAAGGAGGAGGTTTGCTTAGAAAGGAGGCCTTCGCTGGATCGGCCCCAACGACCTTTATTCTGCACTGGATCCGTCTCACCTTAAATCCAACAGAAGGAAAAGCTGGGGTTTAGACGTTGCCCCCCACTTTCCCCCCTTTTTTAATGAACCTGAACTTGTTTCATTTGCTGTATTGTAAAGCGCCTGAGGAATCTTTATGACCGAAAGGCGGTCTACAATAGAATAAGGCAAAACATGATCAAACCATACAAAACTGCTGCGTTGTTGTTGTTGTTTTGCGTGTAACTGAATCTGACCACTAGCAGCGCTAACCTCTGCTTGCTTACTCGGCAGTTTGAACTGTGTTCAAACGGAGCTTCCTCCTTCGTGGGCGCGTTTAGGATTGCAATCTACGTCTGCAGTTCCAACAGGGAGTAAAGCTGCGAGTAAGTCTTGTTGAACTCAGTAGAGATTGGTTTTGAGAAAGCAAGCATAGAATCCATTCAATATTCCTGTTGCGCTCAGGACGCAGGAAGGCCTCTGTCAACAAGCGTCGGAGCGTTCAGTTGTGGATTATTTGTTTAGAATTCAGGAAAAGGGTAACCATCCACAAGTTCCACTCTTACAGCGCAAAACTAGATGTGCTTCCTTGGAAGCAAGCCCTGGTGTGTTGAGCGAGACGTCTGAGCTGCATTCCTAACCCCACTTACTTGGGAATGAGCTCCATTGAATTCAGTGGGACTTCTATTTGAGGAGACATAGGTTTGCACTCTTACTCCCTAGTCAGTCTTTAGATCGGAGCCTCAGTGTGTGGAGAGAGAGAGAGAGTTATATTCTCAAAGGTTCAGATGTTGAGGTTGCAACCATCAACACATTTACTAGGGCGCAAGACACCTCCCTTACCAAGGGTAAAAATTGTCAAGATCGCGCGTTCCTGCGTCCCAAAAGCATCTATATGGGAATATGGTTATCCAGGAATCGATGGTTTCATGACGAATAATAATAATAACAATTTTATTATTTATACCCCTCCCATCTGGCTGGGTTGCTTGCACACACACACACACCCCGCCCCCAATCTTTCTAAATTTCTAATTGGACGAGTTACTTGGAAGTGGCTGAAACCTCTGAAATAATTGGAGATTCCTTCTCTGCCAGATACTTTCTGTAGAGGTTTAGCAACTGTCATTCTAACAGATCTCTTTCTTTTAAGCAACCCCAAACACTGTGAATGTTTCAGACGAGAACTAGCTCAGCAGTTTCAAAATCCGACTACGCAGCAAAATAACCAGAACTACCACTCTTTTAATAAGCCCTAGTGACTCTTAAAAGGTAAAACAGAAAGCACTTTGTTTATTAAAATGGAACCATATATTCCTATTTTAGGATTACGCGCTGGTTTTTAAAACCTAGGTGCATCTTTTAAAAACATGGACAGTACATATAGAATTACATATTATATGTTAGTATATGCGGCATTGTTTTGTAAACCGCTTTGATGTTTTTCCTAGGCTCAAGCGGTATATAAATCCTGCTAAATAAATAACATTATTTATGTTTCATCTGAGGCTCCAGCTGTTTTCGAAGACAGCTTCCTTCAGCTCCAGCCAGCCACTTGCAGCCCCAAACAGCTGGAGGGCAGCCGGTTGGCAAAGGTTTTGTGTCTCATCACTACCCAGCGATTTGGATATGGAGATGTTATTTTGTGCTCTTCTGTTACGATCTCCCCAAACCAGTTTTCCAATCGAAATCTTCGCAGACGTATCAACAAGCTTGACATTATCTGCAAGCGTACGGGAGAGAGAGAGCTGTTGACAGACAAACCCATACTTCAGTTCTCCTTTGATACTTGCTTATCCCTTCTCTGATACGTAAGGCTTTCTTTAACCCATTCTCTGCCGTAACAACAAGAACAATAAAATGAATAGGACAGAAATAAAAAGAAGAACTCTCCCTACTTTTAACCGTGTTCATCCAGAAATCAGTCTCATTGATCATTATTGTTGTTTATTGATGGGGTACCTAGAATTCAACGTAAGTCCCTCGTTTCAGGGGAAGGGAGGATTTCAGCTCAGGAGTCCTAGGGCGCCTCAAAAACTCGACGGGTGTCTTGTGGCCTGAACTCTTCCCCTCGAAAAACAGTCAAGGCATATCTGACGCAGAATGCGGGAAGGTCTTTGAACGATCCTGTCTTTGTGCGTTAGGTAAAGGTAAAGGGTCCCCTGACCATTCGTCCAGTCGTGGCCGACTCTGGGGTTGCAGCGCTCATCTCGCTTTACTGGCCGAGGGAGCCGGCGTACAGCTTCCGGGTCATGTGGCCAGCATGACTAAGCCGCTTCTGGCGAACCAGAGCAGCGCACGGAAACGCCGTTTACCTTCCCGCCGGAGCGGTACCTATTTATCTACTTGCACTTTGACGTGCTTTCGAACTGCTAGGTTGGTAGGAGCAGGGACCGAGCAACGGGAGCTCACCCCGTGGCGGGGATTCGAACCGCCGACCTTCTGATCGGCAAGCCCTAGGCTCTGTGATTTAACCCACAGAGCCACCTGCGTCCCGTCTTTGTGCGTTAGAAAGTGGCAATCCATGCTAGTCTATTCCCACTCAGAGTCCAGCCACTGAAAGGAACGGGCCTCAGTTAGTCTTGTGTTAGTGAATTCCAAGGGATCGACATAAACCGCTCCCTAGCATGACAGCTTCCCGGGGTTCCCCTCGCCCCACGCGGTTTATAATTCAGCATTCGCGGGCACCTCAATTTTCAGCGGAAGAAAACTATTTTTTAAATCAGATTGAAAATCTGTATGCCATGTACTCTCTCTCTGTGTGTGTGTGTGTGTTCGTGTTCATATATATGCCATATATATGCATATATACACACATACATGAGATGTATAGTTTTAGAACCCGCCCTATTTTTGTAAAGTTAAGTTGTTTTAAACTGTTAACATTGTGCATTATTGTGTTTTATATTAATGTTGTGTTTCAGTTGTCGTCACCCGCCCTGGGACCTTCAGACGGAGGACGGGCAATAAACTGTAGTAATAAATAAATAAATAAATAAATAAATAAATAAATAAATAAATAAATAAATAAATAAATAAAAATAAATAAATAAATAATGTATTCACACACAAACACACACGCTCTCTATAATTTATTTCTGTTGTTATTGAAGTAACTGGCCCTGTGAACTTAGGCTGAAGGGCAGGTTTGAAATCCCATCAATTAATTAATAACATTCCCCGCCTCTCTGAATCAGGAGTCACTTCGATCACTCTTTGCGCGTTTGATCCCCAAAAGTCTGAGCAGCCGCACTAGTCACCCGCCGACCCTCAAACTATCAGCGGTGGGTGGGTGGAGGATGCAAGCGCAGCTGGATCCTTCAGTAGCAGAAGTTTTGCAAAGGAGCCAAATAATAATATTAACCTTTCTGGGGGGCGGCTGCTACCGACCTCCAAATATTTAGCAACCTGGCGCGTAAAGGATGGCCGGCATTAGAAAGCAACTCCCTCTCTCAGGAAATACATAGGGATTGCGGCTACCTGCTGCCGGCCAAGTATAAGACATCGCCATGTGTGGGGGGCGATGAAATATACCGTCCACGCTCTGTTATTGCGCAGCATTGTTTGTATCCATTTATCTCTTTTTAAAAAATAAAATACAGCTCTCTCCAAAATCTGTTATCCCTGGGAGACTCGTTAAAATAAGTCGTAATGTTTTTTATTTATTCTGATCTTTATTTCAAATGATCCTGACTCCTGATAAAGTGAGAAACCTTAAAATTTAAGTCAGCTAGCTCTTGCTTAGAAGTAGACGCCGTTGAGATTATTAACTTGCTTTAGGGTGGCTCCGATCCACTTGCGCTGAGGTTTCCTTCCGATCGTGGGGAAGATTCAGCCAGGAATATTGACTTCAGCAGGACTAAGGCTGAAGCTCTCAAGGATTTTGTCCGGGAATAAATTCCCCCGAACTGTATGCCCAGTAAAAAACAAAAAAAACAAAAAACATAGGATCGCGATTCATCTTAAAATGGATCGCATATCTGGATCCGATTTCAATCTAGAATCGACGGCTTCTCTCTGCTGTGCTTTTCCTTACCTATATTAACTAAACGAAACTAGCCACAATGACATTTTTCAGGGAATAGATCGCATTGCCTTCAGTCCGGCTTGCTTCTGCCTAAGCTTCTTTAGGATCGCAATCACTGGAACGCATTCGACTTGGGCTTAGACATAAAATAAAATAAGCAAATACTTGTCGCGAGGAAGGCAGGAGATGGCTGCAATCCTAAATACATTTTCCGGAGAGGAATGAACCCCTCCGAAAACAGAATTCGTTTCGGAGTAAAGACGCATAGGATTGGGCTTCGCTCGCCGACAACAACAACAACAGTTTTCAATGTGGTGCAAAAGTTCACATAAATTAGCTTAAGCAAAATACAATAAACCGGAAGTCTTTTCTCCTAAACTTGGTTGTCCGGCAGATTCCTGCTTCCGGATTTGGAGAGATCTTAAATTGCTTGGGCTTCATTCAGGTCCGCGTTTCACCCACAGCCGGTCACTTCGAGTCGCGGGCTGCTGTTTAACTGTCTCTTTGTTTCCGGGAGGGGATTATTTTTCAAGACAAAACATCTCCTTCTGAATATATCCCGAATACCCATTAGACGCAACTGTTTTTCTTTCGCTCTTTTTTCAGAGCCGCCAATTAATAGGATCCCGGCTCCATAATCCCACCTGGCGCTTGCAAGAAGACCTACTTTGCGACATTCTTTCGCTCTTGTTTTTCTGTGGACGGAATTTCAGCCTCGGATTTGCCCCCACTTCGCTTAGACCGGCCATTTCCTGTTGGAAAGGCTAGTTGCGCGTTAAACACAAACAGCGGGGGGGGGGGTTAAAAACAGGGCGGGGAAAACTATTTTTCTGCACCTCCTGTAAGCCATTTTTACACCTGCGTGAAAAGGCTACTCAAACGCGTTCTCGATGCGGTACAGAACGCAGAAATTACAAGCGAGGTCTCTGCCCAGAGGGTTTACAATCCACAAGACTGGGATCTGGGGGCGGAAAGGGGGATAGGGGCTATGGATGAACATTGGAGGCACCAATAGGAGGTGGGGGTCAAGTACACCCCCACCACCTGACACATAAACATTTACTTCCCCCTCCCGCATTATTGAACAGGAAAACCTCCTTCTCGGCTTAAGGGAGCTTTAGTTAGATTGGAAGCGCTCTGTGATGCTTTTCTGTCGGTGACATAAAAATGAGAGTAACGGAAATCAGTCGCAAAGTCTGGGAGATCTGATTCTGTGGAACTGGCTGGAATATAGCCAGTCAGTTTTATGGATCTGAGCGCGTTTAGGATCTCAGACCCGGGACGTGAGCGCAAGAGTGAGCGCGTGATTTTTCTCTCACGCGCAAACAGCGCAGCCTGCGGAAAACCGGATCTGGAGCCTGGTACGCGCAAGAACTCCCTTACCGGGCGCCGTCCGTTTAAACTTTAAAGCCTACATCCCGCTTGTAACGATCGCGGCTTGTTATAAAGCCCAGTCCTATGCGTGGCTCTCCATAGAGTTCAGTGGGGCTTACTCCCAGGCCAGCGAGCGTATAGGATCGCGGTCTTACAGTGTAAGCCTATCATATAGGTCTGTTTTAGAAGCAGGTCCCATCGGGTTCAATGAGGAGGACTCCCAGGGAAAGGGGCATTTAGGATCGCCCGTTCACAGGGTGCTATGCTCTCCGCGTCTACTCTGAAGTAAGCCCCGGAGTGCTCGGTGGGGCTTACTGCCAGCTAACCGGGTACGGGATCACTGCCTTAATAACAGAGCGCGGCTTGCAGTAACAACAGCCATCCGCTCCCAAGGGATTCTTTCCAGATTAGCAAAACGGGATTGAGATAGGCCGGGCATCGCCCTAATTTCGTACTAATAAATGCGAGCAAGCGGGTGGGTGTAATCCGGCGCCCCGCCGCTTGATGGCTTTTAGAAGGCTGTTTCTCTCGCTGAAACTTTCTCTTAATTTTAGCAATTATTTCCCTCCCGCCTTCCTTCTAATTAAACACGTTTTTCCCCGTTGTGCTCAGCATCTTAAACCGCCTCATTTTGGGATCTTCTTGTTTTAATCTGATCTTGATCTCTTTTGGATCCGTTTCCTCTCGCCTTCCTGAGAGCTCACCGGCTGAGGAAGCTTCCCATGTTGCAGTCCTGCGCTTTTACCTCGGAGTAAGACCCACTGAATTCAATGAGGCATACCTACGAGTATGGGGTACATAATGAGTTTGTGCGATGAATCAGCCAGGTTTTTTTGCTTGGGAGGTATGGGGGCTGTAGACTCGAGGGCGTGAGCAAGTGTCTGCTTCTTAAAAAATCCTATTTCTCGCACTTTTTACTTTACTTGGCAGCAAAAGGCATCAGGTAGTCTGTGTTAAGCGGTCTCCAACATTTTCCGTCCTGGACCGCAAACCATCATTTCTAAATGGGGTTGTTTCTAAACCGCCTCTCAGCCAACCGCACGAGGCTGTTTACAAACATCCCTGAAATGCACCGGTGCAAGACAAACCATAACATCATCGCCTTGCGAATATCACAAAAGCGTGCAACTTGGTGTTATGTAAAAACTTCTTAAAGATCTGTTTTTAATTCATAAATCCAGCTAAACAAAACATGTGGTAAACGTGGAAAACATACTAGTATAAAACTAAATATAAAAAGCAACCTTGGGGAAAAAAAGGAAAGTGTGCCTAGACCTTTAAAAAAAGAACCGAAAACATATCACTTACATTTATAGACCCCAGGAGAATAAAAAAGGTATTTTCCAGGCAAGAAGAAGAACGTAATGTTGGTGCCAAGTGGGCCTTTGGGGGGGTATTTCACAGTTGAGATGCCACCACTAAAAAGGCCCTAGTCACCTCCTTGTGTGTGTGGAGCAACACTTGGCAGTGCTAAACTAGGGGCCCGTTTAACTCCATCTTTTGCACCCCTCTCCTCTACACTATTGCATGTCAACCCTCTACACCATTGCATGCATTGCACCTGCAGGCTGAGGATAACATCAGAAGCTTCCTTAAACTGAGTCAGGTCATTGGCCCATCTAACTCAATAATGTCTACACTGACTGGCAGTGGCTCTCCGGGGTTCCAGGATGTGGGATCTTTCCCAGCCCTACGTAGGGATGCTGGGGATCGAACCTGGGACATTCTGTAGGCAAAGCAGACGCTCTGCTTCTGAGCTACGCCCTTCCATAGCCTCTAGGGGAGGTTACGGCATAACAAACGTGTTAGTCTTTGAGGTGCTACGCCGTACACGGGCACCTTCTTGTTTCCCCAACAGGCACAGATGGCGGAGAGATAGACACTTGTCATCGATCTATGTACAACTGATCGAGAGGCAGGAGAGACTAAGTGATAAGGTAGATCAGTCAGTCCCTGCCTATCTCACTCAACAACTCAGAATCGCAAGTGGGTCAGAGATGACAGAATATGAGGGCGCGTCTGGTGTCCAGCCCAGCGAAAGTCCAGCTGCTGAAACCGCAGCACTTCAGCCCTTAAGCAGAAAACAGCATTCTGCTTGTTTCTGCTGCGCCAGCATCCGGACGCCGTAACTACCTGAAATGCCCCATATCCAAAATCATAACTGGAATCCTCTACTTTCGGGACTTAACTCTTTCCTGCCCCACTCTTAAGTTCCCCTTCCCCTTCCATCCTCCTTTCCTAACTGCGGTCTGCCGCCAACTAAGTTCTCCTCAAAGTAGACCCATTGAAACTAATCGAGATGACTAACTTAGGCCCATGCATTTCAACCCCTAAGGGAAACTTAGGTGGGTGCAAGTCTCCCACCCCCACTTCACGGACTTCCTACAATTACGCTCCCACCTAATTTCCCTCAAAATAAAATATAAAATAAAATAAAATAAGGACGGGAGAGAGACTCTCCATGGGATTCAGAGAGTCGACTTTCTTCCTCTCAATTAAAAAAAAGAGAGGCATTGGCACAAGTTGGGGCGGGGGAGTTAAGAGCGGAAGCCAGCCAGGTTACTTGCTGAGCTTGTGCCATTGGCAGCGCGGGCTGGCGGGACTGGCTGGCTGAGAGATCAAGGCAGAAGACTGGGTTTCCGCATAAAGAGAAGTAGCAGCAGCAGCAGCAAGCCGAGGCAAGGCAGGGAGGAGGCTTCTCCCAAGCCAATCCTGCAAAAGATTTGGAGAGCTGGCCAGGGCGAGGGAAGCACAGACCCGGAGCCTCGGTCCCCTTTTTGCCTTCGCTGCTGCGCGCAGGAGGTGAGGAGGGAGGCGCAAGGCACCCAATGGAGGCCGGGCGGAGGGAGGCAGAGCTTCTCCTCTGAGGCACCTTGGCCCCGAGCGGAGAGAGAGAGAGAGAGGAGCCGAAGAAGAGAGAGAGACGCAGAGGGACCTCTCCGGAAGCCTCCGGGGCTTTGGGTGCTGGCGACGGGCCTCGCAGGAGGAAGCAGACCTCGCTGCCTGGAGACGAAGGGAACCTCCGCGAGGCTTTCCCTGCTGTAAGTCTCCATCCCTCCTTATTGCGGATCTTTTCCTTGGGGAGAGGGGGGAACGGACTTCTTTATCTCCCCACTTTTCTTTATATGAGCCATTAACTCTTCCCCTACCGAACAAGCTGCTTTTATTCCAATGGATCCTTGCGCGCGCTTTCCATCGTCCATCTCTTTATTTTTATTAATCACAAGAATCTCTACAGCTGCCCCACTGCCGCAACCTTGCTTCCTTAAGAGAGGCGACCTGTGGCTGGTAGCATAAACCGTAAGAAAGGGTTGTTGTTGATGTTTCGAGAGGGGGAGGCAGAGAGACAACGTTCCCTTGCGTATTTTCTTCCTTTGCGCAAATTCAGATCTGGCCGGGGGACCTTCTGTCGAGTAAACACGTACAGCACTGCGCCCCGAATGGTTATTAATACCGATCCTATAAGTGTTTGGTTGGAAGTAAGCCTCCTCCCGCACCCCGCGCAATCCAGCGGGGTTTACTCTCCCGCGAGCACGCTTTAGAGCACAACACTAGATATAAAACCACTTCGCTTTATCTGGACTGTGGGTCGTTAAGGATCCTTCGGAAGAAAGCCCCTCGGAATGTCCTGAAAATAAGGTTCACGGAGCGATCCTATGAATAGCTGGGAGTTCCGCGGGAATAAATTGGGTTTCACTTCCAGTAAACATGGTTAGGGTCGGTCTCTTAAATGCGTTCTTATTATGTAGACCCCCCTTGAAAAGAAGGGACCTATATTAGTCCTTTCCATGAATTTCAATGGGTCTACTCTGAGTAGGCTCATCATTGGGTACACCTAATAGTAACAACGGCAGCGGCAGCAATTATTTGCTGCGATGGCCCCTTGCAAATTCCTTACCGACCCAGACGCAGGCCACTTAAGCCAGAATCCTTGAGTCGAAGACAAAGTGTGCCTCGCTGGATTCGGAGGAACCAAATTCCCTGCACGGAGCGTTGCGGTTTAGCTAATACCTGGTGGCTTAGAGCCGCGAGGGAGGTCTAGAGCTCTCTGCTCTCTCGCGGGTGCATATTAAATCGGGATGGTAAAAGCTTTAGCTCCCAAGCGTGTTGTTAGACACACCGCGGGTGTGGAATGCCTACTGCGAAATCTGCGCGAGTTGCTTCGGGAGAGGTTGTTGTAAGAAACAGCAACGCGGCTCAGTTTCAATGCAAAAAGTGCGCGCGTGAAACTGACCCTCGGGGCTTTAGTGCAACCCAGCTCCTCCGTTGAACTCGCTGAGAGCTTTGCGAGGGTTGATCCCAACGGGGAACGGAGTTGTAAACACAAACAGACTGACTCTCTCTCTCTCTCTCTCTCTCTCTCTCTCTCTCTCTCTCTCTCTCTCTCTCAAAATTCAGAGGGTCGTACCCAATACTAGTCATGTTCATAGCAGGACCATTGAAGTTAATGGGCAAGGCTAATTTAGGTTCCTAAATTTCAACGAGTCTACTCTGAACAGCGCTTAGCTAGAGACAACCCCAAGATTCAATCTTCGTTGTTTTGAGTAAAGCGCTGATTTACCTAGGAAGCTCTCTTATTACAGGATGAGACCAGTGTGGCTCATCTAGCTGAGAACTGCAAGCTGGCAGGAGGACTTGGTTGGAGACAACCCAGGAATAAGTAAATATAGGTAGATTTTCTGTACCCATCGAATTCTGTGTAACTTAATTATCAGTAGACAGACGTAGGATCGCAGACATAGGTGTGTGTGTATAGCCTCGTCTGCCCCTTTCTTCAATCTGTTTTCTGGAAGTGTCCCCCTCACCCAAACACAAATACAACAAGTTTTATGGACGCATTTCAAAAGGTGTGTGCGTATCGGAGACACTCTAGAACGCGGCTCCTCCTCCAGAATCGGGTCCGGACGGTAACCTGAAACCCGGGCGCTCTAAAGCGGGAAGGAAATGGTTAACATCCCTATATGCTCAATTACCTTGAGAGAGCGGCGGGAGAGATTAGTTTGGCTCAGGGAAGGCTCATTTAAAGGTACATTAAATCCTTCCAACACTCCCTTAGCCAAGCACCCAAGGTGAACCAGACGCGCGAGGTAAACACTGTCTGGGTTCCTGCTTAAAAAAAGAAAAAGTCTCCACCCTACAATGCAAAAGGAGGAACTAAATCGGCGATAATCCAGCGCAGATATACGCGGGAGTAAAACATAAGTAAAAGAAGCCTCACTGAAATAAGCAAATCTGTGGAACAGCCGATTAGGGCTGCGCTTGGAGATCACGGTTGATTCGAATCGTAGCCTTTTGCTGGGGAACATAGGTCCGGAGTGGGACCTCCATCCCGGTGGATCTGCTCACAGTCAAGGGGTGCCCTCGGGGCAGAAAGCTGCGGAATGAGCCAGCTCCCAACCACCCCACTCCCCCGAAAACAGCAGAGCCGGTTGACCACCCGGTGAAGAAATACAGCTGAAGGAATATAGATCTAAAGCAGGCATGTCCTAGAGGCAGACCGATATCTACTGGTAGATCAGTGGACGTCTGAAGTAGATCGCTGGCAGATCACTGGCTCCCCCAAAAGAAGCCCAGAAACTTTGGCTCCCCTAAAAAAAGCTCTACATCTTTGACCTGCATTCCAAAAAAGGGGGTAGATCACTGCCAGTTTTTAACTCTCTGAGTAGATCTCAGTCTCTTGGAAGTTGACCACTCCTGGTCTAAAGCTTTGCAAAGGGGCGTTAGGACAGTAAGTGCCGGGGCTAAAGTTCCCTGACTGAGCTGCTTGTGTGCAGTGGGCTCCCTGAATGCTTGCCGAAAGGGGAGGTGATTGTTGAACGCCCCATTCCTGCCGCCCCGGTGGTGGCAAACACAGCGAGCGCGCCGTGTTGATCCAGGGATTACACGCGTGGCCTGCTTCTCCATTAACGAGGTCCGCTTTCCCAGGGAACGCTTGCGAGCGATCCCCATTTAAAGCCTCTACAGTTACAAGGAGGATCAACTCGGGTGTCTTTCCTGCCTGACCCCAGTTAAAATGTTGGGGGGAGATTTAAGATGGCCTCCTCTTTTTTTCTGGAGGAAAGGGGAGGGGGGGTAAAGTGCAACCTTGTGCATGTCTTCCTCAGAAGTCCCCTTTAATTCAAGGGGGTTTATTCCCAAGAAAGCGGGCATGAGATTGCAGTCTTCGGAGGAAAGAAATTGTTCCCAAATTCCGTGGGAGAGTTTGTGCATCTTCTGACTTGGACGACGCAGGTCTGTTTCTGCTTTGTCAATGTTAGAGTAATAATTCTGAGTATAATGATGTTTACTCTGCCCGCCCCAGCCTTAGGGATGTGCACGGCGAAGCATCAAAATCAGTAAGGCTCAGCTACTCAGCTAAGGATAAACCCATTGAAATTAAAGGCACCAAACCAGTCGTGCCTATTAATTTCAATGGGTCTACTTGGTGTGTGATGTTGGATGCAACTTTAAATAGTTCGCCTAGGGTCCTCAGTCACCTACTGGAAAATGTATCCTATTGAGTGAATCCACTGGAAATAACTTCAAAAATTTTAGACCAGGGGTCAGCAAACCTTTTCAGCAGGGGGAAGGTCCACTGTCCCTCAGACCTTGTGGGGGGCTGGACTATATTTTGAAAAAAATAAATGAACGAATTCCTAGGCCCCACAAATAACCCAGAGATGCATTTTAAATTAAAGCACACATTGTACTCATGTAAAAACACCAGGCAGGCCCCACAAATAACCCAGAGATGCATTTTAAATAAAAAGACACATTCTACTCATGTAAAACACACTGATTTGGATTGAGAAGGTCATTGGGCCAGATCCGGCCCCTGGGCCTTAGTTTGCCTACCCATGTTTTAGACTGTTGGCTAAATACTGATGGGGGGAGTCGTGTAACAAAAATTAAAAAGTACGTAAGTAACTAGAATAAGACTTGAAACCTTCCTTCCAAGTTTTCGCCTGCAAAATGAAAGAACAGCCGAGACACATGGGTCTTCCAAAACTTCAAGTTAAGATTCTGGCAAATTTGCTCTACGTTGGAGTTTGATAGCTGTGTTTACTTATTATTTATAAAATACATAAGGTCTACTTGTTTGCCTGCACCGCCAATGATATATTTCAGACTGAACAAATCACAAAATTTTAAAAGGGTTTGGAGATTTAAAAATGCTCCAGACAGCTTCTACCATTACTATTAGTAGCAAACTGGTAGTAGCATGGGGTGGCCTTGTTAGTCTTTTGCAGCCAAGATTCATGTGGCACCTTAAAGACTAGCAAAATTATTGTAGGATAAGCTTTCCTGGACAGTAATAATAATAATAATAATAATAATAATAATAATAATAATAATATCTCCCCCACTTTTATACATAAAAAGAATTTGTTAATTCCCATTCACAAACTGAATGTTTTAGCACTTGACATGTTACATGGTGGAAAATTGCAACTCTTGCTTATATTCCACTGCAGTAGAGAAACCTATTTTAAATCAGCCACCTTTTATGACTTGGTCTGCAATTCATATCCCACTGAAATCAATTGCAAAACTGTCTCTTTTTGTTACAGCTGTTATGTTCATTGTCAATATAGAAACACACACACACACACACACAAACACATCACAAAACAAAGCCTTGCATTAAAACAACAACTGGGCAGCTGTTAAAACAGCTAAGATTAAATTCAGCTTGCAATGATTCTAAAAACAGTATCCTTTACTTGGAGAAGAATAAAAAGTCACGCCTCAGATCTGTAGCATTGTTTCTGTGTATCAATTTTTTCTTTCTTCACCAGAGGCAATTACATTTTTATAATTATTGGTGTTGCAGCAGCGTAGCTGATTCATGGCAGATGAATCAACTAAAGAAACGTCCCCAAAATTAATTGGGCGACGTAATTTTTTCTCCTATTATTTTTAATGCAAGGGTTTAATAAATTGCAGGTGGCAAGTGCATTTTAGGAGAGAGATTCTCCCTGGAGCAAGGAGCAGGAAGCTACTTTTAAGATGGCATGGGCTGCGATACACACACACACACACACACACACACATCTGCACCAGCTATCATCAAAAGGATTATGCTTTATGCTTTAGAACTATTGCAGTGTTTTGTTTTCCTTGTATGCAAATTTAACTGATAGAGCAGCTACTGTGTTTAGCTGGGCGAAAGCCTGCTATTAACACCTCTCCCTCTTTGAACTTCACCAGCCTGTGTGGTGTCATCATCTAGCATAGACATCTTCTGCCCTGAAGGCCACCTGCATGATATTGAAAGAAATGCCCACTTATAGAAGTATAGAGTGTTCAGAAGAACTAGAGTGTTTTTTGAAGGAGAGGAGGCAGGAGGGCCTTTCTTGTACAAGGGTAGGCTTCCTCAACCTCGGCCCTCCAGATGTTTCGAGACCACAATTCCCATTATCCCTGACCACTGGTCCTGCTAGCTAGGGATCATGGGAGTTGTAGGCCAAAAACATCTGCAGGGCTGAGTTTGAGGAAGCCAGTACTAGGGAATGTAACCATGTTTCTCTTATGGACAGTATCACAGGAAATTCCTTATGCTGATTCAGACCACTGGCTCATCTACTTCAGTCTTGTTGACACTGGCCGGCAGTCGCTCTCCAGGGTTTCAGGCAGGGACTGTCTCCCAGCCTTACGTGGAAAGCAATGTTTTAGCAGAGCTACGGCCTTCGTTGGTTTTACAAAGTCCTGTTGGTTTAACTGGAGAGTTAAGTCTAGCTTTCGTTTTTGCTTTCAACTTATGCAACGCTCAAGCAGGTGGAGATGTCAACATTTTATATTTTTATTGTGGTCTCTGGGGCCAATGGTGGGGTCTGGGGAATGCAAACCCTTTTTCTGATGTTTTCCTGGTGTGTGTGTGTGTGTGAGAGAGAGAGAGATTTTTTTTTTTAAGTAATCCTCTAGATACTAAGACAGACACAAGGAAAAATGTGCAGACAGTATTGTACTCGCCTGCTCCTTACCTTCCAGTGTAGTGACACTGGGGAAACCAGCAAGCCATAGACATATTATTATTATTATTAATCAAGTTAACTGAAGCAATACAGCTGTTGGCCAACATCTGGGCAATGCCTTTATTAGGCCAGACAAAATGTCACAAAATAGGATGCAGATTTTCAGGCTCTCCAGATCAACAAAGAGGGCATTGGCGAGGAAATTCTGTGTGTGTCTACTTAGAAGTAAGTCCCATTTAGTTCAATCAGTCTTCCTTCTAAGCTACACAATATGTTTAGGTTCTTGATTGTTCTGCCTAGATGTACCCCCCCCCCCCCAGACACACACACCAAATCACCCTTTAGTAAAAGGTAAAGGTAAAGGACTCCTGGACAGTTAAGTCCAGTCAAAAGCGACTATGGGGTGTGGCGCTCATCTCACTTTCAGGCAAGGGAGCTGGCATTTGTCCACAGGCAGCTTGTGAGTACCGGTCTACTGACAGGGTTCAGTTATTATGTATCAACTTTATGATAAAAGACTTTTTAAACACACAAAAACAAATTGCTTTTAATGTTTGATGTATTACAGTATTTTAATATTTTTTTTATTATTATTATTAAATTATTATTATTTTATTATTATTAAATTGTTGTTGTTGTTGTTGTTACTGCTTGTCTGGGAAATGTCTATTGGTTATTTTGCTTAAAAGATGTTAAGCAACAATTTTTTTACTATTATTTATTATGAAAGTGCAGTGTGGAGCTTTTTAAGGGTACTATGTCTATGAGATGCTTGCTAGGGCTGACGGGAGCTGTAGTTCTGCAACATTTGGAGGGCCACAGGTTGCCCACACCTGAACTGGATGCAGGACAGTCATCTCTCAGGGAAGCTGAAGTTGCAATATGTATTTGTACTGTACTGAGCAGATCCTTGGATTAGATGACTTCCAAAATCCCTTCCAGGATTCTCCATAGATCTCCTCGCCTCCACCTTTCCTCCACCCTCTCTGCCAATTCAAACTCTTCCCTCTTCCAGATGAGTCAGGAACTGTGGACAGTCTTTGATGCTCAATTGTCTTCAGAGGCGATGGTGAGGTTTATCATTATATCCTTGGTTCCTAAGAACAGCTGAAGCAGTGATGCAATCATGGGGGTGTTTCGGTTTGTGACATTTTGGGCTTGGCATGTGGGAAAAACAAGGGAGTGGTGAGTCGAGCTGGTGTCCCACCGTTGACCTTGATAAGGAGAACAGGTTTCAACCCCCACGCTCCATCCTAGCCAGGCTTTGATGCAATGTAGATTGGGCTCCCCATTTGCATGGGGCTGGCAATTTGTTTGTTTGGCTCCTCTGTAGGAATCTGTCCGGTTTTTGTCTGGCCCCTGATGGGGAGATATTTTGCTCTCTTCCACAATGTGACAATATGGGAGAATAGCCAATGTGGCACTGTCCAGATGTTGTTGAACTCCAACATCCATCAGCACTAACCAACATAGCCAATGCTAAGGTGTGGTAGTCTCACATCATCTAGTGAGCACCATGTTGACGGCTCCTACTGTGGAGGGTGCCCATCCTATTAAAGTGTGTGGGATCTGCTCCCTGGGAGTTGGAGCCATTTTGTTTTTTAGATGGTCTGCAGAGATGAAATCTGTAGGTTCCAAGTATGTATTGCTGCTCTATAAACTCAGCATTGTTTACAAAGCAGCCAGATGTCTATCAAGGGATGAGCCACCGTTTGGGATGCTGGTTGGATTTAGATGAGTAGGAGATGATATTTTATTTTGTAATTATCCTTCCTTTTTCTCACTTGCGTGAGAAAGCAAATGCCTGATTCAGCAGAGTTAAAAATCACCATCTATGTGACGCTTATCTTTAGAAGTTATTAGGACAAGTTTGCATAACCTTCTAGAACAATTAGAATATTCAAGGGGGCTTTAAGCAGACTTTGATTATCTTCTCCCTTTTTTGTTCCCCTCTTAATAAAGAAATCACTTTCAGGCTGTTAAGTGAACAAGAAAATACAAGGTTTACTCACATCAAAAGTCTTGCCAGGCTTCAACAGAAACAGTGAGGAAAATCAGGCAGCCAATAATCCTTAAACATTACAAATATCCATAGTCCATAGTTCCTCCATTGCAGGTACATAAAATAATGTGTAAACAAAAAAAAATTTTTTTCTTCCAGTAGCACCTTAAAGACCAACTAAGTTAGTTCTTGGTATGAGCTTTCGTGTGCATGCACACTTCTTCAGATACACACAACTAAAATAATGTGTAAAATAATGTGTAACTAAACTAAAGTAATGTGTAACTAAACTAAAGTAATGTGTAACTAAAATAATGTGTAGTGACAGAAAGAAGGAGATACCAGGTTTGTGGGTATGATATCAGAGTCCCCTCTACACAGGTTCTAAAACTCCATGGTGCCATTGCCCCTCTCTGTGACTGTCTAGCAATCATGCATTTGTGATTTTGGCTGCACATCCTCACACATGGGACATCATAGTCTACATGTGAGTTATCAGGCCAGGTTCAAGTCTCTTGTGTTTATATACGAAGCCCTGAACAACTTGGGTCCAGGCTACTTTAAGGACCAACTAAGCCTGTAGAAGGGACGCGGGTGGCGCTGTGGGTTAAACCACAGAACTTAGGACTTGCCAATCAGAAGGTCAGCGGTTTGAATCCCCGCGACAGGGTGAGCTCTCATTGCTCGGTCCTGCTCCTGCCAACCTAGCAGTTCGAAAACATGTCAAAGTGCAAGTAGATAAATAGGTACCACTCCAGTGGGAAGGTAAACGGCGTTTCCGTGTGCTGCTCTGGTTCACCAGAAGCGGCTTAGTCATGCTGGCCACATGACCCGGAAGCCGTATGCCGGCTCCCTCAGCCAATAAAGCGAGATGAGCACCGCAACCCCAGAGTCAGTCTCGACTGGACTTAATGGTCAGGGGTCCCTTTACCTTTACTTAAGCCTGTGGATATTCTAGCCCAATCACTGGGATCATCCAGATGAGTGCTATTAGCTGTCCCCGATGTCACAGAGGCCCAACTGGCGTCAACCAGAAGTCAAGTATTTGGTGCTGCCAGTCCCAGCAGAAACTTGACAGGCAGCCTTGCTTTTGACTGCCAGGTGTACCTTGAAAACTTTTTTTATACTAACAGGCCTATGCAATTGTTTAAAAGCTTTCCTGAACAGTCTGTTATTTTATTGATTGTTCTGCATTGCCTTATAAAGGTTTGTTAAGGGGCTGTACACCACCCTGATATTTTGTGAGAGGGTGGGATAAAGGTAAAGGTAAAGGGACCCCGACCATAAGGTCCAGTCGAGACCGACTCTGGGGGTGCGGCGCTCATCTCACTTTATTTGCCGAGGGAGCAGCTTCTGAGTCATGTGGCCAGCATGACTAAGCCGCTTCTGGCGAACCAGAGCAGTGCACAGAAACGCCGTTTACCTTCCTGCCAGAGCAGTACCTATTTATCTACTTGCACTTTGACGTGCTTTCGAACTGCTAGGTTGGCAGGAAGAGGGACCGAGCAACGGGAGCTCACCCCGTTGCGGGGATTCGAACCGCCGACCTTCTGATCAGCAAGTCCTAGGCTCTGTGGTTTAACCCACAGCGCCATCCATGTCCCAAGAGAGGGTGGGATACAAAAGCTTTAATCAATAAATACAAGCTTGAGGATATTTTATCAGCTGCATTGAGCCTCTAGGCTTTATGACAAATGCTCAGGCACAGACCATACTACATTCAACAGGAGCTTTGGATTTTCAAAAGTGCTTAGTTTTTTTTTTGGGGGGGGGTAGGATATGTAAGGAGGTGTTTGTGACTATATGTTCTAACACAGTTCTCCTTTCCAGAAGTTGGTGAAGCAGAGAGGGACATGTTAGGCCTGTTGGTCTAGTGCAGGAATAGGGAGCCTGTGGCCTCCAGATGCCATTGGACTCCCATCAACCCCCACCATTGACTGTGCTAGTTGCAGCTGATGGGTACTGGAGCCCAACAAGAAGTCACTGAGGACAATACTGAGCTGGGGGAAAGGGTGTTGTTTTCAATAGCATAGCATCTGCTTTGTGTGCAGAAGGTCCTAAGTTTGATCCCCAGCGTCTCCAAATAGGTCTGGGAGAGAAAACCTTGCCTGAAATCCTGGAGAGCTGCTGCTGGTCAGAGTAGACAGTACTGAGCTTGGTGAACCAATAATCAGAAAAAAGGCAGTTTCCTATGTTTCTAAATGAACTAGACGACTAATTCCATATAACACAGCTTCCTGTGTTTCTAAAATACACTTCACATATGAGCAGAACAGAAACCTTTAGTCTTTTCCAAACAATGTCAGACCTCGCCTACATAACTCACTCTCTCTCCCCCCCCCTCTATATAAATTTTTATTAGTTTTTTTAACATACCATTTTCAACAGTAATTAAACATACTTTTACATCGTATTCACTTTTTTTGACTTCATCAGTCCTGTCTGAAAATTTTCCAATCTAATCTCTCAGTATGCATTTCTTATTTTCCCTATTACATTTCAAACTCATAACCAACATCTCTATATTTTTCCGCTTTGTAACACTTCATATATATCTCCTTACAAAACTTATTGTAGTCCTACTAGCGTAATTTGTTTTACAGTTGCTCTTCTAGTAATTCATATACTTCTTCCAATCTTCTGTAAATGTCTGGTCCCGCAGGTTTCAATTCCTTCCTGTCATTTTGTCCAATTCTGCATAGTCCATTAATTTCGTCTGCCATTCTTCTTTCGTCAGAATTTCTTCTTGCTTCCATTTCTGGGCTAACAATACTCTTGCCGCTGTTGTTGTGCATAAAAACAATTTAACATCTTGCCTATTAATGTCTTGGCCTATAATACCAAGTAAAAATGCTTCTGGTTTTTTTTTTAAATAATGTATATTTCAACATCTTTTTCAGACCTACATAACTCAATCAGTAGAGCATGAGAATCTTAATTTCAGGGTTGAGGGTTTGAGCCCCACATTGGGCAAAAGTTTCCTGCATTGCAGAGAGTTGGACTAGATGACCCTCGTGTTCCCTTCCAACTCTATGATTCTGTGGTTCTATGATTCTGATGACTGAGCAGCAACACCAAAAACAGTTCAGGAGGTTAAGTCCTGGTTTAAAGGATGCCCAGATTTTCTAAAGAATTATGCTTGTTGATCTTTCCTGATAAAACTGTTTTTTAGGTGTCAGTCTCTACAGTGGTACCTCAGGTTACATACACTTCAGGTTACATACACTTCAGGTTACAGACTCCGCTAACCCAGAAATAGTACCTTAGGTTAAGAACTTTGCTTCAGGATGAGAACAGAAATCGTGCTCTGGCAGTGCGGCAGCAGCAGGAGGCCCCATTAGCTAAAGTGGTGCTTCAGGTTAAGAACAGTTTCAGGTTAAGAATGGACCTTCGGAACGAATTAAGTACCACTGTATTGTGAATCCCCTCCCTGGCTATGCAGTTTATAATTTAACACTGATTTAGGATGTTGGCTGGATTGGTCAATTCAAGGTTACCATTGTGGTGAGAAATGTAATTGTAAAGGACCTCAAAGGTAACCAAAATCAGTGTTTCTCAAACTTGGGTCCTCAGATGTTGTTGGACAACAATTTCCATAATCCATGACCATTGGCTATGCTGGCTGGAGATGATGAGAGTTGTAGTCCAACAATTCCTGGAACCCCAAGACTGAAGCATACTGTTTAAGAACACTCCTGTTAACTTGCTAGAAACCCAAGCCTAAGAGTCAGCCTCCTGTCCTGAAAGCAAACACTTTGATTTTATTCCCTAGGATATCAAATCTCCTCCAGGGGTGAGGGTGTCTCATTTTGGCAATGGTTTTGAAGCCCAAAGCAGATTTTTCATTGGTATGTTGCAAAATGTGCCAAATAATAAAGAATGTTGTTTTTAAAAAAGCAAAGGTGGGGGGGGGGGAGGAAATGAAGAAACAGTCCTTATTTTTATAGAACTTCTCAACGACTTGACTAATACAATAATTGCTGGCCTGAGATCACATTGCCAGGTGCAAATCACACCATCTTTCACTAAGAGCATTTGTTCTTTCTGCAAGGCTTCAGACTGAAAATCCACAATGTGTTGTAGTCCAACAACATCTGGAGACCCTAGTTTGAACGATACTGCTTTAGTCCAAATCCCTGCCAATTCAGGCACTCCTGAATTGCCTGAATCCAGGAAATCAGACTACAGCAAGTGAAGTAGTGGGCTATGCTCAGGCTCAAGGGCCAATCTTGGCCCACAATGGTGTGCAGTTTGGCCCATGGGACAATTTCCCCCAAAACATGCACACCTGACCATCAGCTGAAAGCACTGGTAATGCCGGCTGCTGGTGGATGGGACTTTCTCTTCTCCCCTTCCATGGACGCCCAGTGAAAGGGAGAAGTGAGGAGCTGCTTCAAATAGCACTTTTGCAAAGCACACTCCTACTTTCCGGTTTGAGCCTCCCTCCAGAGTGGGAGTGCATGCAAGCCCAGGACTGCCGTAGAAAGCCCTTTTGCAAACCGCCAGCTGACTGTGCAAAGGATTTTGAGAGGTGGGCAGGGCTGACGTGACATGACTGACAGGTGATTTGATTGACAGGTGGGTGACCCCACCCACCTGACAAATTTAGCTTGGGAAGCCAATCCTGAGACAAGGATCTGGTCTGTGTAGCCAAAAAGGTTCCCCACCCCTGGTCTACAGCGTTCCACAGGATGTAGTGATGTTCCACCAACTTGCATGGCTTGGATTACACAAATCAATGCAGGATGAGGCGACCAGTGGTTACAAACCCATAATAGTTATGTTCTGCCTCCAGTATGCCTCTGACTACCAGTTGCTCATACTCACCAGGAAGCAAGGATGGTGCTCAGGTTCTGTTTAGAGCCAGTGTGGTGTAGTGGTTAAGAGCGGTAGACTTGCAATCTGGTGAACTGGGTTCGCTTCCCTGCTCCTCCACATGGAGCTGCTGGGTGACCTTGGGCTAGTCACACTTCTCTGAAGTCTCTCAGCCTCACTCATCTCACAGAGTGTTTGTTGTGGGCGAAGAAGGGAAAGGAGAATGTTAGCCACTTTGAGACTCCTTCAGATAGTGATAAAGCAGGATATCAAATCCAAACTCCTCCTCCTCCTCCTCCTCCTCTTCTTCTTCTTCTTCTTCTTCTTCTTCTTCTTCTTCTTCTTCTTTAGGAGTATCTTCTCATAGGCCTCTCATTGGCCACTGTAAGAACAGGACCCTGGATAAGCTGGGCTTTTCTTCCTGATTTTATGTTCTTAGCATCTAGGATAATGTTCAATTTATCAGGTATGGCAGTAGAGGCCTTTTACTTGGTATATTTTGAACCGGATGGGTTATAACCACAAAAATCCACAAACTGCTTTATCCGAAGTCTTCCCCATAAACCTGTTCAGCAGCTTTCAGAGAAAGGGTTCGACTTCCAGACATTTGAGAAGTGCAGTCAGACCATGCTTTACATACTCACCTATCAGTTAAACACAGTCATCTGGGACTAATCAAATGGTAGACACGAACCACTAGACATTGGGGGGGGGGGGGTTGGAATCTGGTGGCAAAGTTGTTGTTTCGCTTTGTTTTATATTAGCACATTTAATATCTCACCTTTCAATGCAAGGAACCCTAGTAAGTATGTTTACAACCGGGAGGTTGTAAATCTTAGAGATGCCTGATTGGGAGAGCCAGCCATCTCTTGTGATGTAAGTCCCATTGAGGCCTCGGTCCTGTATACCTGAAGGAGCGCCTCCACCCCCATCGTTCAGCCCGGACACTGAGATCCAGCGCCGAGGGCCTTCTGGCAGTTCCCTCATTGCAAGAAGTGAGGTTACAGGGAACCAGACAGAGGGTCTTCTCAGTAGTGGCGCCCGCCCTGTGGAACGCCCTCCCATCAGATATCTTTAAAAGACATCTGAAGGCAGCCCTGTTTAGGGAAGTTTTGAATATTTAATGCTGTATTGTTTTTAACACTTGATTGGGAGCTGCCCAGAGTGGCTGGGGAAACTCAGCCAGATGGGCAGGGTATAAATTATTATTATTAATTATTCAATGGATGTATAGGATTGCAACCCCTGGAATCTGGCTGTTTTGAGATTTCCAAGAACATGTAAGATATACACACATGCCAGATAGGTTCTAAATTTCTAAATAACTGTTCACTTACCTTCTAGGACTTCTCTGGCCTTACACACACAGAGAGATGTGTTCTTGATACATCAAGAGGTTTTCTTGGGGAAGGAACCAAATCTCAGTGATAGAGCATCTGCCTTGCTTGCAAGAAGGGGGGTGTCAGTAGTGCCAACTTGGGCTCCACACTGTGCATGCACAGAGCAAGTGTGCCATGCCGCAATGTTATGGCACAGCTGATGTCCTTGCCTCTCATCCTACCAGGGTACCAGTCACAACTGCCCTCCAGTTATCCATGCCTGATGGAGCCGGGTGGCATTCAGTGTTCCTCACAAGCAGAACTCTCTCACATGATTGCTACTTGTCACTCTAGCTCCGAGCTCTTTCACTAGTGCACACCACTCATTTAATGGTTTTTTGAGGCCATACACAGCACAGTCAGGTCATAGCTTCAGGTAGCAGTCCTAAGGCACATTCATTTTAATTAGGCTCTCTTGAATGCAGTGGGACCTCCTTCTGATACATAGGACTGAATGGCAGTGAATTGACAGCCATCGAGTGCAGGAGAGATAAATAGTAGTGGACTGTGGGATGGGGTTCAGCAAGGAAAAATCGGGCTTTCTCAACTTTAGTTCCTCATCTGTAAAATGGGAATAAAAGCATAGTGACCTATTTCCTCCAGGTCTTCTGCAGTCAGAGAGGCAGACATTGGCTGGTTGGGAGACACACATTTGCACAATGCAAATTACCATTGAGGAGAAGAAACAGAGAAGAGACTCAGCAACCTTTCAGAGTCTGATTATCCGCCCTCTCAAAATGCAGCTTTTTTTGGATTCACTTTCAAAATCCAACTTCCAGGGGTCCCTTTAAAAATTAACACCCCCAGCCCCAGACATCACCACCTCATATATCTTACATAAATCTAGTTGAGTTCAAGGTCAGTTGCCTATAGAATTGCTGTAAGTCTTCTGAGAAGACATGTATGTAAGGTTGTAAGTCTTGTGGACAAACTCTAAGGGGTTATTGCTAAGGTTCAATTTGTCAGGTTCAGTGGGCGGTATTTCATGCTAGTCCTACTCAGAGTAGACCTGTTGAAGTTAATGGACAGGACTTACTTAGGTCCATTAATTCCCGTGGGTCTTTTCTAAGTAGGACTTAGCTGAAGAGTTTTACACCTCTGCTTCCCCAGTCCTGTTCATTATTAAATTATTATTACTGCAATATTATTTTTGTTGAGATCAAATGAGGTCAGCATTAATGCGATTTAAATGACACACTAATATTATTATGAGTCATAAAAATCAGCCATAACAACAGAACGATACTGGGAATTTGAAATTGATTATAGGAAGATCAAATAGTGGGTTTTGGTGGTTTGTTTCTTCAAGCGGTGGATTAATCATGAAAGTTGTGAGTTTTGTCATTCATGGTAGAGAGACCTAAAACAGGGATTTCGAACTTCTTTTAAAAAAAAAGAATCTGGGCAAAGTGTGGTAAAAAGTGCTGTTTATTCATTGGAGGGGGGAGGGGAGAATCCTTGTAAAATTATAGACACCCAAGCACGATTTGTATTTTTTAAAAAAAGAAAGACAAATAAATCCGTTTTATTTAGAGTTCTTATTTTCTTAAGGCATCCGATCATCACCTGTTCTGAAACTATCTTGTAAACGTACTTTCCAGTCAAAAGGCCAAGGATTATTATTATTCCAATGGGACAGTTACGCATAAATATGTCCCACTGATATAAAAGGGGCTTTATAAAGTACGGAATTGCGGTTGAAGTTTTTTTTTTCCTTCCAAAAAACCCACAATTTTATTCGTTTGTTTATTCTATTTATAACAAACGGTCTTTTCCCCCATCCGGGAGCTCATGGCGGCTTACCCGTCGGCTTCCAATCCTGGAGGTCCTTCCGCACAATTCACACCCAGGTCCACCAAAGAAATGAACGGGACCGGTTGAAAGTACGGCAGCTAGCCTCTCTTCCTACCCCCACTGACCTGGAACAATATTCTACGGCTTACTCAAAAGTGGGACTTGCTCCGTTAGTTGGAAAACACGGAGGAATATCCGTGCGTTCGTGGTCATCGAGGGATCCATTGCGTGATAACATCCCGCCCACTTCTTATGGACTCCATAGGGATCTCATTGACTTGGCCAGGACTGCTAATGTTAAGTAAATCCTCCTGCATCATTTTAAGCGTATTTTTTAAAAAAATATGCTGCATAATATATATTTTTGCTCCTTATTATGGAACAGCCTTGCGGCACTTCGAAAACTTCGTCGATTTATGATGGCATAAGCTTCCGTAGCTTGCGGTCCACTTCATCAGATGGATGGAGTTTTATTCTGTTTTACAAGTATATGTACATGTGAGAGTGGTGCTTTTTTCGGGGGGGGGCGGGAGTTGTAAACATTGAGGTCAGAAGCAGAACACAGATCCCGTGATTCCCGGTGGCGGTTTGCAGACAGTTGTCGCTGATAACACAGGCGTCTCTCGGAACACGGAGAAGCCGGTTCGCACGTGTAATGTAACATCAAGCCCTTGTCACGATTCAGTCCAGGAGTGATGCGGTCGAACTTCCTGATTAATGCCAATTCAGGGGTTTCACTTGGCTGTTCTCCCTTTAATGATTATGATAATGGTGGTTAATTGCAGACAGTCTCTATGCAAAACACGCAGTGCGCTCCCTGACCCTGCAGCGATGGTGTGTCTGCCGTACCCATCGAGATCCCAGTAGCCCTAGCCTGGGTTTATTTTATTTTTTTCCGTGGGTGCTCATGTGGAGAAGGGTCTTGGGTATAATGCAGTGGGGGAGGCAAAGTCTGCTTATCCAGCCCCCCCCCCTTCGGACTTGGAAGGGCTCGTCTGTAGCCGGAGGACAGATCGGGTTGCAGGAGTGCTGTGCCGGGAGCAGCCGAGAAAAGCGATCCTGTTCTCTGCGTCTGGCCTTCTAACGTTGCAGCAGAGAAAAGGGGGACGGCGCTTCAAGGCAGCCTTTGCAGGTGACCTGGCCAGTTAAGCAGATGTATTTGTGTGTGTTTCTGCGCCTAGCTCGCTCGGGAGTCCTATTGAACTCAATGGGGCTTACTCCCAAGGATGTGCGGTTAGGATCGCAGCCTCCTGGAAGGGATCCGAGACGTGCGCAGCCGAGCGAAGGCTCCCGTGGCACGAAGATTTAAGTGGGTGGGGGTCTTTTCGGCGGCGGGGTGTCCTTGAAACCAGCGCTGAAGGCTCAACTCTAGAGTCATTCCTCCCCACCCCCTTTTACCTGACAAGGGCTGGAGACTTGTGTGAACCCGCACAAATCCTCTCTGTACCTCGGTCACAAGTCCAGAAATTATGTATGTCTTTATCCAGAAAAGGCTCGCGGGCTTTCGGACTCCCGAGAGATATAGCACCTGGGAATGTTTTGCGATTTCACAAACAGTTATGACTTTTATACGGTTTGGAACCCAGAAAACGTTTTCTTTCTTTCTCCGAATTCAGCATTGCACAAAAGATCCATAATTCTTTTTACTGTAGCTTTGGTCCCAAAGGGATATTTCATGTAAAATTCCTTCCTTCTTCCGTATCCATCCTGGTTTATCACCGTTTTGCATCAAGAGAGCGTTCTCGATCCAGATGGAAACATTGTTTAAGAACTGCTAATTCTTTTTATTATGGTTTCTCACTTAAAGCATTCTCCAGCCGCAAGTAAACGTTCTTAATAGAATGTATTGTACTACCCTACTAATTGTAAGAGGATTACTCTGAATACTATGCAACGGTAGTGATAAATATTCCGCAGTTACTGTTGGTATAAAATCATACTAACGTAGAAGAGTTTGGGACTATTATGGGATTGAGAGCTCGATTCATACTCGGTTCATATTTCATTCCTAGAGTAATTTTGCTTTAGGAAGGGGGACCCATTTGCTCTTAACCTTAATCTCAAATTTAGACACTTTTTAAAATTTTGGGAGCATTTGATAACTTTTTGCATATTTTTTTTTTTGCTTAACAAACCAAAAAATGACACATCCTTTCGGCTCAGAGCTTCAAATATATTCAAATAAGAGATGAGATTTGATCAAAGACTTTGTTATTGACCGATATAGAACTTTGTCATATTAGATAGTTTAAAGTGTTCCTAGATATTAATGCAATAAAACGGCTGGAATGGATCAGGATTAGACCACGGTGAATGTGTCCTCTCAGATAAGCTGATTATAAAAACCATGCACTTTTTGGATATGTTTTCTCTCCCCACCCCCACCCCCGTCGCCGTCATTTACTATTATTTTAAAGATTATTATGGCCAGAGGCCTCAAAAACCGAAAGTGGCCCTCGCCTCTCTGGACGTCTGAGCCTGGATCGGAAAGAGAAGTCTCTGCCTAGGTCTCTACGAAGCTTATTCCCACCCCGAGAAAGTGTTTTAAGTTTTTAAGCAGGTGCTGTTTGGATCTGGGGCGGTATCCGCCCCCCCCACCGCAAAAAATAAAACCCACCCCTGGCAATCCTTCGCAAACTAAGCTGGTACGTGTCTCGTCCCCAAGCCTCGAGCCAGACACTATGGGTCGGTGATGACATCTCCGGCGCGAGGGGAGGAGAGGTTTGGGGTGCGAATCAAGGCTCCTCACCATAATTGCCATAGAGCTGTAATTGCTGTCTTACGCAACGTTCAGTTTTGCAGTGAAACGCTGCTCCGCACAACCCGACGCGCGCTTGGTAGGGAGAGAGATCTGAGGATACAGTAGCCCATGGGATTGGTGTATTGGGGTGTATGTGTGTCTTTGTGTGTGGTGGGGTCACCGCTAATAGTGCGGCCTGTCAAAGCAGTGAAACGCGGTAGAACTAGTCTGTCCACACGCACCTCTGGAGAAACCGTTTTCAGTGCCGGCCCATAAGGATTGTTCATTCTCAAGATCTTGCGGGGCGAGATGACCCCTTCTTTGGCTCGGGCAACCGTAGAGCGGACTATTTCGCTTCTAGGCTGGACTCACTCTGGGAGAAGGTTGCGCTGCTTCTTCCTATATACGTAATTGCTGGTGATTCTGGGGTGTCTTCCACACCTGGGCAAACACTCCCCACAAAGTTTCTGCTACTATTATTCTGGTGGCCACGGCAAGAGAACTGGAAAAATGAAGGGGGAAGCGCATTCTACCCGCTCTACTGCTCCCCGCCACAATCCTCTCCAATTTATAGCTCTCTTCTTTGCTAGTTTGCCGCTGGTAGTGTTTCCGCAAAGGAAGTGGAGAGTGGAGGATGCGAAATTAGCGGCGGGGCAGAAGGCCATCCTTCCCAGTCCGTGTGGCATCGCCACCCACGGGAAGGTGCGCAGAGCGAGCTAGAGGAATCCTCTGCGACAGGGAAGGGAGCTGCGCCCTCAGCCTTGCAAGGAAGGTGCGCTCCGGGGACGGAGGAGAGTGGTGTAAATAAACGCAATAAATCCAGGGGAAACCTGGAAAAGGGAAAACCAGGAGCATTTACCTGAACTATTCCTTGCTGGGGAAAGAGAAAGAATGCGGGAGAAATGGGTGGAGAAAGCAAGAACATAAAATTCCACTTGATCCTAAGGGCTTTACCTGGAGGTAAACCTCCCAGAGCAGGCGCGGCGCTTACTTCCGAGTAAACGTGGCTAGGCCGGCTGCCGATCCGAGGTGCTGGGGGGGGGCAAGCGGGAGGGGGACGAGGTGGCAGAGGAGGAGGAGGGAGATTTCGGGTTGGGCCAAGGCGCGCGGAGCCACTTTCCGCCAGCTGGGAGGAGGGAACGGCGATGGGTTGCTGGAGGGGGGGGGAGGGAAGGGCCAGGGCAGAGGAGAGAGGGGTGGGGGAGCCGCTTCGGAAACTTCCTTCGGCTCCTTCTCTTCCCGCAGCAGTTTCTGCCGCCGGGCCGCCGCCGGGCCCCTGCCATGCGCGCCGCTCGCGTCCCAGCGCAGCTGGCCCTGGCGCGCTGATCTCCCCGACGGGGGAGCCGTTTCCACCCGGGCTCGGCGGTTCTCTGCCCCCCTATGGACGACGCGAGCCCCCTATCCCCCAAGGCCAATGCGTTCAGTATCGCCTCTCTGATTTCAGCCGCTGAGCGCGAGGGAAAAGGAGGCGGCGACGAAGACGACGACGACAACGACGAGGAGGAGGTTGTAGTCGCTGCGCTGGACTCCGAGCCCAGCGCCGCCGCCGCCGTTGGTGGGGGCCTCCGCAGACCTTACAGCCCCTCCGCTGCTGCTGCTGCTGCTGCCGCCGCCCGGAGGAGGATGCATTTTAGCGCCGTTACCCGGGACATGGAAGGTAAGCGGCGAAGAGACTCGAGAAACTTGCTTTAAAAAAATAAATAAATCACTTGGTGGGGAGGGGAGAGTGGATGTCTGCAAAAATATGTGGCGCCCCGCAGCCACTGCTTAGCGCAGCCAGCACCCAGAGGTCAAGGGCGAAGGGAGCTCCGGGGATCTCGCCCACCGACACTCGCGCAACTGCAGTGTTTGCTCGGATACTCTTCTCCCGGTTAGAGTAAGCCAGCTCTGCCGCGCTCGGAGACCCGGAGACGGCCCGAGTGGCTGTGTTGCAGGAAGGAAACCTTTCGACAACAGCCTCAGACAAAGCAAAACCCAGCACGCCAGTCCCTCTGCGGCAAGCACGCCGACACCTGGGAATTCAAGGTGCCTGGGCTTACTTCCGAGTAGACACGCCTCCGCTTGCCCTGCGCCGGCTCCCTTGCTCCAAGGAACTTCCGCGCAATGAAAATGTGTCGCGTATATTATTTTCCGTGGCGCTTTGTCGCCGAGGAATAACGCGGGTCTTGGGGGCTTCTGAACTTAGGCTGCAGAGTTAGACCAGCGGTCCCTCCAAACTCTTCTTACTGGCACTGTCTCCGGGGGTCTGGGGAGCAGATTTTTCCCTATCCCAAGGGGACTGGACTGGGGAGCCATCTGTCTACAGAGCATGCCGTTTGCCGCTAAGCCACGAACGACCCTTCCTCATATATAACCTTCCCAATGGAGATCCGCAGCAAAAAGCGCCCCCGGATCCTCCAGCTCCGGGCTGTAGCCAGCGGAGATATACTCAGAGTAGACCCAAAGGAGCTAATGAACCTGTTAGTCATGCCCATTAGTTTCAATGGGTTCTGCTTGGAGTACCCATTATAATTCATAATAATTAACGACAACAATAATAATTATTATGATGATGAATGTTGTGCAGCATTACCAAGTCACTTAGCATTAAACTCACCGTGTGAGCGGATGGGTCTGTGAGCAGCAAACATTGCAGTTCTGTTTGGGGTTCTTAAAAAAAAAATAGTCCACACTTTTGTTTAACCGATCTAGGAACTAAACCACAACCTCTTCTGGTTTGCTCGCCCGCCCGGCGTCTTTTCTTTGGAAAACGACTCTCCTCTAAGAGTAACCGAGGCCGGAGTCCCGAAACAGAAGCCTACCTGGGCGCCAGCCCCATTGAACCCAGTGGGCTTGGCTTCCGAGTAAAAGCATCTGTGGGATTTGGGTGGCACATATAACGTTAGCAACTGGAGCCACCGCCCACGGAAAAAACAAACAAAGCACAGGCTCTCTCAAATCGATAGTAAATCTAGGTTAGGCACATGCTTGTAATGTGCTGCTTCGCTGTCAATTAGCAAAGTAGCCCTGAGCTATGGAGTTATTAGCAGCGATTGCAGCTCAGTCAGGAAGGGACCACGTGTGTGTTTGGGGGGAGGGGGGGAGAAGCTCTCTCTAATTTGCCTGTAAGAACAAGAGAAAGTTGAGTATTTGGGACATATAGGTCTATTCTATTCTCATTATTAAATTATAATTAAATTCTATTCTTATTATTAAATTTACAAGGAACTATAATAGTTCCCTTCTACATAAGAAAAGTCAAGGGAACGCAAATCTAACCACAGGACTTTTTAAAGTCCCGTTCCTTTGAGTGGGAAGAGGTGAAGTCCTAACACTTATTGAAAAATAAATGGCTGAAACTTCGGAATAAATGAATGACCGGATGGTTCCCATATACGATGCAGATTATACACACAGGATCACACTAATGTTCTGTGGAGCTGACATAAAACACGTTTGAGTCTTGCTTCCCGGTAAATATGGTAAACACTGGGTTATATTTTATATACAGAGATCTTAATCACTTAACTTGGAAGCCAGTTCCATTTAAGTTAAAAAAAAAGTTTACTATAAATAAACACACAGAAATGAACTTGTGCTAGATTCCACTGCGATAGCCCGGTTCATTTCAACGCGCAACGGGGCGTTAGCCTTGGCGGGGAGGAATTAATTCACGAGATTACAGAGCTTGGAAGAAATACAAATAATTAGAAAGAAAATAAAATAGCAAGTCATATGGCGCTTATAGAAAGTATAAAACAATGGTTTTAGAACTTTAAAAAACCCCGGCTGGTTCAAAGCCAGGAGGCGATTTTCTACAAGGCCACAGAGTAGCTGAAATCAATAAAGTCGTTTAATTGGAGAGTGGCGGAGAGAGTTCTCTGTTTCAAATATTCCATTTGGGGGGGGGGGAGACTGGGGGCTCATCCAGACGACCAGAGCAATAAAGGCTATATGCTGTATTACAGCGCAGCAAGGACACAGTGCTAAACAGCAAGCGAATAACACAGGACGCAATATGGATTTAGCACGTGTTTGCAAACCGCCTGGAAGAACTAGCTGGTGGAAATGCAGGATACAAATAAAATTTAATTAATTAAACTTCCCGGAAAGGTCACCTATAGGAACCGCACGGAAGTGAATGGGAGAGATGTGGTACTGCGCGGTTCCCGTTCACTTCCATGGCTCTCTCTCTCCAGTATGAGACCTCCTGGCTTGAGGAGGTTTCCAAGAGTAGCTCAGAATAATATGACGGGCTTCCACGCTATATCTTAAAACAAGCCATAAGAACTTTTTAAAAAGTTGCTTTTTAAAGGTTACTTTTAAAACAGACTATACTTACTTGAACTGACTCTTAAACAATATTAAAGCTTCTATTGTATATTCGCTATTTCATTATATAGCGGGATTAAACCTCGGGAGGAGAGTCCTGGCAACTTTCCCCAAATTTCTTAGTAACCCAATTCTCTTACAGGAACATTTTTTTTTGAAAGGAAGTAAACTCCATTGAATAGGATATCTAAAGAGTCGTGTAGGAAAAGATGCCCACTCAGTCTGATTTCAGTGAGTATTCTCCGCAGGAATAACTTTAATCTTAATTTTATTTTTAAATCCGAACAGAGGAATCCGAATAATTCTGTGGTTTCCTTGGAACTTGACTTCCAAGGAAATGCACTTCCCACGGCAATCTAATAATAACAGTAACTTCCCAAACTAATCTAATAATAATAATAATACCTCTTCTTGAAACCAATACCATTTCATTCCTTCCAGCGTGCTGAGCATTTGGGAGGGGGGAGTCATAGCTTAGTGGTAGGACATCTGTCTGCCTTGCATGCAGAAGGTCCCGGGCATCTCAGGTAGAGCTGCGAATGTTCCTTTTCTGAAACCCTGCCTGTCATTGGGGACAATATTGAACTAGATAGATCAGTGATCTGACTCTGGGTTAGCAACAGCGAATTTATCCCCCTACCCTCTCCAATACTGTGTTCACATATTAGCGAGCCCGCAATCCGGATTAGTACTGCAATCTCATATATAGGACAGTAAACCTCACTCAACACTGTATAGATCGGGGGCCTAATTCGGACAACTTCGGGTTGGAGAGGGGATTCCTGTACAAGTCCTCCTGGCCATTTAAAGAGAGTTAAGAGCTCAAATAAGGCCCCTCGCTTTTGCTTCTAGTATACGGCTTAAGAGATTTGTGGACCGGCGCTTGCTAAAACTTCAGAGGTCCTGGGATAAAAACGAGCCTGTTTGAATGGGTAGGAAAACTGCAGTGGTGCTGGATGCGTTTGCACATCTATAATATGCATATAATTAATTTGCATTATAAAAGGAAATGGGGATGAGGGTGGGTGAGAGGCGATGCAAGTGGGTTGTTGTTGTTTTGTTTTTTTTAAGAAGTTGCATGTAAATTTCTGCTTGCATCAAAGCTGGGAGAGCGAGCCAAGGGAGAGCTCCAGGAAAAGCCCACCCCCTCCAAGCGCGCGCGCGCGCGCTCCCCGCTTGTCAATCAATCACTCCGCGGCTCCCGAGGCAAGGAAAAGTGCGCGCGTTACCTGCAGGGGCTCCCCTTTATCGCCATTGAAGAAGAAGGGAGGGGGGGGAAGGAAAGTAAGAACCGGTTTGGTGGCAGCGAAAAGAGGGAGGCCCTCTGCTGAGAGAGAGAAAGAGAGAGAGAAGAGGCCGCCTCACAGCCAAGCCAGGAGAAAATGGAAGCAAAGCAGGGCGTTTAAAAAATGAGGGGGACAAAGAGGGTGGGGGGCGGAGGTGCCGAGCCCTTCCCGGGCAGCCAGCCGCCAGCGCTCGCTGGCTGACTGACGGCCGGGCTGGCTGACTCGCCCTCTCCCTTTCGGGGGCGAGGCCAAAAGCCCAAGCCGAGAGGGGGGGGGAGAAAGAGTTTGGCGGTGGGAGGAGGGACGTCCCCTGCTGGGCTGGGCGCGAGGAGGAGATAGGAGAGCGTGGCGCGCGCGCCCAGGCCTCTCCACCGCCGCGCTCCCCCCCCCAGTCCCCGGGGGAATGACTCAGTCCGTCTGTCAGTCAGTCAGTCAGTCAGGAGCGCCACAGCGCGAGAAAAAAAAGAGAGAGGCAGTCTGAGGGAGTTCTTGTCAGTAGCGCTCGCTTGCTCTCTCGCGCCGCCGGGGAAGCGAGAAAACGCCAGAGAAAAGGAGCTCGTTCCTTCAGAGCGCGAGGGACTTTTTTCTGGGCCTCTTTCTCTCGGCGTTCAGTTCTCTCGGCGTCTCTCCGGCGCAGAAGCCGGAGCCGAGGCGGTGGCCTTCCTCGGAGAGCCCCCGGCGCGTTTATGAGGAGAAGCAGCCGCGGGGAGAAGCTGTAAAGTTTCTGGTGCGCGCGCAGGCGCGCCGCCGAGAGCGGAGGAGCGAGCCAGCCGGCGCTGAGGCGAACTTGGCCGAGCGCTTTTTTTTTAAAGGGGGGGTGAGAGAGAGAGAGAGAGAGAGAAGAGAAGAGGCCAAGTCAAACGAGAGAGAGGGGGGGCCCTCCATTCTCTTTCTCCCTCAGCGGCGGGGCGCTATAAATTGAGGCGGCTGTGGCGCCGCGGCCCAGTTTACCTCAGGAGGGCGAGCAGCTCCGGGAAGCGAGCGAGCAACCGACCTGACCGCCCGCTGTTCTCTCTCTCTCTCTCCCCCCCCCCACTCCTTCCTTCCCTCCTTTCTCTCTCTTTTCTTCCTCCTCTTCTTCCTCCGGCATGATATCAGCCATCTCCAGCCCTTGGCTGACGCAGCTGTCCCATTTTTGCGACGTCGCCGCTTTCACGGCCAACAGCCTGAGCAGCCTCAACGCGTCGGCGGCGGCCGCGGCCGGCTACCACCACCTCTCGCCGTCGCCGGGGGACCCGTACGGGCAGCATGAGCCGCCGCACTACGAGCCCTGCTCGGCCCAGCAGCAGCAGCAGCAGCAGCAACACCCGCCGCCTCAGCCGCCACCGGCGCCGCAGCACCACCACGCCAGCCAGCAGCAGCAGCAGCAGCAACCGCAGCAGCTCGGCTACGCCTTCCCAGGCGGCTCCGGGGCCAACCCTCCTCCGCCGCAGCCGCCGGGCTCCGACACCCCCGAGAGCGGCGGAGGGGGAGGCGGCGGAGGCGGATCGGCGCCGGCCTCGGCCAAGGCGCCGGTCAAGAAGAACCCCAAAGTGGCCAACGTCAACGTGCAGCTGGAGATGAAGGCGCTGTGGGACGAGTTCAACCAGCTGGGCACCGAGATGATCGTCACCAAGGCCGGCAGGTCAGAGCCCTTTTGCGCCTTCCTCCCCTTTCTTCTTTTGCGCGCAGGGGGGCGGGGGTTGGACTGGATGACCCCGGAGGTACCTTCTAATTCTGCCATTCCCGGCCTCTCCAGGCTTCCTAGGCTGGAGTAAATGGGGGGGGGGGTCTTGCTCAGAGGAGATCGGGAGTGGCGTAGCGTGGGTTGTCAGCACCCGGGGCAAGGCAAGTAATTTGCGCCCCCTAACCCATGGATTTGCGCCCCCTAACCCATGGATTTGCGCCCCCTAACCCGTGGATTTGCGCCCCCTAACCCGTGGATTTGCGCCCCCTAACCCGTGGATTTGTGCCCCCTAACCCTAACCCCCAGATGTTGCGCCCGGTGCGGCCGGCCCCCCTGCACCCCCCACGCTACGCCACTGATCGGGAGAGGCTTCCCTTCGTGGCGCCTTTTGAAATGAACGGACCTAAGGGAGTCACGTCCGTTGACTTCAGTGGGGCTACTCTGAGCAAGGCTAGAATGGGACTCCGTGGGGCGCTAGGGGCTTCCTTCCGAGGAAGTGGGAGCCGCCGTTTCTCCTCACCCCCAAACTTCTTCCTGGAAAGATCCCTTCTCAGGTGCTTTCTGCCCCGATGGGCAGGCAGTGCGGACGAATGGGAAACATACCAGGCGTTCTTTTATTTATTTTAAGGCATTTATTATTATTATTATTTATTATTATTATTATTATTATTATTATTATTATTATTATTATACGATCCTGCCACAGTTGGGCGCTTTGGGGATGTCCCGTTGAATACATAAATATAATCTGGGGGGACTGGGAAGGAGGGAAGGCTGCGATCCTATGCCTGCAGAAACTTGCAAGCGCTGTTGGGCTTTCTTCTGAGCAGAAGACACGCCGAGGATCGCGGCGTTAAGGCTGCGATTCTGTGCGCGCTTTGCATAGTAAAAGCTTTTGAGCGCGTTGGGACTTTTAATCGACTTCCTGGAGTTTATTCTTCGTTCCTGTCATGAATACCACCAGGCACCCTTTCCCCCCCCCCCTCGCTTGCTTGTGGCATTTTTTTCACCCCCCCTTCATTGTTTTCCTTACGTTCTTCCTGCTGTGGCTTTGGTTAAGTGCAGGAGTTACTAAGGAACGAATTCGTCCCTAAACGCCCCGATCCCAACCACTTTCGCTCGTTTCCTCCTCTCCTCCTTCAGCGGTGCTTACTTCCAAGTAAGACTATGTGATCCAGGATCCTTCACGTTGACTCCGGATTTCATGTAGGGACATCTCGGCTTATCCGACCGAAAATGTTGCTGATTTGTTTGCTTTTTTTTTTTTTTTTAAATCCCCTTTACAGCTCACAGTAGTACAGGCTAACGCTGGTGGAAACCTTTTTGATTTGAAAAATAGGTGTGCAGGATCATTATTATCATCATAATGCGATGATTAAATGATTAGTTCATTACCAGTCTTAATCAACCCTCATCCTTCCAAAACTCTTTCTTGAGCCCCCACCTTTACATATATGCACAATGTGTATTTTTAAAAAGCAGCGCTGTAATGGTTTAATAGATCCTGTACACGTTTACTCAGAAAGAAGTCCTACTGAGTTGAATGAGAATTGCTCCAAAGTGTGTGTGCCTAGGATCGCAGCCTGAGCTCCCTCTACCGCCCCGCCCCACCCTACCCTCCTCGTCATTTCCTTCCGATAATTTGCTGCCCATTATAACTTTAAAATAGCTTCCCGCAAGGTGGTAGCCCACAAATTAACTAAATCTAATTGTACTCAAAACTGGCTGATCCACTTTGATCCTGAACGCAACAACGTGTACTTGTCATTCCGGCTGATTTAACGAGGACTCATTTTCACCTAAACAAATTGTTTCGGGTGGTGGCGTCAGCGGTCTCCCTTTGATTCGGCGGAAGAGGGAAGCTCGATCCCTAAAACCCTTCGCTCAGGTAGAAGCAGCCCGCCTGGCCTGACTTGGTTTGTGGGTTGTAACGTGCAAAGGGGTCAACGCGTGACCACCAGGGTTCATTTCCTATTTTGGGAAGAAAAAAATGTACAAAAATCAGAATTAAACGTTGAGATTCAGGCAGTCGAGCGGAGATTTTAACTTACACAGGAATACGCTGCACGCTTTAAAACTTTATATCTTAATATTTTAGCTGGCGCAAAATTTGCTTAAAATACACGTCATTTCTTTTCATTGTCCGGAGTTTGGGTTCTAGTCTCTGTTGAGTCGCGTAAAATGTGGGTTTCGCAACATACGGTTTCTTTCTTTCTTTCTTTCTTTCTTTCTTTCTTTCTTTCTTTCTTTCTTAAAACCGTCCCACCACAGTGCAGAAAATTAAAGTTCAGAATTTCAATGCCGTTTTAATGCTTTTTTAAAAAAAAAAGTTCCTAAGGAATGAATTCAAATTCCCTTCGGGGGATAGATAGGTTGGAAACATTTTATAGGCCTGTTCTGGAAGAAAATATATATTTAAAAACTTCACTCTTTCAGGGTAATCTGCTTTCAGTCACTTGTGTTTCTTTAAGGGGAAGCTCTGCGTTTTGTCTCAGTGTGGAAAAGAAAAGAAGAGTTGGGAGCGCAGAACAGAGAAAGCCTCTTATAAATGTGTGGGGAAGCGCGGAGAGGCAAACGTGTGTTTACATTGCTTAAAATATATATGAAAAAAAACAGGGAGGGGGTTATATCAATACGGAGCTTTGTTAGTACTTTATTTTGAGCGGGGGAAATGATAGGATTTCGCCTGTTTAGTCATCGCTTTCTATTCATGCCTTCGGAAGGGAAGTAAAATAAATTCAGGATTCGCCCTAGCAGGCCTCTCAAACTCTCTCTCTATATAGTACACACACACACACACACACACACACATATATATATATAGCATATATACATACACAATAAGAACAAAAATAGGTTGGTTTTTTTTAAAAAAAGTATTATGTTTCGTTAAAGCCTTAGTACAGCATAATTTAAACATTCATTTATAAAATGATGGGGATTTATTTTTTTTGCATTTTAAATTTTCCCTGGGTATATACTAAATGAAACACCTATTTCAGAGGACCGCATAAATTAACCTAAACACACACGGCCACCCCCAACTTTCCTGTCCCAGCAGGAGTTGTCGTATATTATGCTCCCGTTTTGTTACAGCAACAACCCACAATTCAGTTAAGTTGAAATTATTAGGAATTGTTGCTCCGTTGGGGCCCCGACTATGGAGCGGTTTCTGCCGAGGCAATGAACGCCGCCCAAGGCGCTATAAACAGACCTCCGCTTCCGCGTCAAGAGAAAGTTCAAGCCTGCGCTTAGTTCCTCGGAAGTAAGACCCAGCAAGGTTCAGTTCCTCACTAGCTAAGAGTCTTTAGGGTAACATCCTCTGTGGGTACGCGGTCAGCAGTTGGTAGATCAGCCCCGCTGGTTTCAAAGGGGAATTGACTGAAGAATCACAGTCCCTAACTTCTTTTTATGGCAAGAATGCGGAGAGAGGGGGAGGGCTAGCTGGGGCCTTGAATCTGATCCCAACCAGCGTGGCAAATATCGTTGGTCTTCCAATCGCGGCACACGGGCTCACTTTTATTTTGTTAGAGCAAGGAGCTCCGGATCTGGCTTGTCGGCCCCATAACCTTTTCGGAGAGGAGCCGCTTTGGTTCTGGAAAGGAAAGACTCCATTGCAGAGAAGAGGTGTGCGCTGTAGTACCATTTGGGTCTGACGCTTTGGGGGAATTTTTCTTTTCTTTCTTTCTTTCTTTCTTTCTTTCTTTCTCTCTTTCTTTCTTTCTTTCTCTCTTTCTTTCTTTCTTTCTTTCTTTCTTTCTTTCTTTCTTTCTTTCTTTCCTTCTTTCCTTCTTTCCTTCTTTCTTTCTTTCTCCGGCTGTTCCTCGGGAAGCAGAAACGCCTGCACATGTTTGCTGGTAGCAAACCGTGAGCAGAAAGGAACAAAGCCTGCCGAGTCTACCACCGTCTCCTGCCGAGAATGTTCGGTAGGAATTATTAGCCAACCCGGTCATAATTTTCTGTGTCCAGTCGCCCCCGCTCTCTTTCCCTTTCTGTTTACACCTCTGCAGCAAGGAGTGATGCAGAACACCTGCTGGCAGGCACTGGGCACGATCCATGCTCTTTTAAACTGCATTGATCTCCCCCTCTCTTCTTATCAGAATGTCATACATTTAATAAAAACACCTTCCCAATCCTGGGAACCTTAGTTTACACCTTAGAATCCCCAGTACCCTTAACAAACTACAGTTCCCGTGATTACTTTTGTGTGGTGTGTGTGTGTGTGTGTGTGTGTGTTCTTTAAATGTATGGTGTGTAAGCAACTTGATCTCTCCCAGGGGAATCTAGGCGATTTCCAACGAACTTGGCTTTGCCTGGATCTTGCCCAGCCTTTTTAGAGCAAGGATTTTTTCCTTTCCTGGGAGGCGATTTTTTAGTAATTGGTCTAGAAGTTATGTAGCAGTGTCAGAAAGAGAATACCCACCCCCTTTTAAACTTCCACAAAAGAGCACTCTGTTTACTTACTTTACTTGGCAGTTTAAATAATATTTGACTCTGGACTTCACAGTCCTACGGTGACTCTATAGATACGTGTTTTGGGGACCCTCCTGCTCGTTCTTCTGAGTGATTCGCTGGACTTCTGCTCCTAAAGTTCTACCTGGATGGCACAGTTTATAATTGTTGATCGTGTTAGAAGAACCCTTTTAACTTAATACGTTAAAATGAATTTCCTCCCCCAGGCACGACAGAAGTTGTTTAGCGTTGTTCCTGTCGCTTTGAGTGTTTGCTCAGAAGTAAACCTCGCTGTAGGAAAGCGTAAATGTACACAGTTGTTGCGTTTAAGCAGCACACACACACACACACACACACACACACACACACACACACACACTTTCCTTTCTAGTCCCTTTGGAGCTAACCGAAGGGACATGGGGGAAAATACAAACTGGCTATGAGATAATCACTACCTCATGTGGACGCCCCGCATAAAAGTGAGCGAGCAAAGCGTGACATTGCCACTCTAAATCTAAAATGCTATACGCAGTCACTTGGGATTGAGTCTAATTGGACTCGATGCGATTTGCCTCTGAATAAACATGCCTGCGAGGATTGTAGTAAAAAGTACAATGTGGAAAACGTTTATTTAGGAAAACAGAGATTCTGGATTTGAAAGGAATCTCTCCATGGGCGAGCTTTTTGCTTTGATTTAAAAAAAACAAAGACTTGCGGGAAAAGGAAACTGATGCCCCAGTTTGTCTCTCAGATTCACGAAAATTAGGGTTCATACCATCCGGCAGCTTCTAAGTCAATGGCTGCTTTTGTTCTGAATTGGTAGGGCTGAAATAATGGAGCGGGGGAATGGGCGACTTCCTAAAACCTCGGCGATTGTTTCAATGGGGGAAAATGCTCTTCGCATTGATTTCGGTTTGGTTTCAGAGTTCTTTGCCCACATTCCTGGGCCCTGCTGTGTGCGCGGGCCTCCATAAGTGAGTTGTGGGGGGTTGTGGGGCGTGGTTTTTGGATTTGAAAGCCACGATCGTGGTTTCCCCAAGAAGCCCTCTATCTGAAACGGATTTCCTTTTTTAAGAAAAGGTCAGCGCCATTTATTTCAACGGGGGTCACGTCCCAGTGAACGTGCTTATTTATTAGCAACACTGATACACAGCTTAATTTTTTTAAATAAAAAACCCCTGGCTGTAAAGGGTTTTAGGGTCTGTGTTCAGGGTCTGCTGATCTGAAATCCATGCATTTCGTATGTTAACGAGGCCCTGAGCTTGTGAATCGAACCGTTAACCCCTTCCGGACTCCTATTTTTGGTCGTGTGTGTGTGTAAATAGCGGGTTGTCAAATTTTTAAACGTCAATTTTAGATAGAATTACAATTGCAAATCCCCGAAACGCTTAGGTCGGGCCAGGGCGAGTTTGCTCGACGTAGTTCTGCGCTGATCCCTGCTGCTCTAGAACTTGATTTCGTCCATCTACATTGTAGAAAATAAGCCACGATTCTATTATCCGCGATTCTATTATTCTTTGGAGGTGGGTCACTCCAAAGCGGTTTTCTTTGCTTCTTCGTCTTGACTGATTTTAGTAGAGTTGATTACGAAGCAAGATTCTCTAGGGAGGTCTTCTAAAAATCGTGCTTGCGCGTTTGAGAATCTGCTGGGTTATTTTTAAATGGAACAAGGAGGGAAGAATTAAGGCTTAATTCCTAAACATTTACTGGGGAGTAAGTCCAGTTTAACTTACTTGGACTCAGTTCCGAGTAAAGGCAAAAATGCTCGGCGAAAGTGGTGGGAAAAGTTACTGGATATCGTTCCTGTCTGTATTTTAAACTCTCTCACATGTGTACAGTCCTTACATTTTAGCCCAAACCGTTTTAAAATTCTGAGCGCCTCTACCAGAGGTGGGGAAAGGGAAAGGTTAATAAGGGGCAAAACAAACCGATATAATTTTTTTAAGACAGGCTTCTAGTCCCTGGTAAGGGCGAGTGGTCCGGTTTATTTTAACGACTCCTTAAAACCGGTGGTGTTTCAAGCTGGAGTTTCTCAAGTTAACGTGTTTGTTTTTCAAGCTTCATTTAAGGCCAAACGCGAAAAAACACCGGGGCGGGAGGTTAATAGGGTTCACCTCCTGTTAAACTATCAGCTCAGGGCCTGACACAATATTGCGTTCCGGGTCTGGGGGTGTGTGGTTTGGTTATTTCCAGAACGACTCCGAAGCCCCCCGCCCCAGACAGGACAAGCAGGCACCGTTAAGCAGCGATGCCCGCACATTTTCTACAAAGAGCATGTTTGGTTCGGAGCCGGCCAGAGAATCTCTCTCTCCCAAGCCCAGACTGGGGGTGGGCAGAGAAATGTTAGGGGGGAGGCTCGTGAAACGTCGGGAACAGAAAGGACAGCTGTCCCAATCCGCAATGGAGACTTCTCCCTCCCTCTCCTCTGTCTCTCTTTTTCCAACGGAGCCTGTGCTTCTTCCTCCTGGAAAGCGAAGCAGCTCCCGGACGGGGTGGCCAGTCTTCTGTTGCAGCGAGCAAGCGAGCCTGCACCAGTGCGCCTCTTTGCCTGGGAGTAAAACGCCCGTTGAGCCTGGGGAGCTGCTGAAGATCTGCGTGCCCCGAGGGAAGGCAGGAGCAAGCGAACCTACGTACCAGAGAGCCCACGGACCAGGAGTACACTGCTGGCAGGGGAGGACTCTTGTCCGCCTTCGTTTAAGATAATCCATTTGTTTTAGTATTTAAATTGTAAACCGCCTTGGGTGCCTTGGCAGAAAAGGCGGTATACAAATCCAATAAGTAATTAAAACATACAACCCAGCTCCCTGCGTCTTGCGGACTGGGTTCTCGCAGAAGTTTATGCCGCAGTAAACCAACCCATCCTTTTAAGGTCGCTTCCAGGCGGATTTTTGTTTCGTGAGCATTCAGCCCGACTTGTTTTGGGGAGGGGGAGGTTAGACGACGTAGCAGGCCTATTTCACGAGCAAGTCATTCTGCTCTGTGGCAAGGAGGAGGAGAGATTAGACGACGTTGTGCCAAGCAAGTGCTATTCTGCACTTTCCAAGCGCCGTCCTTATTTTTCAGAACATACCAGTGTTCCCTGAAAGGGACCCAGTTTAACAAACCTGCTCAGATATCTTCTTCATAGGATGGTACAACTTTTTTTTGGTGTTTGTGTGTCGGGGAATCGTCCCTTACATCTCTGATTAGAAGCAAGAGAAACGGACAGCTAAGCGGGTCTCTTTACCACAAGCTACTAAGTTCACTGGTGCCGCATAAGTCCCGCACTGTGACTCCTCTCTAAGAGGAGTTACGTACTGAGGCTACAGTTCTATACAACGGGGAGTAAGACCCAACGAACTCAGCAGGGCTGAATAGATATATATTCGACTGCGCTGTTGATGGGACGGATTGTGGCCAGCCTTACCCAACTTTTATCTTTCCGACCCATTGTAGATCGAGCCTCTGCATACTTACTTGGGAGTAAATACCATTCTGTTGCAATAGGTGTTGCCCTTAGAGACGAAGCCTTAGAGTTTCGGGATTGTTTAGGTACAGAATTTTAGGACTGTAGAGCTGCAAGGGACCACGCGGGTCATCTAGTCCAACCCCCTGCGATGCCCGAATCTTTTGTCCAAGGCGAGGCTCGAACCCACGACCCTGAGATGAAGAGCCTCTTGCTGTACCCGCTGAGCTAACCCAGCCATCCCCAGAAAGCTGGTCTGATATAAAATTCATTATATATTTTTCGGAGTGGGGCCTCCTGCACATTTGATTTCAGAAGCCCCATCCTATCCGTTTTCTTAGACACCCAATTTATTTCGGGTGGGATTTGCTCCCAAACAAGTTTGCTCGGAGTTGACACCTACTTTATCCTCCCATCAGCTTAGCAGTTAAACATTTTAGCTGGGGGGTCCTGACCGATTTCAAGGGGGGTTTTATTTCCCAATGGGGTGGGGGGAAGCGATCCAGAGAATTGAATGCTGCGCGCTTAGCTGTGTGAGCAGAAGCCGGCTGGTGCTTTCAGAAAAGGCTCCCGCCGGCCTTGGACTCTGCCTGGATTGCGCGCAAGGCGCCTAAGGATTTATTTTTAATTTATATCCCACTTTTTTCTCCAGGGAGCTCAAGGTGCTTCTCTCCCTCCTTATTTAATCTCCGCAATAGCCCTGTGAGGTAGGTTAGGCTGAGAGAGCGTGACTTGCCCAAGGTCACCCAGTGAGCTTCATGGCCCAGTGGGGATTTGAACCCTGGTCTTCCAGATAAGAGTCCACACTCTAACCACTAGGCCACACTGGCTCAGAAAGCCTGAGGCTGCTTATGCGCACACCATGCATTTTAAAACACATTCTTCCAAAAGATCCTGGGAACTGTAATTGGCGCCACACAGCGCTACAGTTATAGGGACACGGGTGGCGCTGTGGGTTAAACCACAGAGCCTAGGACTTGTCGATCAGAAGGTCGGCGGTTCGAATCCCCCCCATGGGGTGAGCTCCCATTGCTCGATCCCTGCTTCTGCCAAGCTAGCAGTTGGAAAGCGCATCAAAGTGCAAGTAGATAAATAGGTACCACTCCAGCAGGAAGGTAAACGGCGTTTCTGTGCGCTGCTCTGGTTCGCCAGAAGTGGCTTAGTCATGCTAGCCACATGACCCGGAAGCTGTAAGTCGGCTCCCTTGGCCAATAAAGTGAGATGAGCCCGCAACCCCAGAGTCGGTCACGACTGGACCTAATGGTCAGGGGTCCCTTTACCTTTAGAGCTACAGTTCCCAGCACCCTTAACAAACTGCAGTTGCATTATTCTTTTGTTGCAGGGGCGGGAGAGCCTTGTGCTTGAAACGGTTGGGGTGTACTCGGTCTAAGCTCCAGGCTGAGCTTCTGAGAAACGCATAAGTCCGAATCACACCCCACCGCCTCAGCTGGGAAAAGTTTGGTCCCTGGAAAAGGGTCTCGCCTGGGGAACGTGCCTCCAGTCTTGGGATGCTGGGCCCTTCCTCGGCTGATCTCCTCAAGCTCTTCTGAGCCAAGCTAGGCATAGGCACGGAGGAAACTGCTCTATAGGGATTCAGACCATTCCTCCTTCTAGCTCAGCGTTGTCAACAATGACTGGCAGCCGTGGTTTCAGACCCACGTGAAGGTGCCAGGATTGAACGTGGGACCTTGTGCATGCGAAGCAGACCCTGTACCACAGTCCTATGGCCACCCCCGTTGAAGATACCTGCATTTAAGAGCCATCAGAATTTACTCTTAGTCTTGGACTCTTGCTCTCCTGGCTCTTAGCCAGCGCATGGCTCAACCTTCACTTAGGATGGAGCCCACAAGCAGAAAGACTGAGATGCAGCTCAGACTTCTTTTCACTGTAAAGGTAAAGGGACCCCTGACCATTAGGTCCAGTCGTGACCGACTCTGGGGTTGCGGTGCTCATCTCGCTTTATTGGCCGAGGGAGCCGGCGTACAGCTTCCGGGTCATGTGGCCAGCATGACTAAGCCGCTTCTGGCGAACCAGAGCAGCACACGGAAACACCGTTTACCTTCCCACTGGAGTGGTACCTATTTATCTACTTGCACTTTGACATGCTTTCGAACTGCTAGGTTGGCAGGAGCTGGGACTGAGCAACGGGAGCTCACCGCGTCACGGGGATTCGAACTGCCAACCTTCTGATCGGCAAGTGCTATGCTCTGTGGTTTAACCCACAGTGCCACCTGCGTCCCTTTTTTCTTTTCACTGTAACCACATGATAAAGCCTGCCTTCAGGTTCCTGCTGTGGACTGAATGTGAGTAAAACTTTATTCTTGCTTTTAAAGAAGACTGTGTTGTGTTGTTATTATTCTAAGAGGGAGATAAAGGGGAAACTTACCAGGAACAATCCAGACTGGACAAGCCAGACCTGTTTGCTTCATTCATTAAACGGTTCTAATGAATCATCAACTTATTTCCAATAAGTTGCAAAGGCAATGTGCGCTGCTGTTTACTCACTAGCGTGAGTGAGGAGGGATAATATCAAAACAATATATCCTCTCCTACCTTCCTTAACATTCCCACAGCTTTTACGCCTAGTCTCTTCTGCACACTTTCGCTGGGGTGCAAAGGTTTGGGGCTGCTGCCAGAGCCATGGGTTGCGCTGGGGCATTTCGCCCCCAATAAGAGTTAATGCCCTATGCGACGCTGCTAACTTCCGAGTCCCGCATCCTGCTCAGCACGGAGTACCAAAAAACCTCGGAGACGATATGCCCTAACAACTGTGGGAGGAAAGAAGAAGCGTCTTACAGAGCGATTTTCGGCGAAGTTAGCACCGTTCATGGAGCTTATAAAGGGGCTTCGTGGGAAAGGCTGTAGCTGATTGTCAGAGCATCTCCAACCCTGGAGAACGGCTGCCAGTCAGTGTAGACAGTACTGAGGCAGATGGACCAATGAGTGTGAGTCTGTGGGAGGCAGCTTCCTGTTCGCGTATGTATGTCATGCTCAGGCAAACTGGAACAGGATCGCCTTCTTATGGAGCGCAAATGCTTTTCCTGCCCCAGGAATGCGCCATTCCACAGGAACTTCTTCCACAGTAAATCTGTTGGCCTTTAACGTCCCACTGGGCGGCTCTTCGCTTGCTTTTGGTGCAACAGAATCACGCTGGCACCCTTCTGGAAGCTGGGGCGCTCATCCTGAAGATGGGAGGGGGAATCGTCCCCAAGCCAGGATGCCGCGCATATTTGTGCAGGCTCCAGACAGGCCCCGGGGGGAAACGTGGGCGGAGAACCAACCGCTTTGCAGCAGGCTCAAGCGGCGCTGTTTCACCTGGCCGGTCCACATCCGTTCCTAATGTTCAAGGGTCTTATGTTATCCGACGTTCGCCCTGTGCAGAGTAGACCCATTAAAACTGACGTTCTCGAATAACTTGGGTGTGTTCATTTTAATGGGTCTACCCTGAGTGCAACTTGGGCGGCGAAGAAGCTCCTCGCACTTAGAAGAGAAGCATGCTGGATGAAAGGCGAGGCAGAATCCTTCTCCTGCTGGATTTCTGCTTGCAAGGGTTTTGAATTCATTGCACCGCGGAGAAACCGCCACCAACAGCCTGAGGCGGGGTAGCCTGGGCCCTGGGAGCGGGAGATATTGCACTTGAGACTTGTGCATGTGGGACCTGATCCGAAGCTGCTGAATCTCGGGAGCAGCGTGCGCCCTCGAAATAAGTAGAGGAGGAGGGGGGTACCCACGTGGGCGAAGGTCGGCCTATTAAGAGTTCCTCAGGCTGCTTTCACTTTCCTCTTTTGGCCCCTAGAATTGTATTTTTGGGGGGGGGGTGGAGGGAGGGGAGACATCCAAAGCTCAGAGGGAGAGAAAAAAATCCAGCCCTGCCAGAAGCGAAAATATTTGGATTTATAAGTTTAAGCAGATGTTTGCCACTCCCTCTTCCGAAGAAAACCACACTGAAGTCAAAGGGATTTAAGTGTCCTTTTTGGCACCGTTGCGCTATTCTTCTCTGTGACCAGCATCTACATTTCCGGTGTCCCTAAAATCCCACGAAGCTGTAACAAGGGAACGGGGTGAGAAGAAACAATGAAACACACAATTAGCACATTTGCAAAGCTAAGCTGGGCTCCGCCCCCCGTATGGTTTCAGATTGGATGTGTGGGGTTGCCTCCATTGCGGGGGGTTGGACTAGATGACCCCTGGGGTCCCAACTCTGAATAGAGACGAGAGCGAGCGTGAGAGCAGTGTATTGGTCTGTGGGGTGGGGAACCGTAGGGCCAACCGAAACATAGTTGTGAGCAAGCTTCTAGATCTCACAGAGCTCTTCTGTGAAGAAGTGGCGTGGGGGACTCGGAACTTTGCTCTCCATCATCTTTGGATGGAATAGTTGTTGGTACTACAGCAACCTTACTCCCCACCTCCAAAAAATTGATCCAGCACGGCTTCCTTTCATTTCCAGTTTATCCACTTCTAACAAACAACTTCTCTCTATGTTGTGCATTAAGGAACAACATAGGAAGGCCCTTGGTTCACCTCGCGCTCTATACAGTGGTACCTCAGGTTACATACGCTTCAGGTTACAGACTCCGCTAACCCAGAAATAGTACCTCGGGTTAAGAACTTTGCTTCAGGATGAGAACAGAAATTTTCCTCCGGCAGCGCGGCAGCAGCGGGAGGCTCCATTAGCTACAGTGGTGCTTCAGGTTAAGAACGGACCTCCAGAACTAATTAAGTTCTTAACCCGAGGTACCACTGTAGTCTACACCAGGCTTCCTCAACCTCGTCCTCCAGATGTTTTGAGACTACATTTCCCATCATCCCTGACCACTGGTCCTGCTAGCTAGGGATCATGGGAATGGTAGGCCAAAAACATCTGGAGGGCCGAGGTTGAGGAAGCCTGGTCTACACGCCCTGCTGCGGCTCGCCAAAGCCCCCGATGGTTGCTCCTTCCTACCGTCCCTTTTCCTGCAGGGAGTAGCTCCCTTGGTAGAGCATAAGACTCCATCTCGGGGCCATCGTGGGTTTGAGCCCCACGTCGGTCGAAACATTCCTGCATTGCAGCGGGAGGGACTAGATGACCCATTTAGTCCCTTCGAACTCTGCAATTCTATGAAATCTACCCCTGCCCCCTTTAAACCGGAGATTGAACCAGAGCACTCGCTGGCCCACTGAGCTGCGCGTGCTCTCCATGCGCTTCCAGTAGCATGTTTACGACAGCCAGACAAGGGCTGCGCGCGCACACGCCACACGTTTAAAGCGCACAGCTCCCCAAAGGACGGTGGGAACTGTAGTTTAAGGGTGCTGTGACTCGAAGCCCTGTGGCGAGTAAACTATAGTTCCCAAGATTTCTCGTGTGTGTGTGTGATGTAATCTGCTTCAGGTGCTTCAGGTGCGTAACCAGCCGAGGAGAGCATTTTATGATGCTACCCAAAGTCCCACTGGTTTTAATCGTTCGGGATTGCCTCTTCTGACGAATCTTTCCTCTGTTCCTCTTAGCCTGTTCTTAGGGCATTGCCAGCCTAACTAACCAACCTTACCCTGACAGGCTGACGACGCTTACCCAAACCATTGTCACAACACAGGCGCTTGGATTTAAACTCATCTCTAGGCCCGCCCGCCACTTCCTTTTCGAGAAAATGGACGGGCTTCAAAGACTGAATGAATTTATTATTTCGGTCACAGACCAGTTCCAGCCCACAAACAATATCAAGGAAGTCATACAACACGATAGGGATACATTTGAATTTGCAATTAGGTATAATTAGGTACTGCAGGCGCAATGAGTTTTGTCTTACTTGGGCTGAAAGATTTTCTCCCCGGTTCCACTGAGACATTTGCTGCCTGGGTTGTGCGTAACCACCTTCCAAACACCAGGGTGAGGAGCACAGGTGAAGCTGCCTCGCAGAGTCACGCCAGGAAAAGGCTAGCTGTCCATTTATCCCAGAACTGTTTAGTATATGTTTGACCGGCAGCGGCTCTCCAGCTAGCTGGGCCTTCAAATACAGTGGTACCTCGGGTTACATACGCTTCAGGTTACAGACTCTGCTAACCCAGAAATAGTGCTTCAGGTTAAGAACTTTGCTTCAGGATGAGAACAGAAATCGTGCTCCGGCAGCGCGGCAGCAGCAGGAGGCCCCATTAGCTAAAGTGTTGCTTCAGGTTAAGTGCAGTTTCAGGATAAAAACGGACCTCCGGAACGAATTAAGTACTTAACCCGAGGTACCACTGTAAAAGGGGTCCAACAGCCGCGCGCACAGTGTGTGCGCTACACTTGCGGCTTCTTGGTAGACCAGTGGCGTAGCGTGGGGGGTGCAGGGGGGGGCGGCCCACCGGGCGCAACATCTGGGGGTTAGGGCAAATCCACGGGTTAGGGGGCGCAAATTACTTGCCTTGCCCCGGGTGCTGACAACCCACGCTACACCACTGTGGTAGACCATCCGTTTTGCAGGCCTCTCCAGGTAGAAGGGAGATCCCGTCGCAGGTCTAAAATCCCGGAGAGCAGCTGTCAGTCGGTGTAGGGATGATGCTGAGCTAGGTGGCCCAATGATCTGACTCGCTGTGAGGCAGCTCCAGCGCAGCCGCTTCAGCGCTGCTAATCCGTGGGTCGTTAGGGCAGCGCCCAGTCGGGTCAGGTGTGCTGGTTTGTTTTGTTTTCCCACGTACCTCGCCATCCACCGGGTGCAGGCAGGATCAGAAAAAAACGTTTTTCTCTAACTGGCTCATCACCTGCGCTGTCCTTTCCTTCCCTAATCCAGGAGGATGTTCCCCACCTTCCAGGTGAAGATTTTTGGGATGGACCCTATGGCAGACTACATGCTCTTGATGGACTTCGTACCGGTGGACGACAAGCGATACCGGCAAGTATTTCTTTCCGCCCATCTTCCCGGGTTGGAAGCAAATATTCTCATTAAGGGAGTCCAAATCGGCGCTCAGCAAACTTTGGAGTCCCTCGCAGCTCTGGGAGACTAGGGAGCGCTTGTTCAGCGCTTTGCCCTAAGCGTTTTACAAGTATAAAAAAAACCCAAACTCCGCCGACTTTGGAGTGAGCCCCGTTGAATTCAGTTAGGACTGGCTTCTAAATGAATATTGTGGTAAGGATCCTGCTGCAAGGTCATTTGCAACGGTTATGGGGGCAGAGCTGTGGGGCTAGAGTCGCCAGTGGTTCTTTTAGGGTTTGCTAGTGTTCAAGCTGTATGATGTCGTGTTTTCACGTTCTCTTAAAATCAAAGTCTAAGGGGCGATTGCAAATATTAGGAACCAATGCAAAACAAAAAAACAAACAAAAACCTTTCTTAAAAATCCCAAAACCGAGTTCGATATAAGCACTCCTAAATTCCAGATCAGGACAGTTTATTTATTTATCTAATGGATTCTCATTTGTATTGCTTTATTCTCTTATATGAACCAACCCACGAGGGAGCTCAAAAGTTGTAAATTCACAATGTTCTTGAATTATTTCCCTTCCCTGGAGACGGGAAAGTAACTTTTCAGTCGTGCAGCCCGATGCTATTATTCAGGTTTACTCTTCCCAGCTAAAGTGTCCCAAAGCCTATCACAGCCCGGTCCTATCTATCTTTACTCACGAGCAAGTCCCATTTATATTACTTGGGCCTTACTTCCAAGCTAATGCACGCTTATAATTGCAACATTGAAGGCAGAAGTTGAAACACCCCCCCCCCCACACACACACCTTTTGGACTGCCGCTCCGCTCGAGCATATCGTTTCAGCGACACGCCTGGGCGCATTCCGACGTGCAAACACTTTCTTGCGTGCCAATGCCGTGAGAATGTGGGGAGCGGTGGCTCAGATGAGGGATAAGTCGTGCAGGAGGGGAGAGAATGAAAAACTCTCCCCACGGGATCCCTTGGCTCGGCAGAACCAGCAGCTTTGAGCCCTGCCATTCTAACGCGCAGGAATGCCAAGCCCGGATGGCGATTACATCCCAATTTTACTGCCTCTTTTATCGTGTTTTCGCTCCGAGGCCTCGGCAATTTGTCAGCGATTATCTCCAATTTTGTACTCGGTAAAAGAATCCGCCTCACGGCCATCCTTCCAAACGGGTTCGGTCGGTGGAAGTCGATTTCTGGCTTGCAGGCCCTTAGGAATCGTGGGTGGGATCATCGGGTTGACTGAGAACCAACCCACACCCCCTCCGCCCGATCCACCCCCCCACCCGCGAGAATTTAATTGGCCACATTCTGTTGTCTGCTACAGCACTCCTATGCGTGTTTATTCTGTAGGTTCTGCTGTGTTTAGGATCCTGCAGTCGTCCATTGCAATTGCTGCGTGCACCAGTCAGGAAGGAAGCAACAGTCAGCTGGAAGGGAACTGGGTGTAGAGTCTGCGATCCTGTAGGCAGCTACTGAGGAGTAAGCCCCATAGAACGCAGGACTTTGGAACAGGGCCCCCTCTATCAGAATCCGGTGTACCATATTTCAAAGGAAGAAAGCCATCATCATTATCATTTTATTATTTATTAATAGTTAACATATATATATATATATGGTTCATTTTTAGTCACTCTCCATCTTCAAGCTCTGCACAGTTTAATCCTGGTGTCCCAAAACTAGCACCTATCTGAGTCAGATAATAATAATAATGATAATAATAATCCACTTAAAGTCAAGCTAGGCTTCTCAGAAGTTCATAAGACCCAATTACGTAAGCAATAAAAAACAACAACCCATAATTAAAACTCACAAAATAACAATCCCATTCAAAACACATCGCCAACATGGTGTCCTGCATATTTTTTGGACTACATTTCCCATCATCTCTGACCAGTGGCGTAGCGTGGGGGGTGCAGGGGGGGCGGGCCGCACTGGGCGCAACATCTGGGGGTTAGGGTTAGGGGGCGCAAATCCACGGGTTAGGGGGCGCAAATCCATGGGTTAGGGGGCGCAAATTACTTGCCTTGCCCCGGGTGCTGACAACCCACACTACGCCACTGTCTCTGACAACTGGCCATACTGGCTTGGGCTGCTGGGGGCAGGAGTGCAACAACATCTGCAAGGTACCTACACTGAGTACTTGCCATCTAAAGAGGTGTGTCCTCATAAGACAATGTCTAAAGTGATCTAAGTGCTCCGCTGACATTGACATGTTGACGAGAGCAGTAGAAGGGACATATAAGAATATGAAGTGGGGGAAACGGGAGACTCATTTTAGGCAACAAGAACCTCTATCTCAGGGGTCAGCAAACTTTTTCAGCAGGGGGCCGGTCCACTGTCCCTCAGACCTTGTGGGGGGGCTGAACTATATTGGGGGGGGATGAACGAATCCCTATGCCCCACAAATAATCCAGAGATGCATTAAATAAAAGGATACATTCTACTCATGTAAAAACACGCTGATTCCTGGACCGTCCGTGGGCCAGATTTAGAAGGCGTTTGGGCCAGATCCAGCCCCCAGCCTTAGTTTGCCTACCCATGCTCTATCTGTTCCCCAGTGCAAGGATGCATCCTCCCCCCCACTTCCTCTTCCTCTGGGGAGGTGCTTGGGGAACAGCTCAGTGCTTTGCAGCCAGGAGGTCCCCGGTTCCGTCCCCGTTATCTCTAGATAGGGCTGGGAGAGACTCCCTGTCCATGCCAGTGTGGCACAGTGGTTAGAGTGTTAGACTAGGACCAGGAGGTAAAGGTAAAGGGACCCCTGACCATTAGGTCCAGTCGTGGCCAACTCTGGGGTTGCGGCGCTCATCTCGCTTTATTGGCCGAGGGAGCCGGCGTACAGCTTCCGGGTCATGTGGCCAGCATGACTAAGCCGCTTCTGGCGAACCAGAGCAGCACACGGAAACCTTCCGTTTACCTTCCCGCCAGAGCGGTACCTATTTATCTACTTGCACTTTGACCTGCTAGGTTGGCAGGAGCAGGGACCGAATAACGGGAGCTCACCCCATTGCGGGGATTCAAACCGCCGACCTTCTGATTGGCAAGTCCTAGGCTCTGTGGTTTAACCTAAAGTGTCACCCACTTGGTTATGAAGCCGACTGGGTAATCTCAGCCTCTCAACCTAACCTACCTCACAGGGCTGTTGTGAAGATTAAGGAAGGAGGGAGATAACCACATATGCCAGCTCCTTGAAGGAAAATAAAAAGACAAATAAATAATAACCCAGGAGAACCACTGCCAAGACTGATGTTCTGACTTAATATAAGCCAGCTTACTACATTCCCCACCTTGATACCCATCCTCCCCCTGTTATAGGCTTTGACTCTCCCCCCCCATACCTAGGTTTTTCAAAGACCCAGTGAAAGGAGCATTTATGCGTTTTGCTCCAGGTCCAAGGCGCCTGGCAGAAAAACAAAAAAACCTGCTCCTATGAAATCCCGATGCCAAAGATGTAAATATTTAGACAGATCTCCAGCTTCCCAGGGCATTTCAGAAATGTTTGCTTGTCAAAGGCAACGGGATATAGAACATCTAATTGAGGATATCTCTCTTTTTTCTCCCTTTCTCTCTCCCCCACCCTCTCCTTCCCCTCCATTTTTTTGGCAAGTGATGGTTCTGCTCAACTCCGAGGCGAGAGGATTCTCCCTCTGAGCCAAAGCAGACTTTTAAATAAACAATCACAAAAGTAGAATGGCACTCTCTTGGCACTCTCTTGAATCAATGTGGACTTTGGGGAAGAAAAAATCATGCAGAAAGAACAAATCGGTGGCCAGTTTTGCTGGAAACCTGCTTTGAGACTGCACTGATTTGAGAGGAGTTTCCACTGAACTCAGTGGGCCTTACTTCTGAGTAGACATGCATAGGTGTCAACATATTTAACTGTCCTGATGACATTTAAACCAATTACTGTTTCAGCATGCTTCTCTCTTGATTCAGGCGACGCATGCCAAACGATTCTCTCTTTTTTTAATAGAAAGATCACCTTTGCTAAGATGGGTTGGTGCTGATTTCAGTGTTAGATAGACATTTTCGAGGCAGAATGCCTGTAAATATCAGCCTCAGGGAATCCTAAGTAGAGAGAGTTCCTGGGACGTTCGGTTCCTCTTTGCATTTGATTCTCCAATGTAAGGACAGGATGGCGGACAACATGGGCCTTTGCCCTGTCCTAGCAGGGCTGTTATTATATTCCTACCATATCTCCATTGGGCCCTACTGACTCAGTGGCCTAGGAAGGACGCGGGTGGCGCTGTGGGTTAAACCACAGAGCCTAGGACTTGCCAATCAGAAGGTTGGCGGTTCGAATCCCCGCGACGGGGTGAGCTCCCGTTGCTCGGTCCCGCTCCTGCCAACCTAGCAGTTCAAAAGCACGTCAAAGTGCAAGTAGATAAATAGGCACCGCTCCAGCGGGAAGGTAAATGGCGTTTCCGTGAGCTGCTCTGGTTTTCCAGAAGCGGCTTAGTCATGCTGGCCACATGACCCGGAAGCTGTACGCTGGCTCCCTCAGCCAATAAAGCGAGATGAGCGCCCCAACCCCAGAGTCGGCCACGACTGGACCTCTAATGGTCAGGCGTCCCTTTACCTTTACCTAGCAGGGCTGTTGTTATATTCCTACCATATCTCCGTTGGGCCTTAATGACTCAGTGGCCTGGGTGTCCAGAGATCCCTTTAGCTTGAACCAGCAGGACTCTTCTAATGTTCTTAACTTCCTAAGCATCTGATCAGCTGTTCCCACCAACTTACAGACCACATACTAAAATATTACAGCTTCTTTGCAATCTAGCGGTTGAGAAGCTACAAGAGCAGAAAGTGAAGTTGTTCCCATCACACAGAAGTGAAAGCGAAGCCTGACGCTTCACACACCCACATGTTAAAGTTCAGAAATGAAAGGCCCTTTCTGGAAGACATCCACTCTGACATTGGAGCTCTTTTCTCTCATCCCAGATGTCCATGCACTGCTTTTGTTTACTCTGTGGTGAAAGGAACTCTCTGCCCATGGTCAGCGGCACCCTCTAGTTACTGTCATTTTGCATCTTTCAAGGCGACGTGCTGGCAATGAGAAAAAATTTTTTGGCTGAGCCGTGTCTCAGATGCCGCCCGGCCTCTGGCTGTGGTAGGTCTCTTTGTCTCGCTTCCAAGTTGCTTTGCCAAGGGCTCCCTAGATTAAAGCTACAGCCCTATACAGATGCAATACTTGACTGTCCCACAATTACCACATATTTGCTTAGTTTCCTTGTGGGGTAGGCAGAGCAGTCCAAGTTACCCACTGCTGCCACCAGAGCTCTGAAACATGGGAGAGAGATCTCCATGTCTACTGCCCAGCCACAGATCGGGCCTGATCTGTGTGCTAGCTCCGGGTTGGTGCAGCGATTGCTCTTGCATGGGGCCCAGTACTGGCTGGCACTGGCTGTTGTACCAGCTTGGGATCTAGTGGATCTTGGGCCATCTCAGTCCTGCTCCTGCCCCGCCAACAGAGCGTCCCATTTTGGGGCTTTCAGCTCTGGTTGGGATGGTGTTCCTTCTGCCTATTACTGTTGAAATCAAATATACCTACAAAGCTGATATTTTGTCACCTGCTCAAAATTTGTATGTTTCACCAAGTGCTTCGTCAGTGCTGACCGCTTGTTCTGGATTTTACGATTTTATAATTTCTTTTTATTTATTTATAATTTAATACTTTTATTTTGCTTTAAACAAATACAGATAAGCAACCAAAATGACAAAAGAAAAACCAATAATAATAATAATAATAATAATAATAATAATAATAATAATGGAAAAAGCTAAAAAACTACAAAAAATATCAGAGTACATGGCATAGAACATAAGCCATTATGGGGAAGAAAAAAGAAAAAGGAAAGAAGAAGAAGGAGGGGGGGAAAGGGGGGGGGAGGAAAATAAGCCAAAACACAAGAAGGCTCGTCTATTGTACACTTCTTTCAAGGTTACAACAGATCATTATTCTTATCAATTCTCTCTATCTGCATTCCATACCTCATCTTGGTATCAGGGAACATTTCCCTAATTTATAATTTCTTGTTCACCACCACCATTATATATATGTATGTGCAGTTTATAAATGGTATCATAAATTAGAGCTCACTGCAGCGGATGTGACCTGTTCCCAAATGCAATACTTACCTATTACCTTGAAGTCCTGCTTGCTTCCCACAAGGCTCAAGGCAGTGCATGTGGTTTTCCTCCCTGCTCTCCTCACAACAACCCTTTGAAGTAGGTTACATTGAGAGAGAAAGAGAGAGAGAGAGGCTCAAGGTCACCCAGGGAGCTTCACAGCAGAGTGGGGATTTGAACCAGGGTCTTGCCTAGTAGGGTCTAACACCATTACACCACACTGCCTCACTTTCTAATCATACTGTTAAAAATGGCACACTATTGTTTTGCTAATTAAAAACACCTAATTTTTTTTGAAGTCCATTGAGGCAGGGTGATGCTGATTTCGGCAGAGTAAATAAACAACCTGTTTTTTAAATTGGTTGTTTATTTAACCTATCTAAAGAACAGGATGCTTAATTAATGTATCAAAATCGATGTTTTTACAAGTGTTGAATTTGCTGTTGGCAACGTAGATTCACAAATGTAATACTTAGCGTGGTGGCTAACCCAGTGCTGGCTTTTCTCCCCATACAGATATGCATTTCACAGTTCCTCTTGGCTGGTGGCCGGCAAGGCAGACCCTGCAACTCCAGGGAGAGTCCATTATCATCCAGATTCTCCGGCTAGGGGAGCCCAGTGGATGAAACAGATTGTCTCCTTTGATAAACTCAAGCTCACTAACAATTTATTGGATGACAATGGACATGTAAGTGTTGTCTTGGGGAGGGCGGAAGCTAACTGGGGAACATGGAACAATATAATAATGGAATGAGTCTTGGGTGTGGGATGGTTCCTGCAGTTGGGTGCTGAGTGGTGCTCTGTATCTGGCACATATCCTACCAGTACAAGGGGATCTGCAGCAGCTGCCTATAAGACCACTGAGCCAATTCTAAGGTTCTGCTCCTTGCATAAAGGTAAAGGGACCCCTGACCATTAGGTCCAGTCGTGACCGACTATGGGATTGCGGCGCTCATCTCACTTTATTGGCCAAGAGAGCCGGTGTACAGCTTCCAGGTCATGTGACCAGCAAGACTAAGCCGCTTCTGGCGAACCAGAGCAGCGCACGGAAACGCCGTTTACCTTCCCGCCAGAGCGGTACCTATTTATCTACTTGCACTTTGATGTGCTTTCGAATTGCTAGGTTGGCAGGAGCAGGGACGGAGCAACGGGAGCTCACCCCATTGCAGGGATTCGAACCGCGACCTTCTGATCAGCAAGTCCTAGGCTCTGTGGTTTAACTCACAGCGCCACCTGCGTCCCTGCTCCTTGCATACAAAGCCCTAAATGACTCTGGACCAGAAACCCCCCCAACACTTTTTACCTTCTGCTCCCCAGCAAGGGCACTACAATCAGCTAATAGAACCCAGTTGGTTATCAGCTCAGGTTAACACAGAGGTGGGCTTTTCTACTGCTGACACCAGTGTTGTAGAAACCCCTCCCTGATGAAATATGAGAAGCCCCATCAGTATTGGCATTCTGCTGGCCCCTAGAGACACTGCAGTTTCGCAAGTCTCCCGCTGAACTGAACTTCTGATTTTATTGTTTACACTGTTTGCTTTTTTAAAAAAACAAAACACACCATTGTCATGCATTTTAAACTGCTTGTTTCGTTGCATATTTTACTTGAAGACATTTTGGTGCCCAAGCAGGCTGCCTGATTTAATTTGCACGAGAAAAACTTGCAACCCTGAATGTATTTATTTGAGAGCCCAGGCCCTCCGAAATTACGGCAGGCAGAAGCATGGTTCAAAGTGTCCCGGACTTCAGAATGTACAACTTTTTGATGGGGTTGCTTCCTTCTGTAGTAGCACCCATAAAAAAAAACTAAGCTAGAAGAGATTGCACACCCTCCAAGCCAGATTAATAAAACGTTTCAATCAAAATCATTGGGATTTACTGACTCAAATAAAGAGGCTGTGTGGTCAAAAGGCCTGGTGAGAAAGAGAGAGAGAGAGTGAGTAGCTGGCACAGGTGTGTAGTACCTATGGTCTAATCACTGCTTCTCAGCCTAGCCTACCTCACAGGGTTGTTGTGGGAGTTAAATGAGGAGGTGGAGAATCATGGGTGCCACCTGGAGCTCCTTGGAAAAAATGTGGAATATTGGCATCCATTGACACAATGAATAATTAACATTTAGGTAGCCTGGTTCCCAATTGTATAGCGCTTTGTACACCAGCATCATTACCTTGAACTTAACCCAGTAGCTAACTGGAAGCCAATGCAGTTTTCTCAGCAGTGGCATTGATAGTCTGCTCCACATTTCTGTTTTTTTTTGGGGGGGGGGGTGACGACGACAGTGATTGCATTAATAAAGCCACCCAAATGATTTACTTTGCACACCAGTAGACCTTGTTGAGTCCTCCTGCAGTCCAGATGTCTCCTCAAAGTTAGGGGTGCACAGAGTGACCCCCTCACCCCCAGTCTGCCCCCTCTGTGACATGGTATACTTCAGCTAGGTAATTTGAAACTCTGTATTTAATGGTCTTATTGAGGGGGGGGGGTATGGACTTTTCAGATAGGAATGTGAATTGCTTCACATACTTCAAAATATGGTAAGAAGCCAACCCTGCTGTGCTGGGGGGGGGGGGATTTCCTATCAAGCAGGGGCCCAGACGTCTGCCCCAAAGTCTTGCCCCGATTGGCACCGCTGTCAGTTTCCTGCGTGGGACCCTTCTTTGCCTCTCTGCGTTCCATCTTGGTGTTGTAGAATGACTCAGTTACGATCTCCCTTGCTCGTTTTATCATCCAGATCATTTTGAACTCCATGCACAGATACCAGCCCCGCTTCCACGTGGTCTACGTGGATCCTAGGAAAGACAGCGAGAAATACGCGGAAGAGAACTATAAGACTTTTGTCTTCGAGGAGACCCGCTTCACCGCAGTGACTGCCTACCAGAACCATCGGGTGAGTATCTGGAGTTCATTATTGAGACACAAACCTTCCGTCCGGTACTTCATTTATCAGCAAAAGAAAGAAAGAAAAGAAAAAGCACCTTTGCCAACCTTCTCTTCGAGCCACATGATGGATGGAGAGCCGGAAAAGAGAAGGCAGGAGAGAGAGAGAGAGAAAGAGAGAGAGACATTGTTAAGAGCAGTCAATCAACTGATATTTTTTTTAAAAAAAAAAACCCACCAGCCACAAAACAACTATCCATAAAGTGCTTTAAGGTGACGTGTCCCCAGTTAAATCGGCTCAGATGTGATGAGACTACGCAGATGGGATCAAACTGGTTGAGATGCAAAAATTGCTTGCAGACTCCTTCGGAAGAAATGTATGAAATGCATTGCATAAGTTGGGCTCCAAAACCAATCTCCCCCCTTCCCAAAAAACCCCCAAGGAGGCAAACCTAAAAAGGCACAAAAGGAAATTACATTTGCAACTGCTCTTCAGTTTCTCCTCCTACTATTACTACTACTAATATTACTACTATTACTATTTTAATGTATATACAAAACAGGCCTCTGCCCAGCACAATATGCCCAGCACATTTTGAGTATAACAAGCTCTTCATTCCAAGGCAGTTAAAATAATTCAGAAATTATTATTCAATCAGTTTCATAAAATGAAGAGGTGTTAACAGTGCCATGCTAGATATACACATGCATACTACTACTACTACTACTACTAATAATAAACCTTTATTGTCACTACACCACCTGTGTGCAGTGAAATTAAATGAGCCCCCCCATACACTCAGTCTTGTTCACACTCAGAAGTAAGTCTCATTGAGTTCAGTGGGGCTTACTCCCAGGGAAAGTGGGTAAAGGGGTGCAGCCTGAGATTATATAACTTGTCACTCTGCCATTCAAAAACATTTATGTGCCTTTGGACCCTCCACACTCAGAACTGCCAAACTTCAAGGGAGCTTTGTCTGTGGTTTCTGTCAAGTGCGAATTGCCTCTGGAGAAGGAAAATGCAAGACAGAAGGGGGGAAAAGTCTACACAACCAATTTTTACCAGCTTCCTATTAATATTTACTAGGCTTCCTATTAATATTGGGTTGTATCCTACTCAAAGTGGATGCACTGAAATTAATGGACGTGACTAACTCAAGTTTATCCACTTCAGTGGGTCTGCTCTGAGTTATAACTTAATTAGATGGCAGTTTCTTATTGATTTGTTTAGATGGTTTTTATATTGCTTAGTTGCAGTAATCTCTAAGCAGCATACAAGGGATGTAATACAATGAAAATGGACAGCAGTTAAAACCATACGATCACAAATGAGTGCTAGAATGAAAAAATCTTCAGGAGGCACTGGAAACTCAACACAGAGGGGGCCCTGTCTGACCTCATTGAGATGGGAGTTGCATAAAATTGGCCACTTGGTACTGAATGCATGGCTCCTCGTAAATCCAAACCATGGGTAGGCAAACCAAGGCCCGGGGGCTGGATCCGGCCCAATCGCCTTCTAAATCCGGCCAGCAGACGGTCTAGGAATCAGTGTGTTTTTTCATGAGTAGAATGTGTGCTTTTATTTAAAATGCATCTCAGGGTTATTTGTGGGGTATAGGGATTCGTTCATTCCCCCCCAAAAAATATAGTCCGGCCCCCCACAAGGTCTGAGGGACAGTGGACCAGCCCCCTGCTGAAAAAGTTTGCTGACCCTTGATCCAAACTCTGCATCTGAGCCATGGGGGAGCACTAACAGTGACTCCCCTAAAGACCTCAACAATTGGTTTAGTGGAAGGGCTATGTATTTTGTAAGAAATCTGTGCCCCCCCAAAAAACCTAAAATTCCAAGGGATCCCTAGAGAGAGGAAATGACTATCAAACCACAGCATAAGTATTCCTTGAGAAAGACATACAGTGGTACCTCGGGTTACATACGCTTCAGGTTACGTACGCTTCAGGTTACATACTCCACTAACCCAGAAATAGTGTTTCAGGTTAAGAACTTTGCTTCAGGATGAGAACAGAAATCGTGCTCCGGCGGCCCCATTAGCTTAAGTGGTACCTCAGGGACGAATTAAGTACTTAACCCGAGGTACCACTGTGTTCAGAAGGAGGAACAGGGGCAGATATGCTACAAATAAGCCCTATGACAGGAGTTAAAAGGGGTTGGTTTCCCCCTCCCCCCTTTTATTTTGTAGAACTAGGGTGTTGCAGGAGGAAGATTTAGGATGAATCAGAAAAAGAGCCCCCACCCTTCTATCCAACAGCAGGGTTCCGTGAATGGAATTTCCTCATGCGTCGTCTGGATCCAACCCACAGTCTACAAACCAATTGGAAATTGTTGCTGTTATATTTTATTTTGTCATCTGCCCTTCACTCGGGTCCCAGGGCTGGTTACAACAATTTAAAAGGCAACAATTAAAAAAATTTCAATTCAACACATTCACAAAAATAGGATAGATCCCTTAAAAAAAAGGCATCTCAGGTGTCAAAGGCCGAGGAAAAGAGGCGATTTGCAGATTAGCAATGTGGATTAAAAGCAAAATGTATATTCCTACCCACTTCAAAGGCAGTCGTGTTTTTGACATAGATCTTGTTGAAGTGACTCAGTAAGCAGTAGCTATGAAAATATGGCCCTAAATAGAATTGTGAAGCAAAAGTGGCCAGTCTAGCACACCTGGAGCATTTACCCCCCCCCCCTTGGCTTGATCCTAAAGCAAATTAAGACGAGAAAGTCCAAATCTAAAATATTGCAGTGGTAAAACTACAATTCGTAAAGCATAAAACAGCACTTGTTTGCTCTGGATCATGGAAAGATGCAGCTAAATCCCTAAAACCATAATTTGTTAACAAAACAGATTAAAGTCCTAAAGCAAAATGTTAAATGTTCCAGCTTCTTCAGCTGCTCTGATGGCTTTAAGACTTTGATATCTCTGGGTTTTTTTAGTCACTGCTAATATAGCTTTGGATGCATATTTGTCTTACATGTTTCACGTATGTGTCATGCTCCCTAGATAATCCCATGGCTTTGAATGGAGGTCTTTGGGAAATATGTCAACTGTGAATTGCTGGATTTCAGCTTAGAAGCACACCGGTGCAATTTAGCAGTGATTTAATAAGAACAGCTGTTAATAACTTCCACCCACAAACCAGTAACAACACAGCGCTTGGACCCAACCAGTTCAGACATCTCCCCAGCGCGCTCGCTTAGATGTTGTTTCTGTTGCACACACTGTAAATATTTCTAGTTATAGGTAGGTAGCCGTGTTGGTCTTCCGTAGTCGAAACAAAATACCAAAATTCCTTCCAGTAGCACCTTAGAGACCAACTAAGTTTGTTATTGGTATGCATGCTCATACCAATAACAAACTTAGTTGGTCTCTAAGGTGCTACTGGAAGGAACTGTAAATATTGATAGGATCAGTGATAACCTCTCTTAAACACAAATCAAGCAAGATTGTTTTCTGCTGTTCCGGAGGACCTGAACCAATGTATTCAAATGGCAAGAGATTGTGACTAAACATTAGGAATAACTTTCTGACGGTAAGAGCTGTTTGGCAGTGGAACTGATGGCCTCGAAAGGTTGTGGACTCTCCTTCACAGGAGGTTGGATGGCCATCTGCCAGGGATCCTTTAGCTGTGATTCCTGCGTTGCAGGGGGGTGGACTAGATGCCCCTGGGGTGCCTTCCAAAATAGCAATACTTTATAGTCCCACCACCAACTCCAAGCTAATTGCACAGACTGTGAGTTGTACCCAACTGTTCTCAGATTAGACTCATGAAAATCAATGGATATAAGTTGGCCAGAGCCATGCCTATTATTTGCAATGGGTCAACTCTGAGTAGGATTAGCACTGGGTAAGACCCCAGGTCTCTTTCTTGACATTACAGCTCCTGAGTTCATAATCTTAAAACCACAACAACAAGAAACAGCTTACACCACTGAGTTTAATAAACCTAGACTGGGAAGAAACTTGAATTTGGGTTTATCAAAGTACTACTATTGAGTCTTTCTACCTATGAGACTATGGGCCGTGGGTGGCGCTGTGGATTAAACCACAGAGCCTAGGACTTGCCAATCAGAAGGTCGGCGGTTCGAATCCCTGCAACTGGGTGAGCTCCCGCTGCTCAGTCCCTGCTCCTGCCAACCTAGCAGTTCAAAAGCACGTCAAAGTGCAAGGAGATAAATAGGTACCGCTCCAGTGGGAAGGTAAACGGCGTTTCCGTGCGCTGCTCTGGTTCGCCAGAAGCGGCTTAGTCATGCTGGCCACATGACCCGGAAGCTGTACGCCAGCTCCTTCGGCCAATAAAGCGAGATGAGCACCACAACCCCAGAGTCATCTGCGATTGGACCTAATGGTCAGGGGTCCATTTACCTTCACTACCTATGAGGCTGTGTACAGAAAGATGAGGAGCACTTGTAGAGGATTTGCAGCAACTTCATAATGCCCTAATTCACAGTGTCCCCCTGCAGCGTGGGGAACCATAATAAATGAGAACAGATTTGAAACTGGATTGTGTTTGCAGTGCAGACAAGCCTATCACCAGAGCTACTGAGAGAAGGATCCGTAATGGACTGTGAGAGCCAGCCCATTGCTTTTTGTTCTACTCAACTCTTTCCACAGGGCTGACAGAGTCCTCTGGCTGAATAATCAGCTTTTTGAGTCTCAAACCAAGTTGCGTAGACTGCCTAGGGAGTTGCCCTCCTCCTCTTTCTGCTGCAGCAGTTCATCTGCTAAGCCCGTCCCTTGGTTTCTGAAGGAATTTGATCACCCTGGGAGGCCTTGAAGTATTATCTCCCCCCCCCCCAAGAAGCTGGCAAGGGTTCCATGTTTTGCCTTAAAGAAAACCTCCCACAAAAATGTCCTGAACATCAGTGAGACATCACAGCTTGTATAAACCTAAGCCTCAAGCACTGTCTGAGGTACTTGCAGGAAACGCATCACCAAGGTGGTACAAATATAGTATGTAAAAATTAGTAAGCCGAAAAACTCCTCTTGGGAGAGGTCTCTGTTTTATCTGGACTTGCTCTGCTGAACCATCAAACTCAATATGGCATAAAACATGAGTTGCCTTTCTGAAGTACAGACTAGAATATTGATTCTGGGGTTTCTTGTGTGTGAGATTTTTTTATATATATACTGTAAATACCCACTTCCTTGCCAAAATAAATATTGATGTGGTCCATAAGCCGTTGGTTTAACTGATAATCAGCCAATGAACACATTAACCACCCCAAAGGTACCTTGAATCTGAGAATCCATTTTAAATGGTCATCCCATTCCAACCATTAATGGATTAGCTGCCCGTATTGCTTAGTTAAGAGGAGAAACTCAAGCTTCACCCATTTTTCCTATATGGAAGTGTTTTCTCTGTAGAGAAATTAGGATGTGCAAAACAGTATCGAGACAGTTGGGCTGAATATCTACTTTTTGTCACTGCAGCATCACACAAGGTTGCAACTGATGACACACAGTGTCACCATGAATCCTGCACATCATCACTTTGCTGACAATCCTAAAGCATGCTTGCCTGGGAGCAAGCCCTACTGAACACAGTGGGACTTACTTCTGAGAAAACACGCACAGGATTGCTCTGTTGTGCTGCAATCCCATACGTATGAACCTTGGGGGCAAGCCCCACAGAACTCAGCGGGACTTACTTCATCAGCTGGCATGTATAGGACCACACAGCTGGAAGTCCATCTGAATCCGTGGGTCCAATCTGATCTGCAAATGCGACAATTTGCCTGTGTGTGTGTGTAAACCTGTATTGCTGCTAGTAGACTTTTTATTTATTGCTCGATTCTAAGAAACAAGAGTAGTATTACTCATACTGCTAAAGGATATGGAACGCTGGGCCTGTAATTTTTCATTTCCCCCCTAAAAAGAATAAGATCAGAAGTGAAGCAGGCGGGGGGTGGGCAGAGGGGGGAGAGGTTCCGCAATTGCTGTTCTGACAACATCTGAAAATAACCTTCATGGGAGCCAAGTGCGGTGCCTTTAAGAGACTTCTCTGCCCCCCACCTCCCGACTGGCATTTATCTGATGGCTTGGGACAGCTGCTCCTTCTCTTCTGCTTTCTATCAGTTTGACCTCTAAGGCTGGAACTGTCACTGAGGGGCTTAAAGTTTGTTTTTCAACCCATTCCGGAAACTCACAATCACATACTTTATCCTTGGATTCGCTTAAATATGGGGGGTGGGTGGAAGGGGGTGGGGAGAGAGAATGCCCTGTCTTTCTCCCCGGTGAATGAAACAAATACATGATTGCTCTTGTGGTGATGGGATGGTTTGGCAGAGGAGGGAGGTGGGGGGGAGGCATATGAAGTGACGTCTTCTTTCAAGTTTATTTGCATTTCAGACAGATCAATGTATGTTGGGGGGTGGGGGTGGGTCTGCCTTTCCCTGGTGCCCCAAATTAGCGTTAGCACAGAATACAATTTTGCATTTGGGAGCAGCCATGTGGTTGAACTTCCAAGGCATAGAGGGAGAGAGAGAAATTTGCCTGTAACAATTTTCGAAACATCCCTGGTGCCACGACCAAAAAGGGGACCCAGTATTAGGGATGCGGGAGAAATGTGATTCGGTTCACATTAATTATGACACACACAAAAGAAAAATGAATCAAGTACGTACAGCTCAGAAGAATATATTATAATAAGAAAACAAGGATTTATTGCAACACATGACAGAATCTGATTCCCTTGCATTATTTCGATCTGTGTTTGTATGATACTCCATATTTCTGCTGCGGTTGTTCTTCCTTCCTTCCTTCCTTCCTTCCTTCCTTCCTTCCTTCCTTCTTCTTCTACCTCATGTCAAATTCTTTTTTTAAAAAAACACCCAACTCATTTTTTCTGGTGTCCCTGCTTTGCTGGTGCCCATATCACATGCATAGACTGCTTATTGGGTAATCCAGCACTGTACATTCCCCTCCCAATCCTGGACAGACAGACAGACAGACAGACAGACAGACAGACACACACACACACACACACATGCTGTACTTGGTGTGCTGTACATCTCCAGGCTGCAACAATACAGCCATAAACTAAAAGTGTTTAAATCCCATTAGTTGGAGCAAGATGTATATGTGCTCAACTCTCTGGCATGAAACCCAATGTGGATTTCAAGTGCTTAATGTGCCCTGTGCATACCAGACTGGGGTGGATCCTATTCAGTGTTCTCTCTTAAAAGGTACAAAAATCTTTTATTTAGGAGTGAAGAAGGAAAACCATGCTATGGTCAAAATGTGCTCAGAATAAAGGGAGCTGCAAATAAATGAACCCTATGTACTTTCTGAGTGTTAGTTCTTTGAGCAGGTTTTGTGCCCAACATTCAGCCAGTTTCACTGAGGGAGCTGACGGTGGCTCATAAATAGCTTTGCATACAGAAGGTCCCCGGGTCAATTCCTTGCATATTCAGTGTAAAACAGAAGTGGGGAACCTATGATCCTACTGAGGATGCTGGTTGGACTACAACTCCCATCATCCCTGATCATTGACCATGCTAGATTGGGCTGATGGAAACTGGAGTCCAACATGTTCCTCATCCCTGACTTTATGGTGTGGCATGCTTTGGAACAATTGATATAGGATAAAACAGAGCAACTTGCCCTCTCGAGGCCCTGGGGATTCCACCCTCTTGGTTAGTGTGACATTGTTGTTCCTTAATGGCTCTTGACGTCTTTACTTTCCTTGAACTTCTCTCTTCAGATAACCCAGCTAAAGATTGCCAGCAACCCTTTTGCAAAAGGATTCCGGGACTGTGATCCAGAAGACTGGTAAGGATGTTTTTCTTGCCCTCCTCTGCTAAGGTCCTGGTTCATCCTAGGTTTGGATTCAAACATGTCCCTGGTGTAGAGAGCAAGGGAAGATGGGGCTGGAGTCCATTTGGAGCACTACCTCAACTTCAAGGGAAATTGGGGGTGCTGAGAATTGGGAAGCCTTATTTAGATTGTGTCTTGGAGAATTGGGTTGGTTGCTTGGCTGGCCGGCTGGCTGGCTTGATTATTCACATAACGTCTTGCTGTGTATTCATTATTCAGAGCCCATTATTCCTTTGAAAAGTCTAAACTCTGTCCACTCTTTTCCCACATTAGGCCCAGGAATCACCGGCCTGGATCCCTGCCTCTCATGAGTGCTTTTGCCAGATCTAGAAATCCAGTATCTTCCCCTGTGCACCAGAATGGGACCGAGAAAGGTGAGTCTTCGTCACAATGGTAGAAAACCTCCTGCATTCAGGGCAGCTGTGGCTTGTTATGGTAGATTTAAAAACTCAACCTAAGAACAGAGAAGGTCCATAGCTCAGTAGCAGGCTGACAGCTTTGTATGCAGAAGGTCCAACCAGGTAGATCTGGGAATATCCCTGGCCTGAAATCCCAATGGCCTACTGCAGGTTCATGTAGACAGTACTGAGCTAGGTGGACCAATGGTCTGATAGCAAACAGTTCCCCATGTTCCTCCTAATGTAAGAGCAGCCCCTGCTTGGATTAGCCCCCCATTTAGTTATTGCAGTGGCTAAACAGATGCACCATGGCAAGCCAGCAAGTGGGAAATGAGTACAGTAGCCTTCTCCTTGCTTTTGAATGATTCCCAGCAACCGGTATTCATAGAAGAGGCCGAGATTATCAATTGCTACTAGCCATGGCGGATATACACATCGCTGCCTCCAAGTATACTAGCCACTGGGGAACAACTGCAGGAGAGGGTGAATGCCCTCATGTTCTGATTGTGGGGTTCTTGGGTGAATCTGGCTGGCTCACTGAGAAAGAAAAAAAAAGACTGGACTAGACAGACCTTTAGCCTGAATGCAGCAAGGCTTTGGACAAATTCCAGCGGAGTGGTCATGATAAGATGCAATCCCAGGACATCTGGGAGAACATCCCAGGAGCATGTCATGGATGCTTTAGCTGAGATTCCTGCCTTGCAGAAGGTTGGATGAGATGAACCTCAGGGTCCCGGCCAACTCTTCAGTTCTATGATTCTATATCAGGTTCTCTCTCCAGCACCATGCAAGGTTAGGCCAAGGAAATTTGTTGCCTGATGTGAAGGACAATATCAAACCCACCTCCCCAATTCCACTTTATAGACTGAAAGGTGAATCTTCAATGCAGGCAACAGGACATTGTCTACTGCAACAGAAGGCAGCAGGTTAACTTAGCAGGTGCAGGACTTGCCATGCTTGGCACACACAACAGTGTCCTCCAACACCTCCTCACTGCTCCCTGACCCCTGGCATCTGCTCCCTGAAGCATCCACATCACAGGAAGCTGCCTTATAATGAGCCAAACCATTGGTCCATCGAGCTCAGAATTACTACACTGCCTGGCAGTGGGTGTCTCCCAGCCCTACCTGGAGATGCAATGGATTGAGTATGGGGCAGGTCAGGCTATTTGTTCATCTAGCCCTAGACTGTCTGCTCTCACTGCCAGTGGCTCTTCGGGGTTTCAGGCAGAGAGGGAGAGATCTTTCCCATCATTTGCTACCTGAGATCCTTTTTTAACTGGGACTTCTGCAAGCAAAGTGCCTGCTCCATCCAGGGGTGAACGAAGGCATCGTGACACCCGGGGCAGGGCGTTGCTACATAAGGCGCATGTGTGGTGTCACTATGTATGACGCATGCGCTGTACTTAGTGGTTTGCCGGCGGCACCGCTCCAGCGCCGTATGGATGGTGCTGGGATCCTCTGCTTGCAGCTGCAGCAGCGAACTGAGGATCCTTCACATGCGGTGGCGGTGCGATGGCTGCTCGCGCCGCCGCGGGATGCCTTCTTGTCACCCCCGCAGACATCTGTGTTGCAAAGAGAACGTCAGCAATGTCTAGGCAACACAATGACCATGTACATACGCAATAGACAATCTATATAGAATTCCTTCAAAGCATAACAAGTACAAAATGAAATCTTTAGTCTCAAAGTCTCTGAAAATCTTTAAATGAAGCGAGGTACCAGACTTTGTATGATGAAAGACAAGCTCTGAAGCTTCGTGTATCAGCAAATATGATGTCCAACACTGAACAGTGATTCCGGATATTGACTACTGTTTCGTAGAATTCACAGCTTGTCTTTCATCGTACAAAGCCTGGAACCTCGCTTCATTTAAAGATTTTAAGAGACTTTGAGACTAAAGACTTCATTGTGTACTTGTTATGGTTTGAAGGAATTCTATAAAGATTGTCTATAGTGTATGCACATGGTCATTGTGTTGCCTAGACATTGCTGACCCCTGCAGACATGGCACCCGGAGCACACCGCCCTACCCCCCACTCCCATTGCGATGCCACTGGCTCCATCACTGAGCTTTGGCCCTTCCCCAGATTCCCAACTGCCCACAGCAGAGGCAAATGTGTGCCCCTACCTGGAGAGGCTGGGGATCAAACCTGGGACCTTCTGCAGGCAAAGCATATGCTCTTCCTCTGAGCTGTGACCCTTCTTCCCATGGAAAAAGAGGATATCTCACTCTTCCTAATGGTAGGGCCAATAATGGGTAAATGTGGGAAGAGTCGTTCAAGCGCCGCAAGTCACTTTGCTGGAACAAGGGACGGCCGTAGAAAGAGTTAGGGATTCCACCCTCCACACGAAGCTCTAAGTGTGCGCTTGGCTTTAAGTGGTGTGATGCAAAGGAGCCTTAAATTAAATGTGATTAGCAGCCAGATCCGCTGACTAGTCGAGGCACAGTGCCTGGAGATTTGCCAGTCTGGTTTATAGTCTTACAAGAAAAACATCTTGCTCACAAAAGAGAAAGCGTCTGAGTTACTAGCAGAGCTTCAGCGGGAGGAAGCTTCTACTTCTTTATTTCCCTTCTGCTGGCTGATCTGGTTATTCTTCTGGGGTTTTGCTGCTAATGCCCACGGCTGCAGAAACCACCCCAAGCACTTACTTGCTCAGGTGGCAAACTTCACAATAGGCTGTTTATCCTATTTAAGCAAGTGGGGCTCACTGCCTCTTCCTCAATCCAGTAGTTTCTATCCAGTGGCCTCAATGCTCCAGAAAAAAGACAGGTTTCCACAAGCAAAGCTTTCTGTATTAGGTGCACAGAATTCTTCTGCTCTGCAGGGATGAGAGACCACTATCAAAAAATGCTGGAAAGGGGAACCAGGCTCCCGAGCAGGAGGTGAATGAATCTGGATCACACCCTCCCTCCACCTGCCTTCTGGAGTCCCATTCCAAATCTCCCTCCCTCTCTCCAGCCTCTGTGATTTACGCTTTAAAAGCCAGCCACAGAGTTGCCAATTGCATGGAGGGCCTCGTGCATTTAGTTTGAGCCTTTGAGGGAGAACGACTCAAAGACCTGCTGAATTGCAATTTAAAGGGGGAGGTCTGGGAGGGCACCCGAACACACAACCCATACTGCCTCGGGATTCTAGTGGTTGATATATTGTCCCTGTGTGCCTGAGCAAAACATTTCAGAGTTCCCTTTAAGTACAGAACTATGGAATGCCCTGCAAACAGAGACTCCGCAGGCACCTTCAAATGCCTGCAAAAAAACTTTTTTGCTATTCCACCAGGCTTACGCAGACAATTAAGAGCACATCTTCATTCCACGATAGTTAGCTGAATGATAGTTGGTCTCTAATTTTAAATTTGTTGTGCGTTTTCATTATACAGTGGTACCTCAGGTTACATACGCTTCAGGTTACATATGCTTCAGTTCAGGTTACAGACTCCGCTAACCCAGAAATAGTACCTCGGGTTAAGAACTTTGCTTCAGGATGAGAACAGAAATCGTGCAGCAGCAGCACGGCGGCAGCAGGAGGCCCCATTAACTAAAGTGGTGCTTCAGGTTAAGAACAGTTTCAGGTTAAGAACGGACCTCTGGAACGAATTAAGTACTTAACCCGAGGTACCACTGTACATAGATATTTTCGTAAACCACTTTGATGTTTTCTTATGATATAACAAATAAATAAATAAATAAATATTCCCTGGATGTCAATGATCCTCTCAATTTCAGACAGAGTCCAGAGGGTGGGGAATTGTGGTTTATAAAATATTTATATCAGGTATGATGAATACTTTAATCTGGAGCCAATAGTGACTGTTATTTGCACCGTGTAAGGCCTTAACAGGGCAACCCAAGGAACGGCAGTTCAGAAGTCTGGGATTTTCATTTACCTGGGGGCAAGTCCCATTGAACCCAATCAAGCTTACTTCTGAGTAGACATGTACAGGATACAGTGCAACTATCTGAATTTGGGTGAATTTGATTTTGGCTATTAATTAGTATTTTTTAAAAAAATGTGCATAGAACAAATTTGTTGGTTTGATATTATTATTTATTAGATGCATGTAACCAACCATTGGTAAATGTTCCCTGCGTAGTTGACAAACAAAATAATGTCAGCAGTTTTATGTAAAGGATTAGCGCAATGCCATCATTATTTTCATAAATCTACAATGATGCCCGAAGAAACAATTGTTAATTCAAAAATGAGAATCTGAAGTTTGAATGAACCAAATCACATATTTTAACAACATGTCCTATATATTCTCAAATACAAAGCAAAAAAGTTAATATTATGTCATAAAATGACACACACAGAGAAACCAAACCTAATCAAAACTTAACATCTAACAATATAAATATTTAACGGTAAAGTATAAACACATATTTAATTGTGAAATTGAAGGATGTTGCTCAAAGGCAGACTCTGTTCCAGTGCAGACTATACAAGTATACTCCAAATAAAGCCCATTGAATTCAATGGAATATTATTAGATAAGTATGCATAGAAGTGCATAAGCAACTCAGAATAATGGCAAGGAGACTCGTGGCATGTTAAAGATGAACAGAAGTCATTATGGCATTCACTTTCATGGACTAGAGTCCACTTCATTGGTTGCAGGTGAAAATATATGTCTGTTTGTCCGTATACATAAACATATACTGTCCTGCATCCGATATGTAAAGATAAGAACATTTATTGGCATCTATTGAATTTTGGCCCCTCCAATTTTATTTCTTAAATTTGCAGACCAATCCTATGTGTGTGTACCCACAAGTAAGTCCTTCTGTGTTCAATGGGACCTACTTCCAAGTAAGTATCTACAGCTTGCAGCTGTGCAACCTGATTCTATGCATATTTTACTCAGAATTAAGTCCCATTATACCTGATGGAAGGGACGCGGGTGGCGCTGTGGTCTAAACCACAGAGCCTAGGGCTTGCTGATTGGAAGGTCAGCGGTTCGAATCCCCGCGACGGGTTGAGCTCCTGTTGTTCGATCCCAGCTCCTGCCCACCTAGCAGTTCAAAAGCACATCAAGTACAAGTAGATAAATAGCTACCACTCTGGCGGGAAGGTAAACAGTGTTTCCATGCACTGCTCTGGTTCGCCAGAAGCGGCTTAGTCATGCTGGCCACATGACCTGGAAGCTGTACGCCGGCTCCCTCGGCCTATAGAGCGAGATGAGTGCCGCAACCCCAGAGTCGTCCGCGACTGGACCTAACGGTCAGAGGTACCTTTACCTTTACACTTAGTGGGGCTTACTCCCCAGTAAGAGTGCACAGGGTTGAAGCCTTAAGGGTTTTTTTTCTTTTCTGTTTTGCCTTGACTTTTCAAAAGTTGCACCAGCTTTTCCATTTACTGCTGCACCCCAGACTCTTTTGCCCCATTTCTTTAATTATGGCAAAAGCTTCTTCGCAGCCGTTTCTGACCTTAGATGCATTGTATAAAATTGTATAGCGTATTAGCATGCACACACACTTCAGTTTTGAAATGTTCAAAAATAATTATAATGATAAACATAAATCCCAGGGAAACAACATAAACCAGAGGATAGAATATTTGTTTTACTTCCAGATCGCCTGCCTATGATGATGAAACTTAAAATTAGTTAGGGATTTGTTTTGTTTGGCTTCTCTTTAACCTCTGAGGCTTTCACTCTCCTAAACAATCACCTGAGCAGAGCATGTTCCATGCTCCTCTTCTTGTTCTTTAAACCAAAAGAGAAGGAGCAAGAAAACACAACCCCCAGTAGTTGTATTTAGCCTCTTGCAGGACCCCCCTAGCAAACCCATTAGGCACCTCTATTTGATTCCTTTTCCATTACCCAGAGTAAACAGTTGCGCAGAGAATCTTGGGGGTGGGGGCCTTTCCTCCCTCCCCCCAGCACACTCCAGGCCTATTAAAATAAAGAGAAGTCTCTATTTGTTTAGTGTTATACAATTGCAAAAATTTCAAGCGTGTGCAAACTTGTCACTCAACTCAGCTCTATTTATCACAGTCAGAATGCCTTGTCCCAGGAGCACAGATTTCTGCTGAACACAATGTTAAACACTTCATTTGAGCGGGGTGGGGGGTGGGAGCTGCTATTCCTGGCATTCCTCCTCTCCCTTCTGTTAACTTAAGATCGTTGAGCTAAGAAAAAACAACAACACACACACAAAAAGGGCTGTCCTTTTGTTTAAGAAACGTGGTCGCACGGAACAGAGCTGCGTCTCAGTAGGTGTAGGTGTGCAGAAGCTATTTCTAAAGCTTCACCAAGAGCTTAGTAGAACATGCAAAGCAATCAATCAAAATCTCAATCTCCTCCTTTAATCATCCAGAAATAATAACTGCACTCCTTGGTTCAGAACCCTCCTCTCCCCCAAGCCTCTACAAAACAGGTGGTCACAATCTCTGGTTTAGCACTGTGTCTGAACCAGGAAGGTCCCATGGCTCCCAGTGGGAGATCACCTGCGTTACAGGCAGAAGGCTCCAGGTAGGATTGGGAATTCCCCTGCCTGAAACCCTGGAAAGCTGCTGCCAGTCAGTGTAGACAGTACTGAGGGACCAATTGGTGCTGCTCAGCGTGAGGTAGCTTCCCATGTTCCTTCAGTAGTGGTTTGTTTTCCTCCAGCAAACCATGACCAGTAGCAAACCGCTTCTGTTTGTAAAAGCGCATCTTATTCTCAATCTCTCCACCGCATCCCATTTAGCACAGGGGACAGGGCATGTCTCTGGGGTGTCTTGGAGTGCTTTGAGTGTCTGGGCCCACAACTCCAAGGAAAGGAGTGGGACCATAGGTTGGCATCGTTAGGTGCTTGCAGAGGTCCCACCGCCCAGTGAGGGGGCTGCTGCCATTCGATGTAGTCTCTTCCTTGCTGACGTGGCCTGTTTATGTGTCCCCTCTAAGCAAGCGAGGAGCGATCAAAGTGGGAATATGTAGGAGACTCCTTCACATGTAATGTCTCTTCCTTCCAAGTCAGGGGTGATGGAGGTTATGCTCCACCTTCACAGCTGGAGGCAATGTACTTCAAAATACCAGTTGCTAGAAACCACAGGAGGCTGGGGAAAGTCTCGCTTGTGGGTTTCCGGTGAACATCTGGTTGGCCACTGTGAGATCAGGATGCTGGACTAGATGGGCCACACTGGCCTGATCCACCAGAACTGCTCTTACATTCTTAAGGATATTAGGCAAATCAATGGCTATCAATGGCTGCTCACCATGATGGCTATGTTCTACATGTGTTCAGCTTGTTCTATGTTCAGCTTGATCTGGCAGGACTCTTCTTCTGGTGTCAAAACAGCCTAGAAGCCAAAGCACCTGGGGCAACCATACACCTTATTTTCTAATGACGTTGCTTGACGAAAGGTCAGAATTGGGTGCCTCCGCCATATTGTCCAGCCTTTCTCTACCACTTGCTGGTAACCACAGGCATCTTGTGCTTGAATCCTGCTTGCTGCTTTCCCATCTGGTTGGCCACTGTGAGAACAGGACGCCAGACTGGATGGGCTGCTGGCCTGATCCAGTAGGTTATGTTCTTATCTGCAGTGGCGCATGTTTGCACTACAAAGGCTAAAACTATATTGGTTTGAGTTACCTGGCTTCACTCTGGAGTGATGGGTCCCCTTGGTTAGATGGGCACCTGGAGGTGACCTGGAGTTTCCAAGCTCCCTGCCAGCCAACTGACTCTTGTGCTTTTCTGTCCCCTTCCTGCGCCCCCTGCAGATGTGGCGGAGAGTCGTCGGGAATACGAGAGGGACGCAGCCGGCGGGACGCCACTCCACGCAGATCCTGCCCACCAGCAGCTCATGTCCCGAGTGTTGAGCCCGGCGCTCCCTGTGCCCGGTGGAGGGGGTCTAGTCCCCCTCACCAGCCCGGCAGGGAGCCGGCCCAGCCCCCCACACCACGAACTGCGGCTGGAGCCATCCACTTCGGAGCCCCTCCACCACCACCCCTACAAGCACCCGGTCTCTGCCTACGACCATTACCTGGGGGCAAAGAGCAGGCCAGCCCCCTACCCTTTGCCCAGCATCCGGGGACACAGTTACCACCACCATCACCACCACATGAATTCGGCGGCTGCCGCTGCAGCGGCTGCCGCTGCAGCCAACATGTATTCCACCGCAGGAGCTCCCACCAGCTATGACTATGGACCAAGATAACCTTTGAGACGCAAGGTCCTCTAGCTTAAATGACTGGCTATCTGCATGGGTTTGAACGGCTCAGTAGCATACGTTTTCAGAGAGCACTATCTTGTTGAAAGAACTCGCCCCATCCCCTTGTCTCACCTCCCCACAAAAAAACAACAACTCTTCCCCTGTTTCCATGAGGGGGTCCTTTGTCTCTTGCACACGCTTTCTACTCATCCCTTCTTGCAACGTTGGAATTGTCCTTCATGACTTGGTTTCCTTCCTTGTCCCGGAGGAGGAAATGATCAGCCTGCTTCTCTTGACATGCGTGATGGATGGATGGATGGATGGATGGAGGTTGGGACTTCACTTGGAGCATTTTGCACCGCCTGCCGCCCTGCTTGGAGTGCACCACCGTTCTTGTCCCCTCCCCCCCGACACAGTGATTGGCAGCTGCACTTTCCTCCCCTCCTCCCTTTGCTTTATAAATGAAGCCATATGTTGTTCTGTTGCCCTCGCTGCTGTCATCATAATAACCTTTTAGTGTTTATGCAGTTGTTTACCTGCTCAGAGTGCTTGCTGAATGCTACTTGTAGCACTGCCACGGTGCAGGTAGGTCAGGTGATCATGCCGACACGGCTGTGGACCTAAAGCGTGAGCATCAGAACAGCTCGATTTTTATTTTTGCCCGAATTTTAGCTTGCCTACCTTACCGCTCTAAGGTAGGTGACAAGCTTTATCTGTCAGCTGATATAGGTAGATGGCAGACTTCCCCAACCTGGTGCTCTCTAAGTGATTTGGACTACAACTCCCATCAGCCTTGGCACGGACAGGAGAATTAGTCCAAGACATCTGGAGGGCATTGGCTTGGGGAAGGCAGGTGCAAATCCATTAGTCAGTGTAACAGTGGGGAAGGACCATGATTCAGTGCAGAAGGCCCCCCCAGGTTGCATCTCAGATCAGAGGGCAGATTATGGGGAAAGCCTCTACCTCCGAGACCCTGGTGAGCTGCTGCTGGTCAGTGTAGACCAGGCATGGCCAAACCTGGCCCTCCAGCTGTTTTGGGACTACAATTCCCATCATCCCTGACCACTGGTCCTGTTAGCTGGGGATGATGGGAGTTGTAGTCCCAAAACAGCTGGAGGGCCGAGTTTGGCCATGCTTGGTGTAGAGAATGTTGGGATAGATAAGCAAATAGTCTGTCCTGATCCAGGTCCTTTCTGTTGCAGGCAGAGCACTGGTGTGCAGCAGGCCTGCATGTCCTACAGGTGACATCTGTAGACCTTGGGAATTCAGTGTCACACTAAGATGACCGTTCCATCAGTGCAATGACTTCTGCTTTTGCTGGGTGGAGCAACCACCCCTCTCCTACCCTTGCATCGTGCTCTGGGGTGTTCTCCCAATCCTCCGGAGCAAATTTGATTGAGGGGGGGGTGTACAAGGGCAGGAGAGGATGGGGAAAGTCCCATTGCACTGGTGGGTCCCCAGGTGTTGTTGGACTACAACTCCCATCATGCCTAGCCAGCATGACCAGTGGTCAGGGATGATGGGAGTTGTAGTCCAGCAACATCTGGGGACCCACAGGTTGAGAAACACTGCACTAGTGGGACTCATTGTGCTGGCTACCACTAGTGCAAAAATGTAGCTGGATCAGGCCCCTTGCAGCTGGCATGGCAGTTGTAAAGTGCTTGCTGTTCTAGCATGTGTCTGGTTTCAACACCAAGAGTGGCCTCTATTTGTCATCTGTTGCAATGGCCCTGAATGCTCAAAGGTACCATTTGTTGGAGACCTCAGGAGGGGAGAGCTCTCTTGTGCTCGGATTCTGCTTGGGAGTTTCCCATGGGCATCTGGTCGGTCACTGTGAGAACAGAATGCATCTCAACCCATTCAACCATAGTCCCAAACCATACATAGGTTTGTATCCAGTGCTAGTCCTAGTGAGAGTAAACTTGCTGAAATTAATGGGCATGGCTAGCTTGGGCCCATTGATTCCGGTGGGTCTTCTCTGAGTAGGACCGGCATTGGATACAGCCCAGGGAGCCCTTGGAGTGGCACAGCTGAGACCACCAGAAGCAGTTCTGTGAAACATACTCACAGGGTTTGCAGTGTATGCAAAGGTGGGTTTCTTCTGTAAGGTCCATCAGAATCATTGCATGCCTACGCAAAAGGGGTGCTATGTTGAGACTTTCAGAACTGCAAGTATTTTTGAATTATGTACACAATGTTTTTGCCAGGCTTAGGGCAGCGCTGGGACTGATGATTCTGCATCAAGATGATGTGAAATTGCAGTAGATACTGGTTCTGATTTTGTCCATGTGGGAGTATCCTTAGAAGTTGTCTGCAGTTTAAGGTTTTTGGCTCAGTGGCAGAGCATCTGTCTTTGCAAAGAAAGGGTCCTTGGCATCTCCGAGTAAGGCTAGGTACGTGCTCTGCTTGAAACCTCAGAGAGCCCCTGCCAGTCAGTGTAGACAATACTGACCTAGATGGACCTGATGGCTCAATATAAGGAAGCTTGTTTTGTTTGTTTAGTCGTTTAGTCGTGTCCGACTCTTCGTGACCCCATGGACCAGAGCACGCCAGGCACTCCTGTCTCCCACTGCCTCCCGCAGTTTGGTCAAACTCATGCTGGTAGCTTCGAGAACACTGTCCAACCATCTCGTCCTCTGTCGTCCCCTTCTCCTTGTGCCCTCCATCTTTCCCAACATCAGGGTCTTTTCCAGGCAGTCTTCTCTTCTCATGAGGTGGCCAAAGTCTTGGAGCCTCAGCTTCAGGATCTGTCCTTCCAGTGAGCACTCAGGGCTGATTTCCTTCAGAATGGAGAGGTTTGATCTTCTTGCAGTCCATGGGACTCTCAAGAGTCTCCTCCAGCACCATAATTCAAAAGCATCAATTCTTCAGCGATCAGCCTTCTTTATGGTCCAGCTCTCACTTCCATACATCTGTCCGAGTCCTAGGCAATACTAATTGCCTAGATCAGGTATCGCCAACCTTTTCAGATCCAGGACCCACTTTTAACCCAGATGGGCATTTGGTGGTTTTGCTCCTGTTGTGACCCGCATGGGATCAGGCTGGCACCCAATAGTGGGTCCCCACCCATTAGCTGAAGATAAGTGGCATAGATGGACCTAGCTCAAGAGCTTCCTTTCAATGGCAGAGAGCAGGTACATGTGCCGGCTGCATCATGAATCGTGTAAGCTGGGTATTGCACTCATGCAAATGGGTGTAAACTTTATATACAACACCTCCATCTTTGCTGGGGGACAGATAGAGAGAGGGAGTTGGACTAAATCACACAAATGCCAACATCTCCTTTGTTACCATTTGTGTGCAGTGGTTGTCAGGCTTGTCCTGAGCTGTGGGGCTAACCCCCTACTGCTTGACACCAGAGGCTATCTCTGGGTTGTCTGTTGTTGTTTAGTCATTTAGTTGTGTCCGACTCTTCGTGACCCCATGGACCAGAGCACGCCAGGCACTCCTGTCTCCCACTGCCTCCCGCACTTTGGTCAGACTCATGCTGGTAGCTTCGAGAACACTGTCCAACCATCTTGTCCTCTGTCGTCCCCTTCTCCTTGTGCCCTCCATCTTTCCCAACATCAGGGTCTTTTCCAGGGAGTCTTCTCTTCTCGTGAGGTGGCCAAAGTATTGGAGCCTCAGCTTCAAGATCTGTCCTTCCAGTGAGCACTCAGGGCTGATTTCCTTCAGAATGGATAGGTTTGATCTTCTTGCAGTCCATGGCACTCTCAAGAGTCTCCTCCAGCACCATAATTCAAAAGCATCAATTCTTCGGCGATCAGCCTTCTTTATGGTCCAGCTCTCACTTCCATACATCACTACTGGGAAAACCATGGCTGGGTTGTCTAGATATTTTATTTTGACACACTTGTCACACGAACCAGAGAAGTTACACAAGTGTGTGGGCACATGCACATGTCTGATCTTCTTGCAGCATGTGGGCTAGTTTGGGAGGAAAGGCAGGCTATAAACGTAATTAACTGCCCCCTGCCCCCCTAAAGTGGTACTCATGACTGAATAGCCCAGGTTGTGCTTCTTTCCCCAAAGGCTGTTTTTAGACAAGGAAGCTGTAGTGAAGACTTTGAGCAGAATCAAAACATAACACTTGGGTTCATGGGCTGCTGTTGGGTCCTCCCCCACCCCCCACCCCCCATCACATAGCAGAGAGCAGGGAAAGGAAGTGGCAATCTCCCCACGCAGCTGCAACAACAGAGGAGCCTCCGCAGACTTGACTGGAGCTGTGACTGACCTTAAGAATGACCAAGAGGGTCCCTCCAGTGGGTTCAGGTACAAAGAGCTCTGATGGGATCAGGCCAATGGCCAACCAAGTCATCATCCTCTTTGTGAGGCCAACCAGAACCCCCTTGGAAGCTCCAGAGAAGGACCTGGGTGCAACAGGGCTTTCCCCACTTCCGAGTCTCAGAAGCTGATATTCAGAAGCATGCTGCCTCCAACAGCAGAGGCAGATCACAGCCACCCTGACTAGTAGACCTTGATGGGACCAGCCTGTTCTGAAGCAGCTGTCCTGTCCTGTTCCAAACGCCCCTGGCCAAAAATGATGCTTGGAACCATTTCTGGACCTTAACAGGAGGTCCTTGCACGCTGGCCATTATATTTATTTTATTTATTTCTTGTCTCACATGCTGGCAGGAAGTGTGGTGCAAAACGCCTGGAAGGAGCCAGGTTGGTGGTCCACACTGGCTGGCCGCAGCTCTCCACCAATTCAGATTGGGCCTGAGATGCTCTGCATGCAAGGCAGATACTCAACCACTGGATTAGGTCCCTAACCCTAACAGGAAGGTGCCTTATAAGGAGCCAGGCCATTAGTCTATCTAGCTCAATATTGTCTACACTGGCTGGCAGAGGCTCTCCAGGGATTCAGCCAGGGCTCTGCCCCAGCCCTACCTGGGGAGAACCTGGATTTCAACCTGGGACTTTCTGCATGCACAGGAGATTCTCTCCCGTGGAGCAATGACCCTTGCTACCTTACTGGCTCATCACGCTTAGTACTGTCTGCACTGACTGGCAGCTGCCCTCCAGGGATTCAGAGAGGAACCATTCCCTGCTCTAACCTAGAGATGCTGGAGATTGATCCTGCAACCCTTTGAAGGAATAGCATGCATTGCACCACTGCGTCTCTGGTTCAGCTCTCGCCCCAGTTATACGAAATTGCCTTTTTACCGAGTCAGGCTATTGGTCCTACACTGACTGGCAGTGGCTCTCTGGAGCATCAGGCAGAAGAAGTCTCTCTTGGTCCTACCTGGAGGTGCCAGGGGTTGAACCTGTCTGCCCCACATGCCCCCTCCCTCTGCCACTGTGTTACTGCCCCTTCCGAAGGAGGAGGGGCATTCATTGCACCACAAACAGAACCAAGACTTGCAACGCCTTAAAGGTGAATCCATTTATTGCTTCAGTGGGCTGGAGATCACTGCTTCTATTCCACTTTATCTGACAAAGTGTGCTTTAATCAGCGGCGGAGTTTTGGCTTTCAAATTTCAGCAGTGGTCTGTTGTCCCATGCACCTGCTCTTCTTTGAAGGAGCAGTTGGACTCCCTCACCTTCTTAGAAGCTGCCTTGCGTCAAGTCCCCTAGCTCAGTAAGGACAAAACCAGAATGAGTTGGCTCCTCCCACTGCCGGCTCTGGCGCCACCTACTGTTGGCCTCCCTGCCCTTTCCCCTACCAGCCCCAATGGGCACCAGCCTTTGCTTATTACTTTCTTAAAGGTAAAGGTACCCATGACCGTTAGGTCCAGTCGTGGACGACTCTGGGGTTGTGCGCTCATCTTGCTCTATGGGCTGAGGGAGCCGGCATTTGTCCGCAGACAGCTTTCCGGGTCATGTGACCAGCATGACTAAGCCGCTTCTGGCGAACCAGAGCAGCGCACGGAAACGCCGTTTACCTTCCCGCCGGAGTGGTACCTATTTATCTACTTGCACTTTGACCTGCTTTCGAACTGCTAGGTGGGCAGGAGCAGGGACCGAGCAACGGGAGCTCACCCCATCGTGGGGATTCGAACCGCCGACCTTCTGATCAGCAAGCCCTAGGCTCTGTGGTTTAGACCACAGCACCACCTACTTTCTTAGGTGTACTCTTTAAACTTGATGTAAGAAGCGGAGGTGGCTCGTCTGACATAGATGGGCTTTAAAGGGGATTTTTTTTGGGGGGGGTCATTGCAAGAAGGTCCATTCACAGCTCTTGGCAACATAAGACACCACTATATTCCAAGTTGGACCCTTAGTCTATTGGACTCAGTATTGCCTGCACAGGCTGGCAGCAGCTTTCCAGGGCTTCTCTGCCTGGAGATGCAGGGAATGGAAATTTTTGTACCCCAGGCTCTAACATTGAGCTATGCCTTCCCCAGAAATGCTTTGCCAGCACAGCTAAATAAATCTCCTATGATCAGTGGATGTCTATCACTTAGTTTACCAGTGGTTGGGGGGGGGACAGGGGCAACAGAATGGGGACAGTTAATGCCTTAAGTGTGGGCTTCGTGGAAGGGACTCAGGCAACAGTTCTCTGGAGTTCAGAGTTCAATATTGTCTCCTCCCAGCTGGCAGTGTCTATCCAGGGTTCCAGGCAGGGTTCTCTCCCAGCCCTACCAGGACATGCTGGGGACTGAACCTGAGGCCTTCTGCATGCCAAGCAGATGTTCTAACACTGTTCCCCCTGGTGCTCTGATCATCCCTGATGCAGGCTTATCGATCTTCAGCTTGACAAATCTATATATCTCGTATGTACATCAGCAATCATGACCCACATCTAGCCTAAACATACCCAAGCTCTGAGTGCGACTTCATGCCTCTGCACTCCAGATTCTGCAAGTTGCTCCTTGATCTCCTTCAAGGGAGCTTCTCCTGCCTCCTCCCTCTTTCCCCGGATATATAGTGTTACTACTGCAGTGAGAACTCTGCTTTCGGAAGGCTTTAGCAGCGCTCAGAAGAGTCACGGTCGAAAGCAGATGTGTTCTACTTAATTATATATTATTTTTTCCCCTTTGCAAAAAAGTCTGGTTCAATCGCAAGGGATCCAACGTGTTGCGCAAGAAGTGTAGTGGTAATTGTGCATTCTTTTGAGGGCTGGGCTAAACCATGTTGTCAAGCACAGCCCTTAAGAAGATGACTGCAGGACTATTGCAAGGCTTCCTCAACCTCGGCCCTCCAGATGTTTTTGGCCTACAACTCCCATGATCCCTAGCTAGCAGGACCAGTGGTCAGGCATGATGGGAATTGTAGTCTCAAAACATCCGGAGGGCCGAGTTTGAGGAAGCCTGGACTATTGCAATCATTGCCCCCTGACCGCCTCCATCGGCTTCAGACTACAATTCCCATCAGCCCCAGCCAGCACAGTTCTGCTGATGGGAGTTGTAGTCTGAAACAGATGGAGGGAGTCAGGCTGGCCAAGGCTGCAGGTTTATATTGTGTGATTCCTGCGTTGTAGGGAGTTTGGACTAGATAACCCTTGGGGGGGGGGTGTCCCGTATGACCCTAGCATTCTACAATTCTGTGTATCACCCGCCCATCACCAGAGAACCTCCCTCCCCCCTCTATGAGAGCTTTTGCTTTTGTCACTCTTATTTCCAAATTATTGGAAGGGTTTTCTCCCCCATTACGTGGATTAGTGCCAAAGCTTTGGGTCAAGTCTTTCATGACATTGGTATATTTATTGTTATTATTAATATTATTATTTTCTTCCTTTCAGCAATTATGCAATTTGTGGTGTGTGCGTGTGTTCTTTTTCTCTTCTCTTCTTGATAGTTGCAGTGTAAAGTGAAGGGTGGGGTGGGGTTGGGGGGCCCGGAATATTCAACTCAACCAAAGAGTCATGTCTGCAAAGAGTGTAGATAATCTGTAGATATTTGTAGATAACTGTAGATAAACATACCGCGGTTACACTGGGGGGGGGGAGGGAGAGATGACAGACAGTAACATTTATAAAAGGTTTTCGTCTTCCTTCTTTCTCAATCTCCTGTGTTTTTTCCCCCTCCCCTTCAAAATCACATGCTTTGGGGGGCGGCAGCGGTGGTCATTTCATGTTACAAAAGCAAAACGGAGTTCTTCACACATCCTGATTCCAGACGGCTGGAGCTGCAATACTAAAAGCCCGGTTTGCAGCACAAACCTCAGGGGGTGGGGAGCCTCAAGTCTAGGGTCTGGGTGTGACCCTCCAGGGCTCTCAGTCGGGTTTGCAGAACTTTCCCCAGGCTACTTGTCTGCCTTGCTTCACACTCATGCCTCTCACTTGTCTGGGTGGAGGGCAGTTGTTAATTGGGGAAGGAAGGTGAACATTTTGTTGCCTCACCCCATTTGTTTTTTTTCAAATATTTTTATTCGTTTTCCAAATTTATAACAAATATATCCACAAACATAAACAAAAAACCCACCCAAAAACAAAAACAAACAAACATGTATCCTAACTATAATATTTTCACTTTCGTTGTCATTGTTGGGTGACTTCCTCGAATCCCCCTAGCTGAGTTTCCATATAAGTCATTCTAGCAGTTTTCCAAAACTATTTTCACATAAAATTTACTTGGTCCATTAACATCTTTCTTTCTTTTCATTTTGACTTTTATCCATAGTATTCTACAACATCACATATTTAAATCCTAGGCCAATCTGAGAGGTAAAGGGACCCCTGACCATTAGGTCCAGTCGTGACCGACTCTGGGGTTGCGGCGCTCATCTTGCTTTGTTGGCCGAGGGAGCCGGCGTACAGCTTCTGGGTCATGTGGCCAGCATGACTAAGCCGCTTCTGGTGAACCAGAGCAGTGCACGGAAACGCCGTTTACCTTCCCGCCGGAGCGGTACCTATTTATCTACTTGCACTTTGACGTGCTTTCAAACTGCTAGGTTGGCAGGAGCTGGGACCGTGCAATGGGAGCTCACCCTGTCGCAGAGATTCGAACCGCCGACCTTCTAATCGGCAAGTCCTAGGCTCTGTGGTTTAACCCACAGCGCCACCCGCGTCCCACTAGGCCAATCTGATACTCGCAAGTAATTCTGTATAAGTTATCTTAACATATTTAACTAAGTAGTGTTTGAATTTCTTCCCTTCCTCTTGGTACTCCTCCTCCTTCTGGTCGCGGACTCTTCCAGTCAGGTCAGCTAGCTCCAAAAAATCCATCATCTTTATCTGCCATTCCTCGACTGTTGTGCCTCACCCCCATTTGGCCTTGGGCTCCCCCCAACCACTGGCATGTGGTCCCCAGAGGATTGCCAAGATGCCGATCTGGTCCTTGGTTTGAAAAAACATTCCCCATCCTTCCTTCAGACCAACTACCATATTTTTCGCTCCATAAGACACACTTTTTTCCTCCTAAAAAGTAAGGGGAAATGTCTGTGCGTCTTATGGAGCGAATGCGTGGTCCCTGGAGCCAAATTGCCCAGGGGCGAAAAGCAGATCATGCTTTTTTTTTTTTTTAGAAAGAGGGAAGGGGGTGTTGAAACGAAGCCACTGAGCAGCTGATCGGCAAGCGATCATGAGGGAGATAAGGGACTCTAGCGATAAAGGAGGCTGCCTGGGAGGGGGGAGGTAAAAGCACATGGATCCTCAGGATTTTGCATTGGGTCACCCCAAATTCACCATCAGATCACATAGCATGTCCATGGCTACAGCCTGCACCAAAAAAACCCCCCATGCATCCACTGTTTCGTGGGGCCGCAATGGTGCAAAAACATGATTACGAAGCACCAATCCACATGGATCCTCGGGATTTTTGCTTTGGGTCTCCCTAAATTCACCGTCAAATCACATAGCATGTCCATGGCTACAGCATGAACCACAAAAATCATACATCCACTGTTTCATTCAGAATATTTTTTTTCTTGTTTTCCTCCTCTAAAAACTAGGTGCATCTTATGGTCAGGTGCGTCTTACAGAGTGAAAAATACGGTAATTCTGCCCGGGACATTGGTTAGTTTATTTAAGAAAATATCTACCCCATTTTTTAATTTTATTTTACCTCCAAAGGGCTCTCCCTAGATTTCCCCGATATTCTCAGTTGTGACTGGTGAACTTCAACTTTTATGAATGAAAAAATCCTCATTGTAGGCTGTGCAAGGGAATCCTGGGTCTAACCCTGTTCTAGTAGAGCAGGTGCAGCGAACCTTTGGCCCTCCAGATGTTCGAGGAAGATGTTGGAGGAAGGAACTCCCAGACAGTCCAACAGGGATTGGGTACACTCAGTGGGCTCGGAATAGAGACAGGCTTTTGGGAGCAGGGAAGACAGGAACAGAACAGGTGGAACCCTGATCCAAAGCACTCACCACTGCAACTTTTTGTTGCAGCTACAACTTCCAATGATGTCACAACCATTTATTTAGCTGAAATAACCCTAATTGGAGTACAGTTGTACAAATGCAAGAACCAATGAACGAAGAATATAACACAAGCAACTTTTAAAAAAATTGATTTATCATGAACCGAACCCATGTACAAAATAACAAATAACCACGCAAACAATAACAGAACCATATTCGAGGCATGTCCAGGAGAGAAAAAAACCCTAATCATAGAGATGCAGTTACATATAGCCGAGATTGTAATATGACTCTATATAGTCCAACCACAAGAAGGAGTGAGTCACAGGAGGAGCAATTCTATGACTCTCCCTATTTATAATAGCAAAAAATAGAGACCAATGTGCATCAAAATTGTCCTGTTTGGCTTCACCGCAAACTACCCCAAACGACCAGAGGCCCAAATAAAGCAAGCAGCACTTTAAACAAAAACAAAAACCTCACATTAATGAGTTTCAAAGATGTTATACAGTGGTCCCTCCATTGCACATGGGATCCGTTCTGGAGCTCCGGTCGGATCCTGGGGAATTCACAACCAGAGGTGTCTCTTCTGCGCATGTGCATGGCACGGTAGATTGCTTCTGTGCATGCGCGCACAGCGAAACCCAGAAAAATACTTCCAGGTTTGCTGCTTTCACATCCTGAAGGATACGCAACCAGAGGTGTGTGTGTCCGGAGGTATCACGGTTTGTGAAAGAGAGAGGCAATAAAATGGGGTGCTAACCCATTAAAAGCCCACTGAAATTTAAAAGTGTATTTAATTTCAGCCAGAAGAAACGTGTGGCGTTTGAGCAGCAAAGAAACCCAGGGCTGTGGTGCTGTCACAGAAAAGCTCCCAGGTCTTGTGTTCACAGACCAAACCTTCCAAAACGGAAACCAAGAGCAAGGCAGACTCTGATGATAATTCCTGAGTGGGACTAGAAGATGGGAGCTAGTCTTCACTGGATCATTACAAGATTTTCTGCACAGTTTAAATGGACAAGGGCCTTTTCATGACTGCCTGATCCCTCTGCAAGCGAGCTTTCCATCTTCCTAGTGTTCTGGGTGGAAGGTTGTTGCTGTCCTTTTAATTATACGGGAGAGAATGTAGGCATGCCATGCTCCAGCAAGCAGCTTGAAGTGGAACTGTTCAGAAAGAGCTGTACCACGCCATGACTCCGATTGTGTGGCTCAGTTTCCCCAGGTTCATGCTACACCTGAATCACGCCAGGGTTTCAGATGAACTCTGAAGATGCAAGTCAGAGGGGACATGATGAGGTGTATAGAATTCTGCCTGGTGGATAGACAAAAGTGTTTCTCCCTCTTTCACAACTCTAGAACTCAGGGCTACCCAACAGAGATGAGTGTTGGAAGGTTTGGGACAGATGAAAGAAATCTATGGTGTTTGCTCTCCCAAGAAATCACAAAGGCCACCAGCTGGGATGGCTGTAGAAGAAGATTAGACAAATTCTGGAAGCCCAAGACTATCAGTCGCTAGTAGTCATTACCAAAACAAAAAAAAAATTTTCCTTCCAGTAGCACCTTAAAGACCAACTAAGTTAGTTCTTGGTATGAGCTTTCGTGTGCATGCACACGAAAGCTCATACCAAGAACTAACTTAGTTGGTCTTTAAGGTGCTACTGGAAGGAAAAAATTTTTTTTGTTTTGACTATGGCAGACCAACACAGCTACCTATCTGTAGTAGTCATTACGGTTGTGTTCTGTCTCAATGGCAAAAAAGGCAGCATGTTTCTGAGTACCAGTTGTGGAAACTCCCAAGTGAGGAAAGCTGATGTTTCACTCACATCCTCCTTCTGAGCTTCCCAGTGGAGCATCCACTTGGCCTTTTGGCCTGATCCTGCAGGACTCCTCTTATGTTCTTACATAGGTAAAAAAGGTCAAGGACGGTTAAATCCAGTCAAACCCCCAGACTAAGGGGTTATGGCGCTCATCTCACTTTCAGGGTGAGGGAGCCGGCGTTTGTCCACAGACAGCTTTCCAGGTCTTGTGGCCAGCAGGACTAAACTGCTTCTGGCGCAACAGGACACCGTGACAGAAGCCAGAGCGCATGGAAACACTGTTTACCTTCCCGTAGGAGCGGTACCTATTTATCTACTTGCTCTGGTGTGCTTTCGAGCTGCTAGGTTGGCAGGAGCTGGGACAGAGCAACGGGAGAACACTCTATCGCTGGGATTCGAACCGCTGACCTTCCGATCAGCATACCCAAGAGGTTCAGTGGTTTAGACCACAGTGCCATCCGCGTCCTATGTTCTTATGTACCAGTTGCCAGCTCTGCTCGCAAAAGCCTACAATCCTAGGACCATTGGGCAAATATATAGTTTGAAAGCATTTGCCTGTCACTGGAATGAAACATGGGAAGAAATCAGCAATGCTCTCTTGTGTTTCCTTTTGGTTTACAGGTGAGGTGGCAAAACCTGCTGAGGCGGCCTGTGTTACATTTGCTGCATTAAAGCAGTGTGATTTTACATACCACCAAGGGAAAGGAACAAACCTCTTGTTTTATGCACATTTATATGGGGATGGGGAATGAAACACAACATTTAAAGGCAAATCTACCTAAGCCACATTTTGCAAAATAAAGTGCAAACTGAAACACGGTGATCTTTGGGAATTTACACTTCTCTGGATTTTGTGACACAGCTGTGCAAAACTGCAGATGCTAAGATGAAGTGGACAGAGAAATGTATTGGTAGTGAGAATATCACCAAAAATGCATTATATTTGGGAAATTGCTTTGTGAAAAGGTGCATAACGGCGACAATTGCATACAGAAATGTGTGCACCATGAGAATTTCAAACCAAAAATACTGGTGAATTTTCCAGCTGTTCTATAAATGCAGAAAACTGAACATAAGGTTGGAAAAGCGAGGAACTGAATTTGATATATTTGCCCAGGGGTCAGCAACCTTTTTCAGCCATGGGCCAGTCCACTGTCCCTCTGACCTTATGGGGTTCCGGACTATATTTTGAAAAAAATATATGAATGAATTCCTATGCCCCACAAATAACCCAGAGATGTATTTTAAATAAAAGGACACATTCTACTCATGTAAAAACACGCTGATTCCTGAAACATCCGCGGGCCTGATTGAGCAGGCGATTGGGCCACATCCGGCCCCCGGGCCTTAGGTTGCCTACCTCTGTATTTGCCCATCCCTACCTGTAGGTTCCACTGGATTGAAGGAGTGTAGACTTCTAAATGTATAGGATTGCACTGCCGGCCATTGAGAATTCAGCTAGCAGCTTAATAACAAGTGCCCTCTAGAGAACAAACGCTTGTATCACAGGAAGTAAGAGGGTCCAGTCGCCACAGCATCTCTGGAAAGCTGCTGAGAAGGGAGACAAAAGGGGCTGGAAGCTTCTTTGGTTCAAGCTGCTGTGCAGAGGCGTGGAATTTTTTCCCCCAGGATGAGGGCCACATTGCCCCTATGGAAACCTGTCGGGGGCCGCATTCCACACACTCAGTCTCTTGCATAAAAATACTGGCATGCAGACACACATGTGCACATGCTCACACACACAAATACTATCACCAAAGAAAGAGTATCTATCGTCAATCTTCTTTTCTTTTCAATTTGAGGAAACATTTAAACGTGCCGTTCCCCACCTGCAGCCTGGAATGGAGCAGCCCAGCACGAACGCAGATGCCACAATTCTCCCAATGATCTGTTTCGATTCTGGCTAACGTTTTGGTTTTGCCTCATTCGGTGCTCGAATTCCGCCCACGATAGGTTTGCAAACGAGGCACACATGTTGGTGTAATATACCTATTATATTCCCTTTCATAGCCTATGACACTCAAACAGTTTGTATATGTCACATCTGTTTTGCATATACGGACAACAGATTTGGCTGACCCGTCTATGGCTAAATTAAGATAAATGTGGGCTTTCCCCCTTTCCATATGGGGAATTAAATGTGTTTCCAGATTTCTGTGAAGAGAAAAGTATTGAGAACAGCCTATATCAAAGTAATTACAATACATTGTTCACATTTATTTCCATTAGGTATGAAAGAAAGAGAGAAATAGAGGGAAGGAAGGAAGGAAGGAAGGAAGGAAGGAAGGAAGGAAGGAAGGAAGGAAGGGAGTCCACAAACCTGACGTTTGAGTCACACATGAATCTCAAGTTCAGGATTTTCACATTATAAGCAGAAATTTCCTTACAAAAGGGAAAAGTTCTTTGTAAAATACTAAATTCAAAGAATGAAGCTCTTTGGTGGATCGAGATGAGGATCATTTCCAAGGTGGGGATCCCTTAAGGCAGTGTGTGCAAAGGCGTTTCGAAATGTTCATGGCATAATTTGCTCTGGTCTAGATAAAATAGCATTATTGAAACTACTCTCCAAACTATCTTCATCTGAGAATGGGAGGAAACTCAGAAAGGGGTACATGATGATTGTAAGTTTGGGAAACACTTCCTTAAAAGATCATGGTGGTCACAGTTGCTTGTTGTTTATTTATTATTGTTGTTTGTTTGTTATAGCACTTATATATCCCACCTTTCCTCTAAAGAGGTCAAGGCAGTGTACACAATTCTCCCTTTCCTTACTTTGTCCTCCCAACAACTCTGGGTTAGGCAGTGAGAGTGTGTGTGACTGACCCCCAAGATCACTCATGAGTTTCATGGCTGAGTGGGGATTTGGTCATTGTCACCCAGGTCCTAGTCTGACACTTTAACCCAGTGGCTCTCAAACTTGTTTTCCTGGGTCACACTTTCAGAACAAAAATTCGCTTGCTGATTAGAAATACATTGGGAAACAAAAAGAAACAAGAAGCAGTGCTTGATTTATAACACAAAACACAACTACTTTATAACATGATCATGGGACATCCAGAATGTATAAAATGGTGCTGCTACATAAGAACACAGATCATTTACAGAATATCCTATTGATTGTCCTTGAATCTTCCCAGCAATCTAATTAGGTAGTTGTATTTTCTTCACTTCCTCTTCTTTGGCGATCCATCATAGCCGAGTAAGATTGGCTTCCATAAACACGGTTTTAACAGTGAGTGCGTAAGTGACTGTGGAGGCCAATTCTGGATCCACGCGTCCTTCCACAGTGGGGACATTGATTTCCGGGTGGGAGTTGATCACAGTGTGAATTTGCCAATTGTGCCTTCCTCGTAGCACATTTCTCCCTTTCTCCCTGAGTTGGAGTGTCTTCAAAGCCCACAACACCTTTGGTAAAGGCTGTTCTCCAACTGGACTGCTCGCAGGCAACTGTTTCCCAATTGTTGGGTGTTCATACTACATTTTAAAAAATTTGCCTTGAGTCAGTCTTTAAACCTCTTTTGTTGACCACCGGCATTACGCTTTCCATTTTTAAGTTCAGAATAGAGTAGTTGCTTTGGAAGACGATCATCAGGCATCCACACAATATGACCAGTCCAACAAAGTTGATGTTGAAGAATCATTGCTTCGACACTGGTGATCTTTGCTTCTTCCAGTACACTGGCATTAGTTCGCCTGCCTTCCCAAGTGATATGTACATTTTTTCAGAGACACAGTTGATGGAATCTTTTGAGGAGTTGGAGATGGCGTTTATAAGTGGTCCATGTTTCACAAGCGTACAGTAAGGTTAGCGTCTATGCAGAGTCAAAAGCGAAATAAGGACACTAAACCAGTGTGGAAGTCTTTTAAAAAACAACACACTTTTTTAAGGTAGATAAGGACAAGATGAAATTATACAATTGAATATAAATATAGATGGGAAACGGCTATGTATAGTGAAGACTTATCTACTTTTAAAAAAAATTCACCTAAGAGCGGTAGTCTTGTAATCTGGTGAACTAGACCTTGGGCCAGTCACACTTCTCTGAAGTCTCTCAGCCCCACTCACCTCACAGAGTGTTTGTAGTGGGGGAGGAAGGGAAAAGGAGAGTGCTAGCCGCTTTGAGACTCCTTCGGGTAGTGATAAAGCGGGATATCAAACCCAAACTCTTCTCTTCTTCTTCTTCTACACCACAATATTTTAAGCCCTTCATGACTTAGGCCTCAAGTATCCAAAATGCCATCTTCATCCCTACAGATGCTCTTGGGTGTTTGGGTCTGCAGAGTGGTTTGGCTTGATAGATCTGCTACAACAGAAAATGAGACAGCAACACTGGACCACCTGTGGTACAAAAAATCACAGGATCTCGGCAGGATGTTCAGGGACTTGCAACAATTGGAATAGAAGCTGCATGGCTTTCAGGGATCTTTTGCCGTCTCAGAAAGTACTGAAAGCGAGATCATATATTACTGCCCTGATACCATCTTGAGCACAGACCATCATGGATGCAACAAGGAGGAGGATTTCTGGAGAGCCTCCATATCGACAGCCAGGGCTCAAAGCGCTCTGTTTGGATATGCTACAAGAGGCACGTTCAGAGACGCTGCATTTTATAACTGCCAGATAAAGGAGGCTGAGAATATTTTGGGGGGTGGAGGGAGGAGGGGAGAGAAAGACACTTTCTTGGAGTCCTTTAAACATCACCTCACATATTTCTCCTATTTCAGCAACCACAGCGAGTGCCTTTGATTCCGTTCCCTTTCCTGTGTGCGCTGCTTCAAACCAGATGAGTTGATGAGATAAAAAAACAACCCTCTGAAATATTTCAATGTCTCTATTTCATTGAGCACCGAGCCTTGCAGGGATTGAATGAATCCGTCAGTTTCGGTTTTCGCTTTTTCCAGTCTCCAGATCTCTACATTTCCCTATTAGTATGCAATTGTGTGTGTGTGTGTGTGTGTGTGTGTGTGACATCCTCAAGAAAATTCATCAGGATTTTTGTGAGAATTTATCCTGAGACACACACATATGTATGCAACTCTGCACAGAGAGCAATTTCAACTTAATATGTGTGTGCATATTTTCCTAATATATGCATTTTTATGCGCACTTTACCCCAGTACAGTGGTATCTCGGGTTGCATACGCTTCAGGTTACATGTGCTTCAGGTTACAGACTCCGCTAACCCAGAAATAGTACCTCGGTTTAAGAACTTTGCTTCAGGACGAGAACAGAAATCGTGCTCTGGTGGCGCAGCAGCAGCAGGAGGCCCCATGAGCTAAAGTGGTGCTTCAGGTTAAGAACAGTTTCAGGTTAAGAACAGACCTCCGGAATGAATTAAGTTCCACTTAATTCCGAGGTACCACTGTACATGCTTTTATGCATTTTGTGCAACTATTACTTGGCAGGAGAGGTGCATTGCAAGGTTCATCATAGCGCAAATTTCAAACGTTGGATGTGTTTTTCGGGCTGGCGCAGTGTTTCAGAGAGCATAAATTGCATAGGTGTCAGGAGCAAGCCAGCAGTAAATCACACTGTTAAAGTTGGAGTTAACTCTTTGTTAGCAAGAACAAGAGTAGGTAAAGTCTTGATAACATAAATGTTTTAAGTTTTTTGTAATAACCAGTATATTTTCTTTCAATATTTGAATGATTCTGTGTACATTGCGGCAGCCTTTGGCTATGTGCAATAAAACTGACTGACCTTCGAGTGACCGCAGCTCATCCCCAGTAGGTCTTCCCCCATGGATCAGTTGCTGAGACTGGAAGTCCCCGCCTCGCAACAGCCATCTAAATTCCCTCGTCTCCAGGGCCTTTTCCCAAGCAATCGGAGGCTGCGCCTGCATGCACCCAGTCTCTCCCCCGCCCTTTTCATGTCTCTTCTGGTTCTGGGAGACAAGTGGGGAGAGGAGGTTGTCCCAGCAGGAGGGGGAGAGACTCTTCCCCAGCCAGTCTCATCTCTGCCTCTTAGGCCCCCTCCTCTCCAGCTTCTGCTTCTTGACTTCTCTCTGTCACAGACTCTCCCTTCTCACTAAGCCCTGACTCCTCTTCAGCTTCCTGTCTGCTACCCTGAAGAGCTACTGTTGTGTAGAAAATATTAAGCAAGGCAGACCAAGAAGGTACTAGCCTTTGTTTTGTTTTAGAAAATGCACTGCTGTCGAAAAAGAGAACTGCATGGGTGACCAGAGGAACTGACCTGCTCGATCTGTTGCCAACAGAGTGCCCTGGGGTGAAATGGTACCCTTGAAGTCTTCTTCAAAGCCCTTCGAGCCTTTCCCACCCCTCTCACTACTCCCTTGGTCAGGAGGGGGCGAGGGCAATTGCCTTTTTCTCCCTTCAAAATGACATAGAGCTGGAGGAAAGAGTGATGCCCTTTCCCATTTCCTTCAGCTCTACGTGCTTTTTTTCTTTTTTTACTGCTCAGATTAAATCTACTGGACCTGACTTTTACCAGATGCCTCGAAAAAGTGAAGTGTGAGTGTATGTGGGGTTTTTTGCCTTTCTGTCTTGCTATGGGGCTGATCTGAGGGGTGCGGGAGAAAGTGACCAGAGGAGGTGTTGCGCACAGCGCTTGCTTAAAAATTCCAAACACACACGGACTTTAAAAGGTTGGCAACCTCCTGCTCTCGATATCCACACCCCAAATTCTGCAGGGTTTCAAAATCAAGGAAAGTATTTGCAGGTTCCCCTCCACAGACGGCAGGGCTGCTTCCATGCATGGAGGGAAGTGAGATCTAGTGGAACCCACCGAGATCCAGTCTGCATCCAACCAATGACCAACTACCAGCTGCTGGAAAATCACAGGAGGGGAGAGTGCTCGTGCTCAGATCCTGCTCGCGGGCTTCCCACAAACATCTGGTCGGCCACTGTGAGAACAGGATGCTGGACGAAAGGAGCCATTGGCCTAATCCAGCAGGCTATAACAACAACAATAATAAAATAATAATAATAATAATAATAATAATAATAATAATAATAATAATTTATTATTTATACACCGCCCATCTGGCCACTCTGGTCAGCTTCCAATAGAATATTAAAATACAATAACCTATTAAACATTAAAAGCTTCCCTAAACAGGGCTGCCTTCAGATGTCTTCTAAAAGTCAGATAGTTGCTTATTTCCTTGACATCTGATGGGAGGGCATTCCACAGGGCGGGTGCATAGCTGTCAACTTTTCCCTTTTTTAAAGGGAAATTCCCTCATTCCGAATAGGATTCCCCGCAAGAAAATGGAAAAGTTGACAGCTATGGGCGGGTGCCACTACCGAGAAGGCCCTCCGCTTGCTTCCCTGTATCTGATGTTCAGCTTTTATTTTAAATTAAGCCCAGAAATAAATCAGTATCTCAGTGAAGGCATCCCATGTTCTTCTGTTCTGAGACTCCACTGCTGCTGCTGCAATATCAGTGTTTACAGAAGGATTCCCAGCAGATACCTTGAGGAACCTGGGATCCTTCAGGTGCTTCTGGGCTGCCACTCTATTGCGTCTGCTGAACCAGGATGATGGGAGCTGCAGTCGAACAACATCTGCAGGGGCCACAGACTCCCCACCCCTGGCCTAGGGGAAAACTTCCACTCCCTGTCCGGAAAAGGCTCTTCCAGTGAGTATCCACCCATGCCGATGGGCTCAGTTGCGGTAAGGCACCCGTAATCACTCCTCACACAAATTAGTCTCTGCTGCGATAATGAAGGTGATTGTGGTTAAGAGCTCGGAAGCGAGTGCAGTTGTTACAAATGAGAGCAAATGAGGCAATGGCAGGCCAGATCGGCTGGCCTACCTATGCCCAGCAGAGATTCAAAATCCCACATCACCCAGGAGGAGGGAGGCAGACTGGGGCAGCGCCAGAACTGCGCGCCCCGGGATTATCTCCACCCCACAACGCAAGTAACCCTTGGGGGGCAGGTTTGGGATCACAGTCAGGTCAGGGAACCTGCTTTGCTGCGTGTCTGTTTGAAAACGTGCTGCGGAGGCATGGGAACGCGATAGAGAGAGATTTGCAGGTGGCGGGGTTCTGGCCCAAGTCCAGAGCCCTGAAGGGTGCACCACCTGTGTGGAGATGAGAGGGCTGGGAAGCCAAGCAAGGGGTGCCCCTCTTCTCATCAGCGATTCGAGTCAGTTTGCATTTAAAGGCAAACCTGCCTAATTTGCACTAGTTAAGTAAGCCGAAACACAGCAGCCCTTCAAAATTCACACTCCTCTGAATTTTGCAATGCAAGTTCTCCACCAAAGTAATGCGTAAAAAGGCAAAGGGACCCCTGAAAGTTAAGTCCAGTCGCGAACAACTCAGGGGTTGTGGCGCTCGTCTCGCTTTACTGGCCGAGGGAGCCGACGTTTGTCTGCAGTTTTTCCGGGTCATGTGGCCAGCATGACTAAGCCACTTCTGGCGAACCAGAGCAGCGCATGGAAACGCCATTTACCTTCCCGCTGGAGCGGTACCTATTTATCTACTTGCACTTTGACGTGCTTTTGAACTGCTAGGTGGGCAGGAGCTGGGACCGAACGACGGGAGCTCACTCTGTCTCAGGGATTCGAACCGCCGACCTTCCGATCGGCAAGCCCTAGGCTCAGTGGTTTAGACCACAGCGTCACCCGCGTCCAAAGTAATGCGTCCAAAGGTGCATTTGCCAGGTAAAGTGTGCACTACTTACACGCAGTCCAGAGGATGCCTCTGGCTGCCAGCTTCCTCCTTCTGAGTCTCAGCGTCACCTTTGTAGAACTCATCAGGGAGGATGGGGGACAATTCCAGAATCAGCTGGCTCTGCCTGTCACTGGCTCTGGCGCCACCTACTGTTGGGCCTCCCTGCCTTCCACCCCACCAGTCCCAATGGGCGCCAACCACCACAGAGTATAACGCTTGTACAATGTCCGAATCTGCCTTAGATTTTACACCCCCTCCGTTTCCTCCGCCTGGGATATTTTTTTTTGCCCGCTTTCCTGGTAATCTCTGCAAACGAACCCCTGAGAAACGAGCCTTGCGCTTCCAGCGTGCCTATCTGCGTGGGGTTTGCCTTCTCGGCTTTTAGCGGTTGGGGGTCGATTCCCTCCCGGCGCCATTCATCACGGAGCCTTTGGCACTTTAATGTACGAAAAGCCCGCAGTTGGGATTGTAGCAACCTAATTCCTGCGCGGTGAAGGGTTTTGCCCATGTGATTAATGGCGTGAAACATATCTGGCCATGTTCTTACTGCCAGGCCGGCACGCCGCTTTACTCCAGCTGTGATGTAGAGCTCAGCTCTGTGGGAAAAAGAGAGAGAGAGAGAGAGAGCAGATCTATTAGGTATCAAACAGGCTGAGTGACGCTCTCACAGCGGCTTGCAATTCCATCTTTTGCAGAAATCGTAGCACCCGTCTAAAGTTATTAGGCCTTTTGTTGCCTCCCACCTCGAAGGCATGTTCAGGGAGGAGACGGCGACTTGGAAAAGATGCTTATGCTGCTAACTTGCTGCTGGAGGTAGTATGATTCTGAATACCAGTTGTGCCGGCAATCGCAAGCAGCTTTGGGGCTTTCCAGAGATATCTGGCTGGCCACTGTGAAAATAGCTGGGCCTTTGGACTGATTCAGGAGCGCTCCTCTTAAGTACAGTGGTACCTTGGGTTACAAACGCTTCAGGTTACAGACTCTGCTCACCCGGAAGTAGTACCTCAGGTTAAGAACTTTGCTTCAGGATGAGAACAGAAATCGTGCAGCGGTGGCAGCAGTGGGAGGCCCCATTAGCTAAAGTGGTACCTCAGGTTAAGAACAGTTTCAGGTTAAGAATGGCCCTCCAGAACGAATAAAGTTCTTAACCAGAGGCACCACTGTACTTCTTAATAGCGGTTGAAGGGGGGAAAGGCGAGCAAGGGGGACATCCCTGATTTAGAAAAGCCGTCCCAGTTTCTGATTTGATCCCAGAATGTCCCACTTTTCCTTAGGATGTCCCTTTTTTAATTGGAGAAATGGTGGAGGGTATGGAGTTATCCAACCCCCCAAGCTGCCTGAAGGCAATCCTGTATAGGGAATGTTTTTTTAAAAATGTTTTATTATGTTTTTATGTGTGTTGGAAGCTGCCCAGAGTGGCTGGGGCAACCCAGTATGATGTGTGGGGTATAAATACTAAAATTATCATTATGGAATGGGACGTCCCTATGTTCATCTGAGAAATGTTGGAGGGTATGTGTTATGTACTGAGTTGAATAGGATCCAAGATGCAGCAGTCCGATTGGTCCTAGAACAATAGGATCCAAGATGCAGCAGTCTGATTGGTCCTAGAACAATAGGATCCAGAATGCAGCAGTCTTATTGGTCCACAGGAGCCACCCAATCCAGCTCCAGGTGGAAGAGAATCTGCAACCTGATTGGCCTACAGGAGAATCCCGGAATTAGCCAATCACGTGGGGCCCATTGTGTAAATAATGTATATAAAGCAGACATTCTGGGGGAACTTCCATTCCTCCTCACCACTCTGAGCTGAATAAGGAGCATGAAATCCACTCTTGACTCCGAGTATATTTCAGTATGCAATATTTTTGTTGTTTAGTCGTCTTAGTCGTGTTCGACTCTCCGTGACCCCATGAATCAGAGCATGCCTTGGAAACTCTCACTTTCTCCTCAAAGCTTTTCCTTTTTTATGTCCATGGAGTTTTCTTGGCAAAATACTGGAGTGGTTTGCCAGTTCCTTCTCTAGGTGGATCACATTTAGTCTAAACTCTCGGCTATGACCTGTCCGTTTTGGGTGGACCTGCAAGGCATACCTCATAGTTTCTTGGAGTTATTCAAGTCCCTTCTCCACGACAAGGCAGTGATCCATGAAGGGGATGCAATATTTACAAAGGTAAAAATTTGCATTCATTGCTCCATCTACCTTTTGCCTCTTGCCTCGCCCATCTCTGGCTATGTGGCTTTTAGTTTCTCGGTCCTAAGAAGCTGGCAGCGAGAGAGAATATGTGGTAATTGGCATTTGCAGGACAAATACCTCAGAGCAAGATAATAATAATAATAATAATAATAATAATAATAATAATAATAATAATTTATTTATTTATACCCCGCCCATCTGGCTGAGTTTCCCCAGCCACTCTGGGCGGCTCCCAGTCAAGTGTTAATAACAACACAGCATTAAATATTAAAAACTCCCCTAAGCAGGGCTGCCTTCAGATGTCTTTTAAAGATAGGATAGCTGCTTATTTCCTTGACATCTGAAGGGAGGGTGTCCCACGGGGCGGGCGCCACTACCGAGAAGGCCCTCTGCCTGGTTCCTTGTAACCTCACTTCTCGCAATGAGGGAACCGCCAGAAGGCCCTCGGCGCTGGACCTCAGTGTCCGCGCTGAACAATGGGGGTGGAGACGCTCCTTCGGGTATACAGGACCGAGGCCGTTTAGGGCTTTAAAGATCAGCACCAACACTTTGAATTGTGCTCGGAAACGTACTGGGAGCCAATGTAGGTCTTTCAGGACCGGTGTTATGTGGTCCCGGCGGCCACTCCCAGTCACCAGTCTAGTTGCTGCATTCTGGATTAACTGCAGTTTCTGGGTCACCTTCAAAGGTAGCCCCACATAGAGTGCATTACAGTAGTCCAAGCGGGAGATAACTAGAGCATGCACCACTCTGGCAAGACAGTCCATGGGCAGGTAGGGTCTTAGCCTGCGTACCAGGTGGAGCTGGTAGACAACCACCCTGGACACAAAATTAACCTGCACCTCCATGGACAGCTGTGAGTCCAAAATGACTCCCAGGCTGCGCACCTGGTCCTTCAGGGGCACAGTTACCCCATTCAGGACCAGGGAGTCTCCCACACCCGTCTGCCCCGTCCCCCAAAAACAGTACTTCTGTCTTGTCAGGATTCAACCTCAATCTGTTGGCCACCATCCATCCTCCAACCGAAGAGGGCCCAGCCTGAACCCTGTACATCGCTGTAAAGGTAGCTAGAATTGTTCAACCACAAGTTATTACACTCCTGCCTGAAAGGGGTCAATTACCCTTCATGTCTGACTTTTTTTTTTTAATAGCTGGAGCAAAACACTGTTTATGCAATTGGTATTCATTAAAAAAAATCAAAAATCAGCCAAGGGCAAGTTGGAATGCAGGAAATCTTTAATTGGATCGCAAGTGTAAAAGTATATTACGTTAAAAAAAATGAAAGTAAATGAAAACAGCTTCAGCGTTTCAGGCAAATCTCAAAATGCAGACAAGTCTGGAAAGGCCCAAGCAGGTTTCTGTGTTTGTGTTTGCGTACGCATTTGATGTAACGGTTAGCAACATGCTCAGCTGACCACACACCGCAGTGTCGCCCCTGTTGTGTGTTAGGGGTTTTGTTGGTGTTGAAAATGATTGGGCGTTATTGTTGTTTTCCTTTACTGAAAACTTGAAGAATGGCGCATGCAGTGCCGGATTGACATATAAGCTAAACAAGCTATAGCTTAGGGCCCCACTCTCTTGGGGGCCCCCAAAAAAATTAAAGGAAAAAAACACCTGGATGTACATTTCCAAAATATAAGATAAAAAACAAATAAAATAAAACCTACATACAGCAACAGCGTTTTGTGTTGTGTAGGCTCCTATGATGTAAGTATTGGGCCCCGCCTGCTAGCCTGCTCCCTAAAATATCACTTGTTTGCTCATTTCTATATATAGGGTGCTACATTATGTATGTGCAAATGGCTTTAGATACCTAAAGGTAAAAAAAGGTAAAAGATAAAGTGCGAGACTGGCTTCATTATTATCAAATAAGAGAGGCCTATAATTTGGATTAAAAAATTGGCTTCCAGGTGGAAAAATCAAAATTGGAAACAGAACTGTTAGATCCCAAAACTAAGATACTTTCAAGAATGTATAACTTGCTGTTAAAATGGAATACGCAGGATGAAACGGTTAAATCTGCTCTGATCAAATGGGCACAAGATATTGGTCACAACATTAAGTTTGCTGACTGGGAACAGTTGTGGACCACCGGTATGAAATTTACGGCATGTAATGCCTTAAGAGAGAATATTATGAAAATGATATACAGGTGGTACATGACACCAGTCAAGCTTGCAAAAATATATCATTTGCCCGATAATAAATGTTGGAAATGTAAAGAAAATGAAGGTACATTCTTTCACCTTTGGTGGATGTGCCCAAAGATTAAGGATTTCTGGGAATGAAATGAAAAAGGTATTTAAATATACCTTCCTGAAGAAACCAGAGGCCTTTCTCCTGGGCATAGTCGGCCAATTGGTGCCAGAGAAGGATAGAACTTTCTTCATGTATGCAACAACAGCAGCAAGAATACTTATTGCAAAGTATTGGAAGACACAAGAGTTACCCACCCTGGAAGAGTGGCAGATGAAGGTGATGGACTATATGGAATTGGCGGAAATGACTGGCAGAATCCGAGACCTGGGAGAAGAGTTGGTGGAAGAAGACTGGAAGAAATTTAAAGACTATCTGCAGAAACACTGTAAAATTAATGAATGTTAAAATGATGTTGGATTGAAAATAAGTGGTAATTAGCAACAAAGTTAATAAGAATATGCAAAAATGAATTGATAATGGATGAAAATATTGAGTTATAATATGTTAAGATACAGAGTTAAGATAAACGAAAGAGGGTAAGGATTTGTTGATTTGATTATTTAAATGGGAATACAAAAAGGGGAGGTGTGAGGAGGCCAATGAAACAAGCTAATGAGTTTAAAGTTACAAAAAACGGATTTGTTTTTAATTCTTTTTTATCTATTTGTTTTTTGTATTTTGTATTTTTATTCTTCTTTTTTCTTTTTTACGTATTTTTGTATGTTCTCTTTTTTTAATCTTTTTCTTTCTATATGACTTTTTTCTATTTTGTAAACTTATGTTTTTGTAAAATTTCAATAAATATCTTATAAAAAAAAATATATACCTAAAGGTAAAGGTAAAGGTAAAGGTACCCCTGCCTGTACGGGCCAGTCGTGTCCGACTCTAGGGTTGTGCGCTCATCTCACTCTATAGGCCGGGAGCCAGCGCTGACCGCAGACACTTCCGGGTCACGTGGCCAGCGTGACGAAGCTGCATCTGGCGAGCCAGCGCAGCACACGGAACGCCGTTTACCTTCCCGCTGGTAAGCGGTCCCTATTTATCTACTTGCACCCGGGGGTGCTTTCGAACTGCTAGGTGGGCAGGCGCTGGGACCGAACGACGGGAGCGCACCCCGCCGCGGGGATTCGAACCGCCGACCATGTGATCGGCAAGTCCTAGGCGCTGAGGTTTTACCCACAGCGCCACCCACAGCGCCACCCGCGTCCCTGAGATACCTAGTAGATACCTAGTAGGTCCATAAATTACCACATAGCATATATTCAACAAAAAAACCAGTGACAATTTGTTGTTGACAAAGGACAGCTGGGCATATAAAGGGCCCCATTACCTTCAGTAGCTTAGGGCCTCATCAAACCTAAATCCAGCCCTGGGTTGGATTTTCTTTCACATGTAGTGGACTTGTAAAAGAGTAGAAGAGTATTGGGAAATAATCCATAATGAATTGAATTTAAAAAATGTTTAAAAGTACTTTAAAAAAAAAATCCCTTCACTTCCCTCTCCCACAGCCCAGTGCTTCCCTCCCCCGGTGTGTGATCTTCTTTACCTACTATTATTTTTGTTATTGTTGCATTATTCACTTTATTTATTATTCCATCCTTAATATATTATGATCCTATCTCCTTGCGCCTTTTAAACTTTTGCATATTAATTTTTAATCTCCAGCACCGACTTTTTTCATGTTTTCCTTAACGCATCCCCACTCTTCATTAATTTTTTTATTAGAGTAGCCTCTAATTGATGCTGTTAATTTTGCCATCTCCACGAATTCAATAACTTTGGTTCTCCATTCTAATAATTCTGGTATTTAGATAAATACATTTCTCAATTGCCAGTATTAAGCTTGGTCGCATGGAAAAGTTTTCGGTGGGTATTTAGAGGCTAAAACAGACAGGCGGGTGACGACGGATGGTTTTATTGAGAATTGTTGTAACATTTGCTGCTGCCTTTTGGTTTCCTTTATGCTACTTAAGGCCTATTTTTTCTATATTAAGAGGTATTATTCTATATTAGAGGTACAGTAGTCTCCACCCCCATTGTTCTGCCCGGACACTGAGGTCCAGCTCCGAGGGCCTTCTGGCGGTTCCCTCATTGCGAGAAGCCAAGTTACAGGGAACCAGGCAGAGGGCCTTCTCGGTGGTGGCACCCGCCCCGTGGAACGCCCTCCCACCACATGTCAAAGAAAACAATAACTACCAGACTTTTAGAAGACATTTGAAGGCAGCCCTGTTTAGGCAAGCTTTTAATGTTTGATGCATTACTGTATTTTAATATTTTGTTGGAAGCCGCCCAGAGTGGCTGGGGAAGCCCAGCCAGTTGGGCAGGGTATAAATAATAAATTATTATTATTATTATTATTATTATTATTATTATTATTATTATGTCATCTCTCACTGAGGACCTTTCTGGCTGAGGCTGCTAGGCCACTCCAGTGGTCCAGAAAGGACGCTGAGTCCAGTCGTGCTGCTCCAGGATGTGGCTCCGAGTCTCTTTCATTCCCCAGACCTCCAGCTCCAAAGGCTAGTTCACGGTCCTCTCTCCGCTGGCTCAGACGGAATGGGAACTTCTCGCTGGAGCGCAGGAGGAAAGGGACTTTGGAACTAATTGATTCATTTGCAGGAAATGTCTGGGGGTCAGAGATCAGCGTCCCTTTCGGCTGTGATAAATATCCCATGTAATTGGTGGACAAATGCGAGTGCTCAAGATTTATATCAATTAATTTTGGAATGTTGCTTGTTCTCACCCCTTCCCGTAAAACTGAAGGACTGCAGCCACCCACTCGCTGGGAGAGCAGCCTTTGCAGAGCCAGCGTGTTGCTGTCATCGCCTTCGGATGCTGACTCTTGGCGTCGGGTGCAAACCAGTCCTTTAATTTTGCCAGAGTTGACGTTTTAGAAAGGGGCTGTTTTACTGTGCTTTGTCTTGCAAAGTGTGCCTTTGTTAAGTTTATATTAAACGCACCATAATCACTTTTAGCCCTAAGAAGACGAGAAGAGTCCTGCTGGATGAGGCCAATGGCCCACCTAGTCCAGCATCCTGTTCTCACAGTGGTCCACTAGATGGGAAACCTGAAATCAGGATTCGAACACAAGAGCCCTCTCCCTTCCTGAGGATTCAGAAGCCTGTTTGTCTCCCTCTGTGGAGGCAGAGTATAGACTACAAATAAGAAATCGAGAGATGTATAGCTGCACCAGCAGCATATCTCTTTTTTCTTGTATCCAAAAATGCAAGAAGGGCTTTTACACTTGCCAGAAGCTTGGCTTTGCCCATGCCGGTCTTCGAAGGATCCTTTTAAAAAGTCCCATATGACCAGAGAATTTGCACTTGTCCATTGGGGGATATAGGAAGCCCTGAACATGTATTTTTTAGATGTCCCTTTTACGATGAGGCATGTAGAGAAACCATTGACCCCCTGCTGGTGAGGCTTACTGACCTCCCGGTAAAGCAAAAATTCGATCTTCTCCTCTTAGGCAAAGACCACAAGACGACCCGGATTGTTGCCAGATTCTGCGCACAGATCTGTAGGCACAGACCACCCCCCGATTCAATCTAGTTTGTTAAGAAAATTCCCAAACCCAGATCCACTGGCGACTTTGGGTCATTTCTCTAAGGTAGTCTGTTTTAAAGTTTTTATGTATATATATATGCCTATCACACTTTTAAACTTAAAATCTATTGTTGTATATTGTTTTAAATGTTTGTTTTGCTATTGGGATTGTAGTTCCATTTGTGCTTCTCAAGTTGGTCTCTGACTGTAATAAATTTCATGTTAGACTACAAATAGTCCATCAATAGACTACGAATCCTCTTTTAAAGCCATCTTAGCTGGTATGAAGTCCTTTTTATGGGAAGAAGAAAAAGTCCCAGCCAGAGAAGAATGGCAGATCAAGTTGATGGACTATGACGAAACAGCAAAAAATGACTGGAAGAATCAGAAAACAGGAAGACCAAAATTTTAATACGGAATGGGGGAAATTTATAATCTTAAAAACCATTGTAAACAGCTAAAATCGTTAGTGGGATTGGAATAACACTTGTAGTTTAATGGTGAATTTTGGACATAAGGGAGATGCAAAAGATTTGAATTGTTATAAAAGATGCAGGAGGAAAGGACTAACAATAGAAAGGGGAGGAGGGAAGTCCAGGAGATTCTGTAGAATCTTGTTTCTCTATTGTATGTTGATATGTGATTGTAAAATTCTAATTTGAAAAACCCAAATAAATAAATTTACGAAAAAGAAGTCCTTTTTAAAACCTGTCCCAAATCTTTCAGTCTTTAATTCTTCCGTGTGTCTGTGTGTGTGTGTAATAATTTAAAAATCTTAATCTGCTTCAAGATGCTACTCAAGCTGAACATGAGGAGCAAGGGCAGGTTGGAAACTGTGAAGTAATTGAAATAAATGACTCCAATGGCCCCAGGCGGCTCATGCTCTCTCTCTCCTTTAATTTCCCATCTGGGGGTGGGGAGGGGAGTCAAGCGAAAAACAAAACGCCTTTGCAAGCAGCTGCACCGTATGACCCAGTTGGGGCATCACTTGCAACGTCGCAGGAGATGTGGAAATGCAGGTCTCAAGAGCTGCAGACAATCCCCAGCCAGACCAGTTCACAGATTGGATATAGGGACAGATTGAACTGAAGGGCAGCACACTCTGGCTTCTGCCATTAGGCAGGTGAGCCAAGGCAGGCTCCACACCTACTTCCAGGAAGACCTTGAATACGAGTTGCTGGAAATCACGTTGGGACGCGGCTGTAATTGGCTGGAGGACCAAGGTGGCTGCATTGCTTGCCTTGCAGCTAGAGCACAGGGGCATGGCAAAGGCCAGCTTGGTCCATCCATAGGTGGTCTTCAGCTGGTCCAAGCCCAAGACCCACCACCGACTCCCAACTTGCAACATGGACCCCATTTTCACAGAGATTCCCCAGACAGGGCATACAGCAATTCCTTTGTCTGACAAGCCTTAGCCAGAGATCAACATGGTGGCAACAGCTTTGCCATGACCCACCTGGGATGGCTTTGAGATTCTGACCTACTGGATGAAGAGCTTTTAGTCACACCCCAAATAATAATAATAATAATAATAATAATAATAATAATAATAATAATAATTTATTCGTACCCCGCCCATCTGGCTGGGCTTCCCCAGCCACTCTTGAAACATGAGCACAATAATGACAGACTTTATGTACGTAGGAATTAGCAGAGTAATTCTTTTAAGATTATTTAGAAACTTGAGGGAGGAGGATCACATCTTTGGGGAGTATGAAATAAGCCCTATCTCTGCTGTGACGTTCTGGGTTGTTGTTTTTTAGTTGAAACACGACTCTCCCATCACGGCTACATTGAAATCCTGTATACCTGAATTGTTTTCTAGGGGTAAACTATCACTTCTCCTCTGCTGAAAGCTCAGCAGAAAAGGCCTAAAAACAAATCAAAACGTTCCTTCTTTAGAGGATAGACAGAGGGGTGTCTAGGAATAAGCGTATCTTTGGGCTGTAAGATTTGACCAGATAAAACAGAATATCATCTAAAAGCTTTAGCCATTGGGGTCAGTTTTAATGGGAGGTTTTGAGAATTAAGGGAACACTTTTTGTCATGATTCTTATTTTGAGATTAGGTGTTGCAAAAAGGAGTGACATACAATTTGAACAAGGCTGGAGAGGTTTGGCCCTCTGGCTGCTGTTAGATTCCAAGGCTTATCAGCCTCAGACAGCATGGCTAGGTGCTAGGGATGATGGGATTTGTAGTCCAAGAAATCTGAATGGCCACAGGGTGCTCCACTCTCTGCCCCGAAAGATGGCCCTTTCCTTCTACCAACACACGGCAAGGCTTTGCTTCTGAAGCCGCCATCTCAAAACTGTGTCCAGTCTCTCAAGAAAGGTGCCGACACGGAGGGCGTGTGGACGCACACCAATTTAACGAAAGCTGAATCCACCAACTGGGTGAAAAGGCAAATCATTAAGCAACGGCAGAAATTGAAACTGGGGGGTTGGCTGCCCCAGGTCAGACTGGCAGGAGGATCTTATCTTCTTGCTTCCGTGATCGCGGAATGGGAATTATGCGCCCCAAACTTGCCTGATTCTCCACACTGAAAAAGTATGCCAAAGTCTCCAAGGAGAAAGGCATTAATTGGATTGGCAAGTTAAATCCTTCTGCTAGAGCTGGTCTACAGGGGGAAGAATTTAACAGCGGCTCTGAAACGGTTCTTAAACACAGCTTTGCAAGCAGAGACTGTGGCCTGGGCAAAAACCTCTCTCTCTCTCTCTCTTTCTCTCCCTTCTCTTGATTAATTGCAAAGCTCAGGGTGACAGGAGACCATGCAATCCACAAATGCCAGAGGCTGTCCCTTGCCACATTCTTGGCCGATTTAAAAGTTTGAAAACCTGACAGGAGTGTGAACATATTAAAGGCGGCCCTAATAAGACTGTAAAGGGAGAGGCAAAAGGGGGGGGGAAGAGAGGGGGGTCATAAGTGTCGAGGGGAGTAAATGTTGCAAAAGGACATTCTGCATAGAGAGAGAATCATAGAGTTGTAGAGCTGGGAGCCAAGGGTCATCTAGTCCAACCCTGTGCAATGCAGAAATCAGGCCTAGAGAATCCCTGACAGATGGCCACAGATGCCGAAACACCTCCCACCGCCATCCGAGGGAGTCGGTTTCACCTTTGAACAGCTCTTACCATCACAAAGATCTTCCTAATACTTCACTGGAATCTCCTTTCCTGTAATTTGAATCCATTGGGTTGGGTCTTGCCCCACATATTTCTATTATACAATACATCCATATCTAATCTATCTATCTATCTATCTATCTATCTATCTATCTATCTATCATCTATCTACAGTGGTACCTTGGGTTAAGTACTTAATTCGTTCCGGAGGTCTGTTCTTAACTTGAAACTGTTCTTAACCTGAAGTACCACTTTAGCTAATGGGGCCTCCCACTGCTGCCGCGCCGCCAGAGCACGATTTCTGTTCTCATCCTGAAGCAAAGTTCTTAACCTGAAGCATGATTTATGGGTTAGCGGAGTCTGTAACCTGAAGCGTATGTAACCTGAAGTGTATGTAACCTGAGGTACCACTGTATCTATCTATCTATCTATCTATCTATCTATCTATCTATCTATCTATCATCTATCTATCATCTATCTATCTATCATCTATCTATCATCTATCTATCTATCTATCTATCTATCTATCTATCTATCTATCATCTATCTATCCAGTGCTGGATTTACGTATAAGCTAAACAAGCTATAGCTTAGGGCCCCACTCTCTTTGGAGCCCCCAAAATATTTAAAGGGGGAAAAAACTGGATGTACATTTCCAAAATATAAGATAAAAAACCCAAATAAAATAAAACCTACATACAGCAACAGTGTTTTGTGTTGTGTAGGCTCCTATCTGTTATGTGCAAATGGCTCTAGATACCCATTAGGTCCATAAATAGCATATATTCAACGCAAAAACCAGCAGCAATTTGTTGTTGATAATGGACAGCTGGACATATAAAGGGCCCCATTACCTTCAGTAGCTTAGGGCCTCATCAAACCTAAATTTGGCCCTCTATCTATCTATCTATCTATCTATCTATCTATATCTACCTCCCATCTTCCAAGACATTGCCTGCAGTCCCTCACTCCTTCAAACTGCTATATATTGGTGCAGGTGGGCAGAACAATCACAAACTATGGCAAGAACCTCCCTTTCCTGGTTCACAGCACATGCTTATTCAGAGAGAAGTCCCCATTTTGTTCAATGGGGCTTACTCACAGGAATGTAGGTTGGCTGGCATGGAAGCTGGTATCGTTGGGCCCCTGCTGAGGCCCCAGGCCTGGGCAGGGCCCTCCACTACTGGCCCCTGCTCTAGAGTAGAAGGAGCAACAGGCACCAGCTCGGCTTGCCCTATAGCAACAGAGAGCAAGGACTGAGCTGCAAATAAAACATTTTAAGCGTGTTGTTGTAAAGTGCATTATACAAAGGTGACACCAGATGGTGATGGTGAGCTATGACAAATTCAATATATTTTTCAAAACATTAAAAAAAGCACTTTCACTTTTTTTAAAATAAGTGTCTAGATTCTGCCCAAGTGGTGGGGAAGGCAGCGAGGAGAAGGAGGAGTTAGGACATATTGCCCAAGGATTCTCAAAACACCACACAACTTAGACTGAGTTTCAGCACACATGAAAAACCTAAAACAAATCCTCATTTGCTGATGAATAGCCTTTGGACTATCATGGAACTTAAACAGAAAACTATCTTCAGAAAGATTTTTTCCTCCAAAAGCGTTTTATTTTAAAAATCCAATTTAAATAAAAAAGTTGATTCAAATTTTAAAAATCTGATTTAAAGAAATACAAATCCAAATCCATTTTTTAAATTTTTTATTAAAAAAACCATTGATTTTTATCCACCCTGAAAGCAACCCTGTTGCCTCCTTCTGCTAAGTGGGGTTGTGTGTCCTGGAGTCCTGCTGAGATGGGTACCCTCTATTCTCCCTCTCGCCCTCCCTTGACTTGCCCTTTAACTCTAAATTGCAAACTTCTGCCCTGTCTTCCTTCTTCAGCTCCAAACCCGTTTCATGTTTGATTATATATCGACCAGACGCTGATGCGGTGATCTTTGGAGCCAGCTGCCATCAGTATCTCCTGGGGCTGGCTGTGGTCCGAAAAGGCTACGCAGTGGACTGCTGCCGTGTGGTAGTCCAGGACGGCCAAAGGCTTCATCTTCTTCCAGCCGAAGAGGCGGATGCGGTGATCCCAGCCGGCAGTTGCCAGGATTTTATTGTCTTGGCGGAGGGTCACCTCGGCGATTCCAGGATTGGTGAGTTCATACGTTTGTCGGAGCTGAGAAAAGAAGGGGGAAATAATAATAATAATAATAATAATAATAATAATAATAATAATAATAATAATAATAATTTTTATTTATACCCTCCCCAGCCAAGACCCGGCTCAGGGCGGCTAACACCAAATATAAAAACAATTGATTGAAATACAGCTTCAAAAACAAGATTAAAATACAACGTTAAAACATTAAAAAGCAACCTCATTTCAGTGGAAACTCAATCAAAAACTTTTTTGGGATAAAAACGTCAAGTCTTCACCAAGGCTAACTACCCAGTCTGGCCCTACATGGGCCAGAAAAAAGCCAGGGAAGTCCCCAAATAGGAGTTCCAACACAGAAGGAGAAAGGAAAAAAGAAAGAGGGGGGAGGGAATCAAACTGATTCGAAGCCAAAGCTGAGGATCCTGGAGAATGATTTGTTACTGCACTCAAAGTACCATAGAACTGTAGGGTTGAATGGGACCCTAAGGGTCTTCTCCTCCAACCCCCTACTATGCAGAAATGCCAGATGAAGAATCCCAGACAAATGGCCACCCAGCCTATTTAAAAGCCTCCAAGGAAGGAGAGTCTACCACCTTCCAGGGGGGTCTATTCCACTGTCAAACAGCTCTTACTGCCAGGAAATTCTTCCTACTTCCTCGTAACTCGAAGCCATTGGTTCAGGTCCTACCCTCCGGCGCAGCAGAAAACCAGCTTGCTCCCTCTTCCAAGGGACAGCCCTTGAGATATTTGAAGATCGTATCACCTTGCCGACAAAGGTCCATATAGTTAAAGCTATGGTTTTCCCAGTAGTGATGTATGGAAGTGAGAGCTGGACCATAAAGAAGGCTGATCGCCAAAGAATTGATGCTTTTGAATTATGGTGCTGGAGGAGACTCTTGAGAGTCCCATGGACTGCAAGAAGATCAAACGCATCCATTCTTAAGGAAATTAGCCCTGAGTGCTCACTGGAAGGACAGATCCTGAAGCTGAGGCTCCAATACTTTGGCCACCTCATGAGAAGAGAAGACTCCCTGGAAAAGACCCTGATGTTGGGAAAGATGGAGGGCACAAGGAGAAGGGGATGACAGAGGAAGAGATGGTTGGACAGTGTTGTCGAAGCTACCAGCATGAGTTTGACCAAACTGGGGAGGCAGTGGAAGACAGGAGTGCCTGGTGTGCTCTGGTCCAGGGGGTCACAAAGAGTTGGACATGACTAAACAACAACAAATTGTATCTCCTCCCAGTCTCCTGTTTACCAAGCGAAACATATCCAACTCCTTTGACCGTTCCTGATATGGCTCGGTTTCCCAGACCCTTGATCATCTGGGCAGCCCTTCTCTGCAACAAATATAGAAGCAGCCCTGGAAAATCTGACACCATTTGGCTCCAGCGAAGGAAACCAAATGTGAGAAAGCTGCACAAGAGGTGTCTCCCACGACCATTCTCGTAAGAATATAAGAAGAGCCTGCAGGATCAGGCCAATGGTCCATCTAGTTGGTAGTCATCTGCCTCTTGTGGGTAGTTTAACTATATGATTCTTGGCTTCAATACTTTCGTTTATCTGTCCTTAACTGTCCAGCGTTCAGCTTCCTTGGATGCCTACGAATTCTAGTGTTATGAGAGGAGAAGAACTTTCCCCCCATCCACTTTCTGCATGCTTCTATACCGTCACCTTTCTCCTCCCAGTCTGCCCATGCTTTTCCTCCTTTCACAGAGCATCCCTTTCCTGATGTGGAGTAAAGAGGGTCTTCGTATCATGGGAAGAAAACGAATTCGAGCTAGGCAAGGGGTAGGAGAGAGGAGTTGCTTTGAAACTGGTTGGAGAAGGTTTTAAAATTGGATTGTTAGGTATATAAGGTTTTATGGACATGCATAAACTAGTATATTATAATGGAACCAAGAGGGGGAGGGGAGGGAAGTCAACCAAAAATTTAGGTTTAATTTGGTTATGAAATTTTTCTCTTTTTTCTGTTTTGTTTTGTTATTCTTGGAAAATCAATAAATTGCTATCAAAAAGAAAAGAAAGAAATTGGTTGTCTTCTTGTGCAAAGCTGAAATAAAAACAAATGGGGTCTGAAACAAGACATTGCAGTATGCCATGCTCTTGTTTAGGGTGCAGCCAGCCAGCCAGCCATGCCCTCCTCTGGAAAACTCCATTTCCCATCACCCTTCTGTGACCACTGAGAACGCTCAGTCTTCACTGGGCTATTTTTTTAAGGTTGTGTGGCCTCTTAAGGATCCACCCCCCTTAAAGATTTTTTGAATTTCTACAAACCTTGGGGGGTAGGCCCCGCAAGCTTACACACAAGGTTTTTCCCCCAGCTCATGCTTTCCATAAACTGGAATTTGGAGAATTTAGTTCTGCTGCCTGTAACTTTCAATTTTTTCCCGCTCCATTTTGTTGTGTCCTGCTGTTTACTGACTGACTATTTTTTTAGTGTGGCTTGACAATCGTCTTACTGCTGTAACTTAATACTTCATCATAAATTCTTTGCGAATTTAAAAAGGTGGGGTGAAAACGCTTACATAAATAAAAAACGGAACATAATTGCTATTTTGGAGGCTATTCCCCAGCTACCCGAAATCGGGAGCCAGTGAGGGTTGAGAACTTAGTGTGGCGTTCTTCTTTTAAAATACATAAAACAGTATCATTAAAACACCGTAAGGAAAACTAAATGAAATCAGTACACCAGGCTTCAGAAATTCTGGACATATAAATGGCAAGAGGATTCCACGTTATCTACCCTTTCCTCTGCCTTTGCCTCTGGGCTTCCGATAAGCTGATAACTTTGTCATAGTTAAACTAAGGTTACCAGATATTTTTCAATGAATCCCGGGACACACTTCAACTTCAATTGATTTTGTATGCGGACTTATTTGTAAATCTAGGGACTGTCCCTGGAAAACGGGGATGTCTGGTAACCTTAAATTATGCAGCTCCCAAATGTTACTCATCAGCTTCCAGGCACCACGGGCGATTAACAATTCTCTGTATGTACCAGGTGTAGGAGACCTTTGGCACCTCCAGGTGTTGCTGAACTACAACTCCCATCAGCCCCGGCAAGCATGGCCAATGACCAAGGAGAGCCAAAGGTTCGCCACACCTGTATGGCTAACATTGGATTTATCCTGTTAGGTGTATTTTTGTTGTTGTTTAGTTGTTTAGTCATTTAGTCGTGTCCGACTCTTCGTGACCCCATGGACCAGAGCACGCCAGGCGCTTCTGTCTTCCACTGCCTCCCGCAGTTTGGTCAAACTCATGCTGGTAGCTTTGAGAACACTATCCAACCATCTTGTCCTCTGTCTTCCCCTTCTCCTTGTGCCCTCCATCTTTCCCAGCATCAGGGTCTTTTCCAGGGAGTCTTCTCTTCTCATGAGGTGGCCAAAGTATTGGAGTCTCAGCTTCAGGATCTGTCCTTCCAGTGAGCACTCAGGGCTAATTTCCTTAAGAATGGAGAGGTTTGATCTTCTTGCAGTCCATGGGACTCTCAAGAGTTTCCTCCAGCACCATAATTCAAAAGCATCAATTCTTCGGTGATCAGCCTTCTTTATGGTCCACCTCTCACTTTCATACATCACTACCTGGAAAACCATAGCTTTAACTATACGGACCTTTGTTGGCAAGGTGATGTCTCTACTTTTTAAGATGCTATCTAGGTTTGTCATTGCTTTTCTCCCAAGGTGTATTTTTAGCATAGTTGAAAAGGCTAAGGAGTAAACCCTCCACAAATCCATAATGGAGTCCCTAAGACGGTTGGATGGCAGCTTGTACGCCTCCTTCCGGCAACTCCTGCTGGTGCCAAATGTATTGCTCTGCTTTCCTTTGGACCACATCAGCGAGCTGAGCAGTGGAGTCTTGTTGTCTGGGCAGCCCAGGACCTCCACACCCACTGGCTAGGTTTGCGTCCCAGGGAAGTCACTTCAGTGCCGCTAACGCAAACCTGTTGATGGCATTTTACCATTGTACTGTTGAGAGTGTATTAACTTATGGTCTGTGTGTGTGGTTTGGGAGCTGCAGGGTGAGGGAAAAAACAATGCTGTCCAAGGTTGTAAAGAGTGTGGAGAGAATAATTGGGTGCACTCTTCCCACCTTGGATCAAATCTACGCTTCCAGGTGCCATAAGAAAGCTGCAGAGATCGTGCAGGATAGTGCGCACCGTGGAAATGATCTCTTTCAGCTTCTGCCTTCTGGAAGAAGGTACAGGGTTATAAAGACTAGGACTAGCCACCTGAGAAACAGTTTCTATCCAAATGCGATTTTGGTTTTAAACGCAGTGTAAGGTAGTCTCTGGGGACGCGGTTGGCGCTGTGGGTTAAACCACAGAGCCTAGGACTTGCCGATCAGAAGATCGGCGGTTCAAATCCCCGCGACGGGGTGAGCTCCCGTTCCTCGGTCGCTGCTCCTGCCAACCTAGCAGTTTGAAAGCACGTCAAAGTGCAAGTAGATAAATAGGTACCGCTCTGGCGAGAAGGTAAACGGCGTTTCCGTGCGCTGCTCTAGTTCGCCAGAAGCGGATTAGTCATGCTGGCCACATGACCCAGAAGCTGTATGCCGGCTCCCTCGGCCAATAAAGCGAGATGAGCGCCCAACCCCAGAGTCGGTCACAACTGGACCTAATGATCAGGGGTCCCTTTACATTTACCTTTAAGGTAGTCTCTATGTGAGCATACTGTATTCAATTATGGGGTATCAGAGTTTTTAGGGGCTAAACAGGTTGGGATAGTTGGGATAGCAGGCTTGTTGGTTTTTTAATGTCTGATGTAGATTTTTCAATTTCGTTGTTCTGTATGGGACAATGACAATAAAGATTATCGTATTGTTATCGTTTGACTTCACCCCCCAAGAGGGGCACTCCATTGCCTCTCGAGACAGACAGATACCGAGAAAAAGCTGAAAAGGAGCAGGGCGATAGTGTTGCTGCCACGGTCCAGATGTGAGTCCTGACCAGCCAGTTGAAGACCACTGACCTATTGGACCCCCCCTAGAGAAGGAAGAGAGAAACACCCTTTTCGCTTCCATTTCTGCACAGATGGGAAAGTAATTCGAACTCCCCAAACCACGGCAGTCACGTCCGGCCTGACAGGTTGAAGTGTCACAAAAACAATGGGAGATGATTTGGCCTACGAGGGGATGAGCTGGAAGGCTTAACATGTGCAGAGATTATTTGAAAAAAGAAAGTCGCAGCAGCTCAGCTCTACCTGCTCCTCAGAGAGCATTCGCCCTGATTTACTTGTGCAAAGCTTATGCAGAGGTTGGACCAGGCGTAAGGTTGGGCCAAACATTTGGATTTGTTTGCAGGGTGGTTATGTGACAATGTGCGGTCATCTTGATTTGCTTGCAGGGTGCCTTCTATGTCTTCCCGTTAATCATTTGATCCTGCCATACTTTTCAGTGCGTTTCCTCATCAGTCTCCTAACCACAAAGCCCCCATTTTGCAAAGTGAGTTTGTGGTGCTTTAATCTGCTTCGGTTGCACAAATCTACTTTTTTTTTTTTTGAAAGGCACTTGAATCCCTTGTGCAAAACTGTTAGGAGCCTGTAGGTACCCTTGAGGTGTTTGTTTGTTTGTTCGTTCAATCAATCTTTGTTACGGTCCAAAGACCCAACAAATTGTTACAAAGCAATGCAATGCAATACAATGTTTGTTTGTTTATACAGTGGTGCCCCGCAAGACGAATGCCTCGCAAGACAGAAAACCCGCTAGACGAAAGGGTTTTCCGTTTTGGAGGTGCTTCGCAAAACGAATTTCCTATGGGCTTGCTTCGCAAGACGAAAATGTCTTGCGAGTTCCTGCAGGGTTTTTTTCCTTTTCCTCCCCTTTTTCCCAAGCCACTAAGCCGCTTATCAGCTGATCCGCTAAGCCGCTAAGCCGCTTATCAGCTGATCCGCTAAGCCCGCTAAGCCGCTAATAGCGCTAATCCGCTAAGCCGCTAATGGGCTTGCTTCGCAAGACGAAAAAACCGCAAGACGAAGAGACTCGCGGAACGGACTCTTTTCGTCTTGCGAGGCACCACTGTAGTAGCTACTTGCCCCGAACCTTTTCACGACACTTTAACAAATAAAAAGAACAGGATGATTTTGGTCAATGACTGGCTACTCCAAAATATCACCATGAACTGGAATTCTAATTAAGATCCTATACAGGTACTTTATTACCAGCAGATATGTTAAATCAGAATTAAGTCTCACTACATTCATAGAAGTTACAGATAGGTAGCCGTGTTGGTCTGCCATAGTCAAAACAAAAAAATTTTTTTCCTTCCAGTAGCACCTTAAAGACCAACTAAGTTAGTTCTTGGTATGAGCTTTCATGTGCATGCACACGTCTTCAGATACCTGAAGAAGTGTGCATGCACACGAAAGCTCATACCAAGAACTAACTTAGTTGGTCTTTAAGGTGCTACTGGAAGGAAAAAATTTTTTTTGTTTTGACTACATTCATAGAAGGTACGGCTAGCTGGCGGGAACCTTGAAGAGGAACATGCTGCAATGTTTTGTTACAGGTTCCACACACTTATAGGGACGCGGGTGGCGCTGTGGGTTAAACCACAGAGCCTAGGGCTTGCCGATCAGAAGGTCGGTGGTTTGAATCCCCGTGATGGGGTGAACTCCCGTTGCTCGGTCCCTGCTCCTGCCAACCTAGCAGTTCGAAAGCACAAAGTGCAAGTAGATAAATAGGTACTGCTCTGGCGGGAAGGTAAACGGCGTTTCCCTGCACGGCTCTGGTTCACCAGAAGCGGCTTAGTCATGCTGGCCACATGACCCGGAAGCTGTACGCCGGCTCCCTTGGCCAATAAAGCAAGATGAGTGCCGCAACCCCAGAGTTGTCCGTGACTGGACCTAATGGCCAGGGGTCCCTTTACCTTTACCACACACTTATTTCTTGATACAACATCCACTCCATTTTCTTGGGGTGGGAGGCAGGATATGTCTCTCCTCCTCCCTCAGAAAATTTGGGATAATTTCATTCAATCAAAAGTTAATGATTATAAGCTGAGGAAGGACATAAGGTAAGTTCATAGGTCCACGTGGTGCTATTGTTAATGCATTTTTGGTGCCAGGCAAAAACCTCTCTCTTTCCCTCCCCAGGCATTGGACAGATTATGATGATATGTTTTGCTGCTAAGGTTTTTTCTTTGTTTTTGGCTGATGTTTTACTGGAGCTGTTTGGTATAGATTTTTGTATAGTTTTTATTGCAATGCACTGTTCCCTCAATTTTATGTTATGTCTTAAAGTTTTTAAAAATGCTGTAAGTTGCTTAGAGACTCTTTACATAGCAAGAGACTAATGAATTGAATATGAAAAAGTTAGATATTTAAAGCATTATTTAAATGCCCTATTATTAGGGGTGTTGGTTTTACTTGGCATTTAATTTAATGTCTATTATTTATCTGGTGGATAAGGCAATTCTGATCTTTCATAGGTTTGGTTATGTAAATAGAGTTTTAGTACTTTTAAAAAGAGGTCTAAATATGTTTATATACATACAGCATATGTATAGTGTCAATGCATAATAATATAAAGTCTAAAATAACCAGACATACATGCAGTAAAAAAGCAAATAAATAACAGAAACAGATGTACTGTTTTAAAATGCGAAATTTCAGGGTATTAGGTCATATGCACTACCTTCCGTGCCCCTAGTTTATTATGAGCTATGATGTTTGCCTAGGGATAGATGGACCTTTCAGTTTTTCGATTTTTCCACTCTTAAATTCAGCTCTCCACATTTCCACATCAGTTTGCAATTTTTCTACAAGTAACAATGCCATCGTGAAAACTTGTCAGCGTATCAGAGCGAATCTGTCCTAGCAGACACATGTTTGCAAAGCGATTTTCTCTAATATAATGTGCTTTCATGCACGTTTTAACTGAGCATATGCAAAGTTTCCTACACGTAACTTGGCTGGAGATCTGCTTTGCACAATTTGGAGAAGCGCAAATTTCAAAGGAGGGCTGAGGTTTGGGATTGCGCATTATTTCGGAAGCTGCAGATCGGAGGCGAGGTTCGCCTTCAAATGTGAAATGAATCGGTTTTCTTCTCCAGGTCTATGCCTGGCCTTTTGAGGAAGCCTCTGAGATTCCTCCCCGCAAGAAAAGAACAGCCTCAAACCCATTATCCCTTCATTACACTATCCTGGCCTAACCACTTTCCTTTGTGGCCTCCCCACCATGGTGCCCGGCACAGATTTTGGACAGCCTCCTGGAGACAAGAGAACCTCGTTTCACCAACTCTTCACCGGCACACTGGACCGGTGCCATCCCAAACGGGGCCGCTCTTGCGTCACGTCTTTGGACAGCCGGTTACCGAGCGAGGAGTCGCCAAAATGCGTCGGGAGTAAAAATAGCGTGCCACTGAGTGGCTTTCCAATCACCACCATTACCTCAGGGATGTGGAATGTCGAGGGGGAAAAAACCCATCTGGTTTGTATTATTAATCCAATAGGAAAGAGAGAGAGAGAGGGGAGGGGATAGGTGGAAATAACCTGATGTGAGGCTCTTAATGCTTTCGTTGGAGAGACAGCAAGTAAAGATGGGGGGACGGCCTTGAATCAATGAATTGTAGAATTGTAGAGGTGGAAGGGACATCGAGGGTCATCCAGCCCAACCCCCTGCCATGGCAGGAATCTTTTGCCCAACGTGGCACTTGAACCCACAACCCTAGGATTAAGAGTCAGATGCTCTACTGACTCAGCTGTCCCTCAGTCTAAGTGGGGAATGTTTCAGAACCAGCCTTGGCAAAAATGCCCAGAGTTCGCTCCAAGTAACAATAACTAATTCTATTATAATACTGATGACAACAAGCCCATTCTATAGTTGCTGATGCCATGTGACTGTCTACGCTGACTGCGTCTTCAGCTGTTGTTGGACTACAACTCCCATCATCCCTAGCTAGCAGGACCAGTGGTTGGGGTGATGGGAGTTGTAGTCCAACAACAGCTGGAGGCCCAATCTTGAGAAACAATGGACTGCCCCATCAGAGAATGGCTGTGTATGTGTACATGCATGGGAGGAGAACCGCATACCCAAATGTTAACTCTGCATCGAAAAAGCTTTGCATGTGCGAAGCGAGCACATTATTATTATTATTATTATTATTATTATTATTATTATTTATATACCGCCCTATACCCAGAGGTCCAGGGTGGTTCACAGAACAAAACCAAAATATAAAACCACAAAATATATAATCAAAATACCCAACAGTTTAATTTCACTGTAAACAAGTTGTACAGTGACATTAAAGTATTTCTATTCTATTCTATTTCAATAACCCCCCCCCAAAATGCACATTTTAAATGGGCAAAGGATCAGGCTTTCTGTATGCTATCTTTCCACTTGCAGGGAGGTATCACATGGCAGGCACAATCCCCTCCCCCATCTGCATTTTTTTTAAGGGTTAAATGAGGTCTGAGGCCACTGAACATCAGTGGAAATTGATCCCTTAATGTGCAGGATTAGAACTTAATTTGGATTAAAACCAACAACAGAGATAACTCCGAGGACTCTGCCTACTATGCAAATGACTCATCCCAGCTTTTCACACGTTCTACTTCTAAGCATCTGGGCGCCTCGTCTTTGGCCAACAGGAGGCTTGAAAGTCCTGCCCCTAATTAAGTACGACTTAACCTCTTGGCATTGACCGGCTCTTTTGTCAATGTACAGATTACTCTGTGGCCATTACCATTTGCTGTCATTAGGCGACCTTGGCTACTCCGGGAGATGTCTTTAATGAAGGCAGCTGCTTCGTTGGAGTGGAACACTGTACACCCTGCCCTTCTGTAATAATAAACTCCCTTTCCCATTATAGACTGGAATGTCCAAAGAACAGAGACTTAATTTAAGAATGCTACAATCAAAATCCTATTAGACCTTCATAGCAAATCTTCAATCATCCACTTGCTAGGGGCTGCACTATCAGTCATAGCACAAGGGCAGAAGGACCCCTGCAAGCTCTGTTTATTGCAACTTCCGACAAACCCATCAAATTTGCAGATGGCACCAAACTGGGAGGGTCAGCCAATGCCGCAGAAGACAGAATTAGGATTCAAGATGACCTTAACAGGTTGGAGAACTGGGCCAAAACTAACAAGATGAGTTTTCATGGGGACAAAAGTAAGGTTCTGCACTTAGACAGAAAGAACCAGCTGCACAAATATAAGATGGGGAAAACATCTGGATTGCCAGCAATGCATGTGAGAAGGATCTAGGAGTCTTAGTAGACCACAAGCCTAACACGACTCAACTGGGCGATGCAGCAACAAAAAAGGCTCATGCTATTCTAGGCTGCATCGACAGAAGTACAGTGGTACCTCGGGTTACATACACTTCAGGTTACGTACGCTTCAGGTTACAGACTCTGCTAACCCAGAAATAGTACCTCGGGTTAAGAACTTTGCTTCAGGATGAGAACAGAAATCGTGCTCCGGTGGCGTGGCGGCAGCAGGAGGCCCCATTAGCTAAAGTGGTGCTTCAGGTTAAGAACAATTTCAGGTTAAGAACGGACCTCTGGAATGAATTAAGTACTTAACCCGAGGTACCACTGTATAGTGTCCAAATCAAGGGAAGTAATAGTATGACTCCATTCTGCCTTGGCCAGATCACACCTGGAATACTGTGTCCGATTCTGGGCACCACAATTTAAGAAGGATGTTGACCAGCTGCAGGGTGACCCAGATGATCAAGGGTCTGGAAAGCAAGTCTTATGAGACATGGTTGAGGGAACTGGGTATGTTTTACTTTCTTGGGCTCCACGATCACTACAGATGGTGACAGCAGTCACGAAATTAAAAGATCCCTGCTTCTTGGGAGAAAAGCAATGACAAACTAGACAGCATCTTAAAAAGCAGAGACATCACCTTGCCGACAAAGGTCCGTATAGTTAAAGCTATGGTTTTCCCAGTAGTGATGTATGGAAGTGAGAGCTGGACCATAAAGAAGGCTGATCGCCGAAGAATTGATGCTTTTGAATTATGGTGCTGGAGGAGACTCTTGAGAGTCCCATGGACTGCAAGAAGATCAAACCTTTCCATTCTGAAGGAAATCAGCCCTGAGTGCTCACTGGAAGGACAGATCGTGAAGCTGAGGCTCCAATACTTTGGCCACCTCATGAGAAGAGAAGACTTCCTGGAAAAGACCCTGATGTTGGAAAAGATTGCAGGCACAAGGAGAAGGGGACGACAGAGGTTGAGATGGTTTGACAGTGTTCTCGAAGCTACTAACATGAGCTTGACCAAACTGCGGGAGGCAGTGGAAGACAGGAGTGCCTGGCGTGCTCTGGTCCATGGGGTCACGAAGAGTCGGACACGACTAAATGACTAAAAACAACAACAGCCTGGTAAACAGGAGACTAAAAGGAGATATGATAGCCATCTTCAAATATCTAAAGGGAGAACAAGGTGGGTTAGGATGAATGCTCAATTGCTGTCAGTAAGTTTACGATGCAATGTAATATCACAGTTGTGGACCTTTTTCTTTCTTTCTTTCTTTCTTTCTTTCTTTCTTTCTTTCTTTCTTTCTTTCTTTGTTAAGGTGATTGCAGGTATATTGTCCAAAGTGGAACACTAATGTTCCGTCAATGAGAGACCAGTGGCCTCTTGATACCTGTGGCAGATTTCTGGGATGTGGGACCCAGGGACAGAGAGAAACAGAGAACGAGAGAGCTTGGGGAAGATATTCAATGCCCATTCCATCCTATAAAGCGCAGAAGGAAATTCTACCTTGAAAAACAAACAGATTACTCATGTGCATAAATGTAGCATTGCGCATATGTTCTGTATTTTATTTATAACTCTTTTTAGTTGCCATTCTAGCCAGAGGCAACTCACAAGTAATAAAAACCCAAGAAAAGTAATAATGAATACTTTAAAAAAAATGCAATCAACCTTATACTTTAAAGAATAGAAAGCTATAAATGAGCAACACATCAGCACCTTGAGCAACATCTCGCTCACCCCAAGTACCATATTTTTTGCTCTATAAGACGCACTTTTCCCCTCCTAAAAAGTAAGGGGAAATGTGTGTGCGTCTTATGGAGCAAATGCAGGCTATGCGGCTAAGCCTCTGCAGGGCAGCGGGGAGCCTTCATCCCACTGCCCTGTGGAGGCTTTGTGCGGCTACCCCTGGCTTTTCTGGGAGGTGGGGGAAGGGACAGAGCATGTGGCTCTGTCTCTTCCCCCACCTCCCAGAAAAGCCCCCAAGAGCCGCGCTCCCTTTAAAGAGTGTGCAGCTCTTGGCTGGCTTTTGTGGGAGGTGGGGGAAGGGACAGAGGGCAGCTTAGCCGCGCGCAGCCTCTTTCGGGCAGGGGGAGCCTTCATCCCGATGCCCGGGAGAGGCTGCGCACAGCTATCCCAGAAGCCAGGACAGCAAGTGGGATCGATGCACAGCGATCCCTCTTGCTGTTCTGCCTTCTGAGATTCAGAATATTTTTTTTCTTGTTTTCCTCCTCCAAAAACTAGGTGCGTCTTATGGTCTGGTGCGTCTTATAGAGCGAAAAATACGGTAAATGCTCCCCGGCCCAAATCAGCCTCAGCTGGTGGCAGAAAGCATATAAGGTCCTGTCTGGACTGCACCTTGGAAGTATTATACCACTCTAAAAAGTCATGGCTTCTCCCCAAGAACCCTGGGAAGTGGAGTCTGTTAAGGGTGCTGAGATTTGTTTGGAGGCCTCTCTTCCCTGATTCCCAGAACTACAATCCCCAGAATTCCCTGCGAGGTTGTGAAATCAGCCTGAGAAGACCAAGGGTGAGGAACTTCAGTTCTGTGGGCAGAATGTGGCCTTCAGAACCCCTTTCAGGCCACACCCACTTTCCCATGGCCACTCCCCTCACTACCTACCTGCTTCACATCTAGAGTGTTTTATGCTGTAATGCGTCCTCTGACAATGCCTCTTCCTTGGTCCAGGCCAGCGTTTCCCAAACTCAGCCCTCCAGCTGTTTGCGGACCACAACTCCCACCATCCCTAGCTAACAGGACCAGTGGTCAAGGATTATGGGAATGACCTGCTGTCCAAAAACAGCTGGAGACACAAGTTTGGGAAGCGCTGGTCTAGGTGGTGGATAGAGAAGGGGACGTGTGCAATGAAGCCATCTTACTTCACCAGAGTAAATATGATTATTATTAATTTATTATTATTTCTACCCCGCCCATCTGGCTGGGTTTCCCCAGCCACTCTGGGCGGCTTCCAACAGAAGGTTAAAAATACATTAAAACATCAGTCATTAAAAACTTCCCTAAACAGGGCTGCCGTCAGATGTCTTCTAAATGTCATACAGTTGTTTATTTATTTGACATCTGATGGGAAGGCGTTCCACAGGGCGGGCGCCACCACCGAGAAGGCCCTCTGCCTGGTTCCCTGTAACTTCGCTTCTCGCAATGAGGGAACCGCCAGAAGGCCCTTGGAGGAGGACCTCAGTGTCCGGGTTGAACGATGGGGGTGGAGACGCTCCTTCTGGTATACAGGACTGAGGCTGTTTAGGGCTTTAAAGATCCGCACCAACACTTGGAATTGTGCTATTACATTAATAGCTTCAACTGCTTTGCCCCTGGCTCCGCCCACCATCGACACGTGGCCCCCAAAATGCTGTCCAGAAAGGAATGTGGCCCCTGAGCTAAAACAGCTCCCCCATACTTTTGTTAAGACCTTAGTGGGGCCTGCATAAAAATGAAAAGGACAGAGAAGAACCAACGAATTAGCGGAAGTTGAAGAAGCGTCTCCATCTTCACCCAGCTTTCCCCCCTGGATCATAACCAGCCTGTGATTAATTAGCTAGGGATTGGCAACAGCCCCACTTCATGACTAAATATTTTTTCAGTCTATCAAGCCGTTAGCGAAAAAACAGAACAAATGGCGCAGAGGGGGCAAAGGCACTGACCTCTAGGCTCTGCTGCTCATTGCAGCTCCAGCAGCAAAGCATCTTCTCAGACGAGGCCGAGACCCCCTTGGCCTTCTCAGAGTCAAAGTCAAGGCCCATGATTGGCTCCTGATGACATGCGAGTCGGCTCTGCATTCTCCCCATTGACAAATTCCACAGAACCACTGATCCATCCTCATAGCCGACCAGAAGGGAAGGATGCGAACTGACCTTGGGCTGATAGGAAACACAGAACAGATGAGTGAAGTGGCCTGGCCAACTCCCCACCAGTTATTAGACCCAAACCCGACGAGTACCGTATTTTTTGCTCTATAAGACTCACTTTGTCCCTCCTAAAAAGTAAGGGGAAATGTGTGTGTGTGTGTTATGGAGCGAATGCAGGCTGCGCAGCTATCCCAGAAGCCAGAACAGCAAGAGGGATTGCTGCTTTCGCTGCTCAGCGATCCCTCTTGTTGTTCTGGCTTCTGAGATTCAGAATATTTTTTTTTCTTGTTTTCCTCCTCCAAAAACTAGGTACGTCTTATGGTCTGGTGCGTCTTATAGAGCGAAAAATACGGTAAATGCAAGCAGGGCAGAGAACTCCAAAAGGCACTGCTAAAACAAGCTACAATACCCTAAACCTTGAATACCCACTGAGACTATCATAACTTGGCATGTGTAGGCAACTGATTTTTTTAAATAGGGGAAGGGCAATTGGAACACAGTTATCCCTACCCTTAATTAAAATCTCATAACGCCGATTATTTCAAAAGCTTAATATGATGATTTAGTTTAATCTTGGGTTGGGCCCTAATAAAAAAAGCCTGGTTGGAATGCAAATTGGCAGAGCCAAATTCCTCTCTCCTCTTGCCCGAAGTGTGATGTCAAACATCCTCTCAACACTTCATCGTCCCAAAATGCTTCTAGCGACACCTGCGTTCCGTACGGACCCCAATTATTTCCCACTCAATTCACAGCAAGTTCTGTTGGTGGTCCATCCCTCCATCAAAAATCTCCTTATAATTTGAATTTTATTGGTCGTATATGGAAAGAATTGGATCTGACTCAGATAAAGCATTTATGACATTATTCATCGATGGCAACCGCGGCGTTAGTACAAAACAACAGAAAAGCAGGCAAAGTAGCAGGAATGATGGGCAGGGAACTCAAACGCTGGGCCTTTAATTTAAAGCTGTTAAAACTATAATGTTGGAAGAAGAATAAGAGAGAGAGAAGAGAACGGCATTAAAATGTCAAAACATATTTTCCCTTGGAATCCTAGGAAGGATTCTGTTTTAGGGTTGGGTTAATTTAAGGAACAATTAAAGAATGTGTTTTGAGCTAATCCGAGGTTCTTTAAAGGTAAAGGTACCCCTGACCGTTAAGTCCAGTAGCAGACGACTCTGGGGTTGCGGCGCTCATCTCGCTCTATAGGCCGAGGAAGCTGGTGTTTGTCTGCAGACAGTTTTCCCGGGTCATGTGGCCAGCATGACTAAGCCGCTTCTGGCGAACCAGAGCAGTGCATAGAAACGCCGTTTACCTTCTCGCCGGAGCGGTACCTATTTATCTACTTGCACTTTGACGTGCTTTCGAACTGCTAGGTGGGCAGGAGCTGGGACTGAGCAACGGGAGCTCACCCTGTTGCGGGGATTCGAACCACTGACCTTCTTATCAGCAAGCCCTAGGCTCAGTGGTTTAGACCACAGCGCCACCTGCATTCTTTAGTTACCATGTTTTTCAATGTATAAGACGCCCCCTATTTTTGAAGACCCCAAATTAAGAAAATGGGGGGAGATTGCCTAGAGTCGCTGAGCTTTTTTGGGGGGGGGGAAGAGTTGTTGAGCATTTTTAAGGGGGATTGCCAAAAATCGCTCACCTGCCTGGCCTACGCTGCCACCTATTGTCTGTCCCCTTGCCGGCAGAAACAGCCAATCGCCCACCCACTTGCCGCAGCGACAGCCAATCAACACCAGCTCTTGCCACAACCACCAATAGCACACCCAATAGCCCAGGACAATCTCCGGCTTGCAGCAGCAACCAATTCCATGTCCCCCCTATGCACTATCAGTGTATAAGACGACCCCCAATTTTTAAGATAATTTCTTAAGGAAAAAATACCTCGTCTTATACACAGAAAAGTACGGTATGTATTCATGATGATAGCCAACCCAGCTTGCTGTCCTCTTCTTCTACCTGCAGCCCTCACCCCATGTACCTCAAAAGTTTTATCTGGAAGGCCCTGAGCAGATTTTGAGGGTGTGTTAGGGAGAAGGAGAGGGGGGAGTCCGATTGCCCAAGTGGAAGTCTGTTTCGCTCTTGCAACAAAACATTTAAACTATAGTGTTTGCATTGTGATGTAACCCAATTTACACACCGCCTGATATATTTCTGAAAAATCATTCTAAGGTGTTTACACAAAATAACGTGAAATATTCACACTGGTAACACCAACAGACTTTAAAAACAAGTAGACATTTCAGACCACTGTGTAATGGATGGCGGGTGTTTATATCCTTCCAACCTTGAACCTATAAGTCTCTTGGCCCCCCACAAGGGCTCTTCAAGATCCACTGCCCTTTCAACCTTTGAACATATAGATTATATAGGTAGGACAATCTCATTTGGATATCTATTTGGACATATGAATGGTTTCATAATAATAGATACGTTTGAGGATTGACGGATTGTTCAGACTGCTGATATGAGCTGGCATCCTTTTTTCCCCTGTTATATTTTAAACATATTAAAACAAGCAAGCAAGCAGATGTAATAAAATCTTCAATATATATGAAATCAACAGTTTTGTAAAAAATAAATAAACACCAGAGTTTTGAGCAGGCCTTGGAAAAAGAGCAAAGAACGTGGCTGCTTAATATTAAATTTGTTCATATTTTCATATATGAGTTTGTATAAGTGAGGAATAAAGAATATATATGTGTGTGGTTTTTTAAAAGCTCAAGTAAAGTGCTGTCCATGGATATTATCTCCAATATCAAGGGAAACTATTTTCTTTCACTCCCCCTCCCCCAAAGGGAAAAAACAAAAAAATCTCCTGAACCCAAAGAGTTAACAGGTCTGAATCCCGCTGTAACCAATTGAGAGATATTTTGATTAATGATGTCACAGGCCAAAGGGCATGGCACCCTGGCCAGCCACCCAATTTATTTAAGTCTCTGAAATAACTCAAAGAAAGGAACGTTACTGGATTACATGTCACACTTAAGGAAAATATTCATCATTGCACTGGCCGGTTGACGGATGGCCCCTGCAAATCGGAAGACTCACCATGTGAGCAAAAGGTTCAAAAGTCGTAATCAAAGCAAATTTTAAAAAAACAATTGCCTGTTAACGCCAGCTATAGATTTTAAAGGAGAAAACACACACGCACAAAGGCCAAAATACTTTTCAACAGAACGCAAAGATGCCCCACTTTCAGATCTGACCTCTTGCCAGATCTTTATGTTAATTAATTAATTAATTAGAAGTAGCTTTTGAAGAATTAAATGCTCAAGACAAGCGTGCATTGACCCTCCCCCTCCCCCATTACTCCTTCAGACCAGTATCAAGACCCATGTTATAATACTAAAATTGTTTTAAGAATCCGTAGGCTAGCTAGGAAGTGAAAGCTGGACCATGAAGAAGGCTGATCGCCAAAGAATTGATGCTTATGAATTATGGTGTTGGAGGAGAGTCTTGAGAGTCCCATGGACTGCAAGAAGATCAAACCTCTCCATTCTGAAGGAAATCAGCCCTGAGTGCTCACTGGAAGGACAGATCCTGAAGGTGAGGCTCCAATACTTTGGCCACCTCATGAGAAGAGAAGACTCCCTGGAAAAGACCCTGATGTTGGGAAAGATGGAGGGCACAAGGAGAAGGGGATGACAGAGGACGATATGGTTGGATAGTATTCTCAAAGCTACCAGCTTGAGTCTGACCAAACTGCGGGAAGCAGTGGAAGACAGGAGTGCCTGGCGTGCTCTGGTCCATGGGGTCACGAAGAGTTGGACACGACTAAACGACTAAACAACAACAGGCTAGCTACAATGGATGACCCTGCTGGTGAAAATAGCCTCGCAGCAGTCCTTCCTGTTAAAGTCTGCTTTGTGATCTATCCCTCTCCACTCTTCATCAGAAGGGGAAGATTTTTAAGAATCCGGGTTGGATGATAACGGCGAAGGTTATAAGGTACATTTGTCCGTCGCTTTGTACAGAGGAAAAAAGTTCCGCAGCGACTTGACAAGGTTAAAATGCAATGAACGAAAGCAATTCAGAGCCAGAAAAAAAATTAAAGGAAGGGGCAAAACAAAATAGATAAAAGGTATGGCTAAGGACAGGTCCTAACCTGCCCCAAGAAATGATGAGCTCCACTGATGGAGGCAACTTCCTTATCAAAGGCCTGAGTAAAGGAAAAGGTCTTAGCCTGGTGTGTAAAGACTGAGCGGGCCAGTGAGCCATGCGATGGTCACCTCCAGGCTTGACTACTGTAATTCGCTCTATGCGGGGCTGCCCTTGAAATTCTCCCACAAACTCCAGCGGGTACAGAATGCTGCAGCGAGGCTCCTCACAGGGTCCCTGCCATGGGACCATATTCACCCAGTGCTTTACCAGTTGCATGGGCTCCCGGTGGAGTATAGGGTCAGGTTCAAGGTGCTGGTTTTGACCTTTAAAGCCCTTTGTGGCTTACGGCCCTTGTATCTATGGGACCACCTCTCCTGGTATGCCCCACAGAGGACCTTAAAGTCCATGAATAACCATAGTTTAGAGGTCCCAGGCCCTAAGGAAGTCAGACTATCCTCCACCAGGGCCAGGGCCTTTTCAGTGATGGCTCCGACCTGGTGGAATGCTCTGTCCCACGAGACTAGGGCCCTGCAGGATTTAACCTCCTTTCATCGCTCCTGTAAGACAGAGCTATTCCACCTGGCCTTTAATTTGAATTCAGCCTGATCTTTTATTTCCCTTCTCTTCCCTCCCCCTCCCCTTTTATGAAGATCACCCGCTCTGAGACCCCACAGCTAATTCTCCTCTGGCCTCCTCGCTGGCCCAAGTAGGACCAATTCAGCCAGCTAGCCCTGGGGATTATTTAATTGATTTTTTATTTTTATTGTTATTCATGTTTTTATACTGTGTTTTATGCTGCTTTTATAATTAAGTGTTTTAAAGTGTTTTAAATTTGTTGTTAGCCGCCCTGAGCCCAGTTTTTGAACCAGGAAGGGCAGGGTATAAATAAAATATTATTATTATTATTATTATTATTATTATTATTATTATTATTATCCCTGGAGAGAGCATTCCATAGATGGGGAGCCACCACTGAAAAGGCCTGTTCTTATGTGGCCACCCTCTGCATCTCCCTTGGCTGGGCCTCTGTATTCCAACCAGATACCTGTGGGAATATCACATGACGGCAACAGTTCTCTCCTGCTGTTCCCCAGTGATGGGTATTCATAAGTATACTGGTTAGCTTGTTTCGGAAGGCATTCCTTGGCCTATTTTAATTTATGTGCCATTATCGGATTGTTGGTTTTTTGACTGCTATTTAGCAGTCTGTTTTGCTGTCTTTTCATGATGGTTGATGAACTGTACAGCAACTTGGGTGCCATATTTTTTTTTAAACAGAGAATGTAAGCCGTATGTTTTATAAATTAAAAGCGCTGCTATCTTTGGAAGAGTAGAAAGGAAGGTCCAAACAGCAGCTTGAGGTCGGATGGAACATTCCTCCCTCCTTTGAAGGAATATGTCTTATAATCCAATGCATATCCACTGGGCTCCTGCAAATCATAGCCAACTGGAAAGGGTTGAATCTGCAAACACAAGGATTGTCTTCCCTTAATTTTCCCAGCAGGAAAGGTGCTATGTTGTGCAATGGTGAGCATTTAAAAAAAAAAAAAAACTAACAAGAATGCATGTAGAAACTGGAAATGCAGTAAGTACTTTATTATATAAACTCCATTAATGCATATTCCTGACACGTTGACAGTGATTCTCCTTTGCTTGCTTACTTCCTTCCTTCCTGGACAGGCTTCCAAATGAAATAGCAATAAACCTCTGTCTGTCTGTCTCTGCAGTTAAGTGTAACACTTCTGAATATTCTAATGTTCTATAACTACCACGTTGACTACAGCACCTTTTGATTCACATCCGAGCAGTCGATGAAGGCAGAAGCTGAAATGCTTTGCTATCAAAAAACAATCTGTTTTGTTACTCACTGTAATTCATTTATGATTTTTGTGATTAACTGTATTCTACCAGGATCTAGGACAAGGCTGTATGAAGTGCTATACAAAAGCTCTGACAACTTTTCTGTTGTGTGAACGTTTCTGTCTCTCTAGAAGACTAAATGTTATAGGCTTCCCTACCACTCTTCTCTGGAGAACTAGGGGAAGTAAGTAAAACATGGACAGGGAATCTGTGGTCTTCCAGATGTTTTTGGACTGCAACTTCTATCATCCTTGACGAAAGGTCATGCTAACTGGAGCTGCTGGGAGTTGGGAGTCTAGCAAAATCTTATTATTCCTGCATTGCAGGGGGTTGGACTAGATGAAAGGGGTCCCTTCCAACTTTACAATTCTTTGATTCTATGAAAACCTTGAAGGCCCACTCCCACTTCCATTTTTGACCAAACTGTGGTCAGAGGAAACATTCCGCCCCCCCCCTAAAGCTGGTTGGTTAAAGCAGGGTCCATCTGTATATTGATATTCTGGTTTATTAAATATGAGAGCGATAGAAGGAACCACAGTTCCTCAAGTTTGTAAACCACCAGGGCAATATGGTTGAGGCAAACGGAAAGCATGAAGGTTTCACTCTCTTCCTCTTGTGTGCAAAGGAGGAGAGAAAGCCCTCTGCAACTAATTCCCATTCATCTAAACCAGCCTTTCTCAACCTGTGGGTCCCCAGATGTTGTTGAACTACAACTCCTATCACCCCTAGCTAGAAAGGCCAGAGCTCAGGGGTGATGGGAGTTGTAGTTTAACAACATCTGGGGACCCACAGGTTGAGAACCACTGATCTAAACTATTAGTTTAGACAACCATCAGCTGAGCCACCCAAGTAAATCCTCCGTTAAATATAGGTGCTGTGCTAAAAGTATGAACTGGCCCCTCATGTCTTCTGTTGATATGACAAAGCATGAGAGCCTTAAAGGTAAAGGGACCCCTGACCGTTAAGTCCAGTCATGGATGACTCTGGGGTTGCGGCGCTCATCTCGCTTTATTGGCTGAGGGAACCTTAAGACTTCTCTAAATAAGGCCCAGAGGTATAATTATATTTGAACCCTCAGAATCATAGTGTTGATGGGTGCCTAGTCCAACCCCACTTGCTTAGTGCAGGGGCTAAAGAGCGCCCAACACAGATGGCTATCCAGGCTCCAGTCTTTCTTTAATTCCAAAGACGAAAGTCCATTCCAAACATATATTAACATATATTTCGGAAAGTTATTTGCTATGCATTTCGACACCTCTTGACATATTGCAACTACATTTTGCATGATGTTTCCCAAGACCAATGAACATGTTTCCTTCCATGTGTGGATCCATTTTGTCTAGGTTTCGGATGCCGGATGCCTCTTTGAGTCAAGATGGTGCGTGGAACCTTTCAAAACGTCACGATTTCAGCCAATTTTGGCGTGAGGGACCCCAAGATCCGAGAGCATTTTTTCGTCTTGCGTTTGGATACTGGACACCATTTTGAATCAATATGGTTCAAAACCGATTTGAACTACCGATTTGAAAACCACACCGATTTTGTTGTTGTTGTTTCTCAGAAACCCCAAGCAATGCTGAGTATGAGGCTGCTAGTATGTGATAATGTAAGCATTATACATAAATAAATATGTTTAACCTCTCCAAATCTGAAGAGGCAAGGTAGGTAGTAATGTGGTTGGTTCACACCAGACTAGAGACAAGCAAATCAAAATACAGTCATGTTGATTAAAGCTCAAGTGTTTTATTAATGCCAGGCTACCAAATGCCTTGCCAAATCCAAGTTCCATGATGGTTATTTTCCCCCCTGGATACTTCAAAAAACCAAACTACCCCGGCTAAACTTTGCAGGGAGTATTTACAAAACTCGCTGCCCACACCATCTGGTGAAGTGTGGAAAGCTCCAGCGGTTACGTGAAGGATGTTCCTGTTTCCCTCCCACCCTTAATAGCATAATTAGTTGATTGCTTTTGACAATCAATCAAAAATAAATAAATATAAAAACCTCAGAGTGAAGAATGATTCATGGGCTCCGTATATAGAGAAATGAATCACAGCGAGGGAAGCGTTTTGTAATTAGCAAGCTCCCGTTGGCTTACCTGCCACATCTTCAGACACATGGGCATGCCCAACTTGGCACCGGCCTCTGGCTTCAAGGTACAGACTGAAATCTTGGATGGCAGCTCCAAAACCCGAACCTGACATCAGGAAAACAAGTTTAGTTGGCCTGGCGCCAGGCACAAGGATGAGTCTCTTAAGGTGATTTGCAAAAAAAAAAAAAAAAAAGGCGGTGCAAGCTCTTTTGTTGCTCGGGGATGGTGGGAGAAAACAAATCAACCCGGAGGAAGCCCCAGAAATCATAACTGCTAAGAAAGGCCAAAGGAAGCTACCTTATACTGAGTCAGAATATTGGTCCATCTAGTTCAGTACAGTGGTACCTCGGGTTACATAAGCTTCAGGTTACATATGCTTCAGGTTACAGACTCCGCTAACCCAGAAATAGTACCTTGGGTTAACAACTTTGCTTCAGGATGAGAACAAAAATCGTGCTCCGGTGGCGTGGCAGCAGTGGGAGGCCCCATTAGCCAAAGTGGTGCTTCAGGTTAAGAACAGTTCCAGGTTAAGAACGGACCTCCGGAACGAATTAAGCACCGTATTCTTTGCTCCATAAGACGCACCTTTTCCCTCTTAAAATCTAAGGGAAAATGTCTGTGCATCTTATGGAGCGAATGTGTGGTCTCTGGGGCTGGGGGGGGACCCCGGGCTTCCCGCTGCTCCCCGGGGCTGGTGGGAAGTTAGTGGAGCTGGCGGTGGGGGGAAGCCAGGCTTTCCCCCCACCGCCAGCCCCACAAGCTTCTGAGCAGCTCTGGGGTAGCCCGCGAAGCCTCCACAGGGCAGCAGGGAGCCTTCATCCCGTTGCCCTGGGGAGGCTTCGTGCGGCTATCCCTGGCTTTTGTGGGAGGTGGGGGAAGGGACAGAGCGAGGCTCTCTTACTTCCCCCACCTCCCGCAAAAGCCCCCAAGAGCTGCATTTTTTTTTTCTTGAATTCCCCCCCCCAAAAGTAGGTGACCTTATGGTCAGGTGCGCCTTATGGAGCGAAAAATACGGTACTTAACCCGAGGTACCACTGTACTGTCTACACAGGCTGATAGCAGCGGCGTAGCTAGCCGCTCGGGTGCCCAGTGCAGGGGCGTGTCCTGCAGCCAGGGGTGGGGCGATCCGTGCCTGTGGGGGCGGGCCGAACCTCTCTGAAGCTTACAGCCTCTCCATCGACACCCTCTCAACTGTGGGACGGCTGAGGGAGAGGCGGTAGGCAGACGCAAGTTCCACGCTGCCATTTCAGGCTGCACAGAATCTGCAGGCGCCTAAGCCACCACATCACCCCTAAAATGTTTTGTGACACCATTTTTATTTTTTTTTTAAACTCATTTTGTCACCCCACCCCCCTCATTTGATGCACCCCCGATTCCTCCACCACTTGCTGGCAGTAGTTCTCCAGGGTTCCAGGAGACATGGGGGGTGTCCAACCTGGGTCCTTTTACATTCAGAGCACATACACAAGATAAGCTGTTTAGGTTTAAAACAAACTCAAAAACAGGGCGTCGGGAGTGATTCAGCCTTGTTTTTGAGTTTCTGTCCTGTTTTTGTTTGAAACCTAAACAGCTTATCTTGTATTCCTTTGTAGGTTTTTCTTAAAACCTTTTTGTAAAGGCAATACTAGAGTTTTTACAACTGAGTCCTCAATTTCTTATTACTACTGCTTGGTTCTCTTAAATAGGGCTATGTTTAAAACTTGTCATTGAGGTTTTTATACCTTTTTTGTAAACTCAAGGAAGCGTTTCAGCCCTGCTCTTGAGTTTGCTGGAAATTATTTAAAATCATTTAAGGTTTATAATATTCTCTTAAATAGGGCTATGTTTAAAACTTGTCATTGAGGTTTTTATACCTTTTTTGTAAACTCAAGGAAGCGTTTCAGTCCTGCTCTTGAGTTTGTTTGATAGCACTTAAAATCATTTAAGGTTTATAAATTTATTTATTTCCTTCTGAGGAAACTGATTAATTCAGTGAAACGAGTTTTGTAGCCGGCATCTTGTTAAGTCTTTGTTTAATTCTAGGTTAATTTTCCCTTAATTTTTGTTATTTAATTCAATTCTATAGTCGATTACTTCTCGTTTCAGGGATTTTCACGGCAATTCTTTTGTTTTGTGTAATTTCTTGGTTCCGTGACTGTCTTTTTTTCACTGGTTTGAAAAGTTATTGGCTGTCAGGTACTTGGATAAAAAGTTTTCTCTGAACCTCAGGGAAAGGTACCTGAGTTTCATTGCTGAATCATAGAATCGCAGAATTGCAGAGTTAGAAGGGACCCTGAGGATTATCTCGTCCAACCCCCCTGCAATTCAGGAATATGCAGCCGTCCCACTGTTAGTCCACAGATGGAAGAAAGATAAAGTACCCACAAGAGAAGAATGGCTGATAAAGATGATGGGCTATGCCGAAATGATGAAAACGACCAGGAAGATGAGAGATCAAGAAGATAACAAATTTAATAAAGAATTGAGAAAATTTATAAGTTACTTAAAAGAACACTGTAAACAAGTAAAAACATCGGCATGATTTTTTAAATAAAAAACACACACTTGCAATGTAACGAGAACTATGGTGAGAACTGAGTGTTAAGAAAATATGGAGAATGTTATATGATGCAGTTGGAAAAGAATAATTATGGAAACCATGGAGGGCTGGAGGGAAGTCCAGGGATTCAGAGAATCCTATGTGTATGACTTATTTGTGAAGCTAACTGTTAAAATTAAGAGTGAATAACAATAAAAAAAATAAAAAAGGACTATGCAGCCGTCCCATACGGGAATCGAACCTGCAACCTTGGCATTATCAGCACCACGCTCTAGCCAACTGAACTGCTGCCCTATGTCAATTTAGATCTGTACAGTTTTGCACCTGCTTGCATTCCCCTTTTGCAGTAATAGCTGTGTCAAAATTAAGAGCGGAGCAGCCTGGTCCCATGGGTGTGCAGTGCAGAAACAGTTCTCGTTCTGTTCGGTGGGGACGACTCCCAAAGGCAGGGCATGGGATTGTAAAGGTAAAAGTAAAGGGACCCCCGACCATTAGGTCCAGTCGTGACTGACTCTGGGGTTGTGGCGCTCATCTCGCTTTATTGGCCGAGGGAGCCGGCGTACAGCTTCCAGGTCATGTGGCCAGCATGACTAAGCCGCTTCTGGTGAACCAGAGCAGCGCACGGAAATGCCGTTTACCAGAGCGGTACCTATTCATCTACTTGCACTTTGACGTGCTTTCGAACTGCTAGGTTGGCAGGAGCTGGAACCAAGCAAGGGGAGCTCACCCCGTCATGGGCATTTGAACCGCTGACCTTCTGATTGGCAAGTCCTAGGCTCTGCGGTTTAACCCACAGCGCCACCCACATCCCACATGGGATTGTAGCCTCCACCACAATCCAGCAATAGAGCCCACGCTAGTCGGATTTCCCCAATGGCAAAAGAGAAGAGATCGAAGCTCAGTAGTGGAACACAGGAATTGCATGCAGAAAGCCCCAGCTTTCCAGCTAAGACTGGGGAAAGGTCACTGTCCTGATATCCCAGTGACCTACTGTCCGATGTAGAACAAAAACAGTCAATGCAGTGCCCTCTAGATGTTTCTGGATTACAAATCCCTTCATCCTTGACTGCTGGCCATGTCGGCTTGGGCCGATGCAGCCCAACCAGATACAGAGGACTCCATTGTAGACTATCCCTGGTGTGGGCAGCACCGAGTTAGATGGAGCAATGGTATAAGGCAGCTTTCTCTGTAGCATCCTGGGCCAATAGCAGGAGCCCCAAGAGCATGCAGTGCTCCACGGAGCCAACTTCTTTAGATGTTCCTCCTACCCCTTCTCTCCCCTTGATCTTCTTCCCTCTTCCTGTATGAATCATTTCCATGGCAAACCATTTGCATGAAACTCACTCAGGGCACATTAAGTCTCTCGGCATTCAGAAGGGCCAGAAGGTAGCCTTACCAGCACGACGAGTTGTATTCAGTACACAACACTTACAATTTACTGGCACTCTCGTGCTGAAGACCTGGGAGGAAAAATCAAAGGGGGCCAAGCTGCTTTGAGAGCACATGCTCTGCTTTGAGCAGTCTGTGGTTTAAATCGCAAGAGCCCAAGAGGTGGAAGGCACAACGACGTCAATGATTTACTGCTGAACGAGAAAGAGAGAGCTACCAGGGTCTTTTGCCCCAGGTGAAACCTCCAGAGGGGCGCCACTGAGGCTCCCAGACTGTACACAAATGCGCGTTGGGGTGTGTGCCAAACTAGGCCTGACCCAGGTGAAACGAAGCCTAGTTTCGCCCCTGCGAACCAGTAGGAAGCTCAGTTCGCCATGTTCCACTGAAATGAACAGGGCTTGCTCAAAGCTCTTGCTAGAGCACCCACAATTTCAATAGTGTTCCCAACGAAGTGTGCCTCCAATTTATTAAACCATCTCAGGAGCAGACATAGCGCTGAGAAAATCAGGGCATTTGCGGAGGGAGGAGAAGGTACTGCTAGTGCTCTAACTAGGGGAAGGCAGCTGTCTAACTTGCTGTCCAGTCCTATTCACATTGACTTGGAAGTCAATCCCACAAAGAAATGTAGGAAGGTGCCTCTTACTCGGTCCATTGAGCTCAGCATCGTCCTCAAAAGGGGTGGGGAACCTGTGGTCCTCCATATGTTGGCTTTGGCCATGCTGGACAGCTTTTGCGTGCAAAACACATGCTTTACAGCTGAGCTTTGGTTCCTTCATCGCACACAAAGCAGCCTTATACTGAGTCACTGGTCTCTATAAAGGTAAAGGTAAAGGGACCCCTGACCATTAGGTCCAGTCGTGACCGACTCCGGGGTTGCGGCGCTCATCTCGATTTACTGGCCGAGGGAGCCAGCGTACAGCGTACATGTGGCCAGCATGACTAAGCCGCTTCTGGCGAACCAGAGCAGTGCACGGAAACACCGTTTACCTTCCCGCCAGACCGGTACCTATTTATCTACTTGCACTTTGACGTGCTTTCGAACTGCTAGGTTGGTAGGAGCAGGGACCGAGCAACGGGAGCTCACCCCGTCACGGGGATTCGAACTGCCAACCTTCTGATCGGCAAGCCCTAGGCTCTGTGGTTTAACCCACAGCGCAGGCCAGCACTATGTCTTTATTTAGTTATTCATTTTATATTCCACCTTTCTCCCAGTGAAAAACTCAATGCATCTCACAACACAAACCAGCGCAACGAAAAATTCACTCTCTGCCCCTGTTAAATAAGTAACCTTGTTTAAAATAGCACTGAAATCACTTTAAACCATCGTAACAGCCAGTGACTGTAGGAACAAAAAAATCTCTTTGCCTGCTAGCAAAAGGAAAGCAGAGTGGGGGACCAGGCGAGCCTTGAGTGGGAATATATACCATTATCTTGGAGCAGCCACCAAGAAGGCCCTGTCTTGTGTCTCACCAAATACCTAGGAGGCCACAAGTTTGCTATTTGCTCTTATCGCCTGCCATGGTAGTTTCCCAGGAAAGTGTGCAGAGGAAAGCAGCCTGAGCCTCCTTTCTCATTTTAAAGGACAGTAGAGAGCTAGGAGCGCTTGCGTTCCTAAGGATTCTTTGCATTTCTCAGCATAGAGCAGAACCATGCACATTTACTCAGGAGGAAGTCCCTCTGAGTTCCATAGGCCTTGCTCGCAAGCGTGTTCAGGTTTGCCGTGCCAGTGCCAAGCTTAAACAAGTTGTGAAAGAGCCACCGTCAGGTTTCCCAACTTCCTTCAGTTGAAAACAGCTACAGACATGTGTGTGTATCTGAGATAATTTGGATTGGGGCAATGGCCCTTTATTCCCACCCCCGACTCAAAAGCACATGCTTCCAAAAGTGCAACTTGCCCAGTATGGTACCTGCAGGTTTCCTCCCCATGAGGCATGGAGCAGATTCAGGAGGGCAATTTAAATGGTGTGTTAACCTCCCCTCAATTCACACTTTTCCCACTTCAACTCCATCACTGCCTTTTTTAAAAAAAGAGGAAACCTGTGATCAGATCACCCTCATCAGGTCTACTTTGTCGCTAAATCTGCAAAGAAGTGGAAAAGCCTAGAACATGGGTAGGCAAACTAAGGCCTGGGGGCCGGATCTGGCCCAATCGCCTTCTAAATCCGGCCTACGGACGGTCCGGGAATCAGCGTGTTTTTACATGAGTAGAATGTGTACTTTTATTTAAAATGCATCTCTGGGTTATTTGTGGGGCCTGCCTAGTGTTTTTACATGAGTAGAATATGTGCTTTTATTTAATATGCATCTCTGGGGCATAGGAATTCGTTCATTCCTCCCAAAAAAATATAGTCCGGCCCCCCACAAGGTCTGAGGGACAGTGGACCGGCCCCCTGCTGAAAAAGTTTGCTGGCCCCTGGCCTAGATCATGGATGGTGAATCTTCCAGATCCTGTTGAGCTCCAACTCCCTTCACCTCTGCCCATTGTCCATGGTGGTTGGAGCTGAAGGGGCTGAGAGCCCAGCAACATATGGTTGGCCACATGCTTCCCCATCCACGATCTAGGCAGGGAAGGAAATATCTCTGCAGCTTAGTATCTGTTGCATTCATCGCGGCTCAGGAAAGAGAAGGCAAGACCTGAGGGTTGTTGGCTGCTATTGCTGAAGACCAAAAGGCAGTGGGTTTGGGGCACTCCCTGCAGCATGCAAAAGGGTTAAGTCTGCTAGAATGGAAGACCCAAGAAGAAGCCTGAATGGTTGCCACCGAGCCTCAGAAACAAATCCCGGGTCTCATGTATTTTGTCGACTGTAGCTGAAACCAGAAGACGTTCCGTGCTGCTCTTCTCTTCTTCGTTTTTGTGCTTACTAGGAGAGTTTTGTCTTTGCCTGAGGCTAATAGTGTTCCTGGGTGGCTATAGGTGGCCACAAGAAAACACACCCTTCTCCTTTTGCACATTTATAATGCTTTTTAGCATGTTTCTGGCAAATTGGCAAGAGAAGTGCATGTAACTCATAATTGGTGATTTAAATGCAATCAGGAACAAATAAATGTCTGTTCAGGTCTTATTATTCATAGACGGAATCTGCTTCAAGACAAAATTACCCCCTTTGGGTCCCGGCCAAGCATAAACACATATTAAGTCTTCATGTTAATCATAAGCCTCAAAAGTACTTTGGCTCATGGTGTTACCTGTTTGAGGATAGAATATATATATATATATTAAAAAGGAGCTTACACATGAATTTTGTGGAATTTTTGACTTGGGCACTTAAAAAAATAATCTGGCAAGACCGTGACTGCAAACAGCAAAGCCAAGCCCACCCTCTGGGGGAAGGGATTATAGCTCAAAGCAGAACAACTGCTTTGAATGTAGAAGGTGGCCTTGGCATTTCCACATGGAAGGAATCTGCCTGAGAACGAGGGGAATTTACTGCCAGTCAGGATCACCAGCCCAGATCCCACAGAGCACATATAAAGAAGGTCATCAGCCGCCCATTTTCAAGCATCAGCTAAAGCCAGGCTTGGCAGCCATTGTGTTCTTAGCAGACACATTAGCCACATTAGCAGAATCTCATTAGCCAACACAAAGAATTCATTGCGCCTCCTTCTGAGAAAAGTTATTTTACATAGATAATGAACATTTCCACATTTTGGATCATCCAACTCTATAAATATCCCCAATAGTCAGAAGTGTTGGGAACAGTTCAGGGTGACTTTGCTCCAACCTCTGCCTAGTTGTCACTGCTGGAAATGGCAAAAAGCAAAATGACGTCAACATGTTACCAACCAGTGAAGTCAGCCGGCTGCCAGAAAGGATCCCAGTACAAAGTATTTTGTGGACTGGTACCTTCTGTTAACATTTTATAGGCCGCCGTATTTTTTCACTTGCTTCTGCAGGTGATTTTGTCGAAGGACACAAAACGCCACCTGTCCTCATCAGTTCAGTTTGGAAAAATTCCCAAAGCTCCCTTTCCTGACTGAAACTTTGACTTAAGGGAGTATATCCCCACCCCCACCCCCTTTGCTGCTTCTCTCCTAACCCCCCCACCCCCACCCCCCATTTTCCAAAATTTTGTTGCCACCCTAAATTTGGTATCTGAGCTCATATCTTAATCTGCTGCTCCTCCCAGAGAGACCCTCCCCCCTGATGACTTGCAATTTATTCCTGATTGGAGGGAAAAGACTTGGGGAAACCCAAAAAGATCATCCAACTCATGAAAAACTAGAGCATGCCAAATATTGTTCATGCTCCACCTAGCATCTCAAAGACCACCTCCTTCCCTACAGCCTATTGGGTGTTAAGATAGACTAAGGAAGCACTCTCGATTGTTCTGCTGGCCTTGGACATTTTAGTGGGAGATGGTCTGGGCGGTCTCTACGATGCGGAAGTCCCTCCCCAGAGAGATGCAACTGGCTCCTTCACTCTATGGACGTTGCCATTGGCCTTTCCCAGCCAGGATGTATATTTTTTAGGGCCTATTCTGAAGTCTTTTAATGGATTTTAATGTTGTTTTATATTATGGTAATCTGTTCCAGAACCTTATGATGGAGGGTAGCAAAAATACATTACCTACCTCTTCCAGGCCTTTCCATGGCATGGCTAGTAGCCACCGTCTCTCTTCAACCTCCAAGAGGGAGCATTTGCAGAACCCAATATTCTCCGTGGAAACAGAGTCTGTGACAACGCTCCTTCCTTCGGCCAAGTCCCACAGGCAGATGTTTTGGTCACGGCCCTGGCTTTTACAATCAGAAACATTCTTTGTCATACGGCAGAATTTGCAGATTCTGAGCGTCTCTTTGCCAAGCAGCTTCCACATGGATCCTCAACAGAGCTCCATGCCAATACGTATCTAACACTCCTGTATACCCAGCCCTCACATAAGCCACCCTGAGCTGTCAACTTCCTGGCTACCGAGAGGAGGGAAGCAGGTCTCTGTTTCCTTTACAGTGGTACCTCGGGTTAAGAACTTAATTCGTTCTGGAGGTCCGTTCTTAACCTGAAACTGTTCTTAACCTGAGGTACCACTTTAGCTAATGAGGCCTCCCGCTGAGGCCAGAGCACGAATTCTGTTCTCATCCTGAAGCAAAGTTCTTAACCTGAGGTACTATTTCTGGGTTAGCAGAGTCTGTAACCTGAAGCATCTGTAACACAAGGTACCACTGTATTTGCCAGTCAAATTAAAGAAAACAACACACGTCACATTAATATCATTGTTGAATGATTGTGAAGCTGAGGCTCCAATACTTTGGCCACCTCATGAGAAGAGAAGACTCCCTGGAAAAGACCCTGATGTTGGGAAAGATGGAGGGCACAAGGAGAAGGGGACGACAGAGGACGAGATGGTTCGACAGTGTTCTTGAAGCTACCAGCATGAGTTTGACCAAACTGAGGGAGGCAGTGGAAGACAGGAGTGCCTGGCGTGCTCTGGTCCATGGGGTCACGAAGAGTCGGACACGACTAAACGACTAAACAACAAGAACAAATCTTGCGTGTTTTGAGCTCAAGCCTCCAGGCTCAGGAGCCATGGATGTATGAAGCTGTTGTATCCTGAATTGGGCTATTGGTCTAACTAGTCTAATGTTAAAGGAAAGGCTGAAGCAGTTGGGTATGTTCGGTCTGGAGAAGGGGAGACCTGGCTGGGATGGCGATGAACGTGATAGCACTCATCAAATATCTAATCTGCAGTACAGGCCCTTCAGATATAGAAGGCACCAAACATCCTTGGGTTTAACTCTATGGTGCCATGAGTCCCATGAAGAAATCATGGTGGGAATTGCCAGAGCGCAAAGCGGAATGGAGTGAGAGTGGGGAACTGGAAGAACTAGATTCTGGGAAGGGGCCCAGTGGGGTGAGAGGTACGGAACCAGATCCTCCAGCATCACCTGTGTGCCTAGTTTTTGTTGTTGTTATTTATTGCAGACTAATGTTGGAAGGGGATGAACTGCCAACACATGGTGACATGGAAATCAGTACAATCATACCTCGGATTACAGACGCTTCGGGCTGAGCACTGCACCGAACCCAGAAGTACTGAAACGGGTTACTTTCGGGTTTCGGCGCTTGCGCATGCACAGAAGTGCTAAATCGCGACCCGTGCTTGGGTTGCGGATGCTGCGGATTGCAAACGTGCTTCCTGCATGGATCACGTTCACAACCCAAGCGTCCACTGTAGTTAAAATCAGTGCAGCTTTCAAAAAGTCAGCCTGCCATCTCGATTCAACATGGCACCCAGCTGTATCCAAACATAGATGGGAACCTGCTCCTTGTTTCCCAGAACAAATTGATTACGACACCTCAAGATGCATACGGAACAAGCAACTTTCCGAAACAGGTAAGAGCTTTTGTTCTATTACATATATATCCCGCCTTTCTTCCATTATGGAACACAATGTGGTGCACATGTGGCTCCAAGCACTTACCACACCTAGACTTGCTTAGCTTCAACAAGGCGGCTGCTAAATTTACCTCAGGCCCAGCCCAGCCCATCCACAATGAAGGAGCCGAAGCATCGGTGCCCATTTCCAGTGAGATTCGCTGAAATCTCGTGAGATATCGTAGAGTACACAAAATCTCATGAGATTTTGGTGAGATCTTGCCAGAAATTGGCACAAATGCCAGCAGCCGCGGGGTGGGAAGTGCAGCAGCGGGAGAGAGGGTGGCAATTTCCATTTCGCCTCAAGCTTTGAAACGGGACGAGCCACCCCTGCTTCAGGCCACAGGGGAAACAAATTTGCAAGAAGTCTGGATGGCTTTCCCCTGTTCCAGCCAAAAGAACATTGCCGCCTGTCAGTTTTGGATGAAAGGTGGAAGTACATAAAATGCACCAGCTCCCCCCACTCACAAAAATCTAATATATACATTTTGGAAAGTTATTTGCTGTGCATTGGGGCACCTCTTAAGATACTGTAACTAGGTTTTGCACGATGATATCTGAGATCAACAAGCATGTTTTTGACCATGTCTGGATACAAGTGGACACTGTTTTGCATCAAGATGGCGGACTAAACCTTTCACAATAGCACTGATTTTTTTGTTTCTTGGAATCCCAGAGCCACGTCAGGTATGAAGCTGCTAGTAAACGACAACAATGACACACCACAGACAAAGATAGTATTAATAACTGCAACAAACAAAACATTTGCATTGTGCTTCTACGATGTAATTTGAAAATAAACAACTATATTGATCTGCAGTACAATTAGCATTACAGAAGACAGATGAGATACTTAAAATTATGAGAACCAAACCTCATATGAAGTACAGTAATAGACACTTTGAAATGTGGGTGTAAAGATGGACTCAGAAGTCCATCAAACACAAGTGAGGTTTCTCAGGTATCCTGACCGAATTGCTTCTTCAACCAACCCCAGCTAGGTGCAGAGTCCAACCTATACAGACATTCTCTTATGGAGATCGAGAATTAAGGAACACTACCCAGAAATAGCTGTAGTCCTGAAAGATTTCTGTGTCGATGCTTCTGAGCACAGAGTGCAGGCGAAATGAAAACCATGTAATTATGTTAACAACTCAGATTTAATTCTGGGTTGTTAATTGTGGTTATGCAGACGACAACAAATATAAATGCTAATAAGGTCTGCTACGGAAGATGTCTTTTCTTGATAAACATGTCAAAACATCTCCAAATTACCCTGACGCTTTGGCAATCCGCTCCAGAAGAAGGTGGAGCGTTCTGTCAGTCAAAACAACCGAAGGCCTTGTGGCACCTAGCAGATTTATTGTGGCAGAAGCTTGTGTGGACGACAGCCTGTTCATCCAGACGCAGGAAAAGTTCTCTTCAGCTGATTCTGCGTGTGCATTAAATGGCCTGTATCCAACGTTAATCATACTAAGGCCCCATCCGCACTATACATTTAAACCAGTATCATACTGCTTTAAAAAGGCATGGCTTCCTCCCACCCAAAAAAGGAATATTGGGAACCGTAGTTTGTTAAGAATAGTGCGAGTTGTTAGGAGACCCCCTATTCCCTTCACAGGGCTTCAGTTCCCAGAATTCCCCAGCAGAAGGATTGATTGTTAAAGAACTCTGGGAATTGTAGTTCTGTGAAGGGAACAGCGGTCTTGTAACAATCCTTCACAATCCTATGTGGTATGCCCCACGGAGGACCTTAAGGTCCATAAATAGCAACACTCTTGAGGTCCTGGGCCCTAAGGAAGTTACATCAGCCTCAACCAGAGCCAGAGCCTTTTCAACACTGGCTCCGGCCTGGTGGAACGCTCTGACTCATGAGACCAGGGCCCTGCGCTCCCTCTTCGCTCAGGAGGCTTCTTATTTCTTGTTTTCCTCCCCTAAAAACTAGGTGCGTCTTAAGGTCGGGTGCATCTTATAGAGCGAAAAATGCGGTAGTTTTTGGCGGCGCCTCCAGGTTGCAGCTGGGAAAGACTCCTGTCTCAAACCCTGCAGAGCTGCTCCCAGTCAATGAAATCCAGAGATGTGGAGCCTGTGTCCCCCTCCAGATGTTGCAGAGACTTGCCTACCATAGAAAGGTTTTATGCAATCTATTACTCCGCCCATTTTGACCTCTGGCCCCGCCCACCGCTACCATGTTTCCTCCAAAGGGTTGCCCAGAAGGGAATGTGGGCTCCTGGGCTGTAAAAGAATTCCCTCTCCACTGCTCCAGCTTTTCAATCTGATGCCCTTTTCTAGAGACATCGTTAATTCCGCAATCTTCTAAGCGTGCTCCTTCTGAATTGCATCACTCACCTAAGAAGTGCATTTCTTCTGTTGCGTAAAGCTTTCACCCAGTGCACTGATTTCCCGCCATGCCCATCCAGTGTCCTATCCACCCTGTGTGTTTTCAGATTCCAGATATGGACCAGCCCATTAGAAGATCTAAACAAGAAAAGAAAAAAGGGTGGGAGGAAGACAATTGCTAATTTCATCAGCAACCATTTCAAAGCATGAGCAATCTGGTGGTACTTCCAAACTTATCTAAGTTGCCTACAGACTTTCTACACTGCAGAGACTGGTTGTTGTTGTTTTTTTAAAAAAAAATCACTACCGGCTTGCTGATTTGATCATTACTTTCCCTTTAGGGGGGAAACAAATCAGTAAAATGTTAGGATGTTCCTTGAAAGTTAAATTTTATGGCAGAGATGCCTAAGCTGTCACACTCCAAAAAAACTTCTGCATACAAATAGAATCTGAATATGCTTGCTTTGCTTGTCTTACGCAGTCACACACCTTTTGGTTTTCTTTTTAGATGTTATTAAAGTTAGAAAAAGAATACAGGTTTCAAAGGAGGAGGAATGGCAGCTGAAAATAATGGAATAGGTAGATCTATCACGTCTAGCCAGCATGGTAAGAGAACAAGAAGACTGGGTATATAAAGAGGAACGGAAAATATTTGTGGAGTAACTGGAAGACAATTGCAAGCAAATGAAAACGCTAGCAGGATTATTGTAAATTCAACAGTATTAATTAATTAATAATAATAATAATACCCCGCCCATCTGGCTAAGTTTCCACAGCCACTCTGGGCAGCTTCCAACATAATTAATGATAATAATAGTAATAAAAATGATAAAACATCAGACATTAAAAACTTCCCTAAACAGGGCTGCCTTCAGATGTCTTCTAAAAGTCAGATAGTTGTTTTATTTCTTTGACATCTAGTGGGAGGGCGTTCCACAGGGCGGCCGCCACTACCAAGAAGGCCCTCTGCCTGATTAAGATATAATGGAAATGAGGAAACTAGATGGCGGGAATAAAATATGCAGCTAATTTTGGAAGTACAAGGAACCATGAAATGAGAAGAAGGAAAGTCGTTGTAAGTACTGTTGTATATTAAATGGTGGAAAACGTATATCTGAAATTTTAACCCAATTTTTTTTTAAAAAAAGTTTGAAAAAGAATACATAGGTTAATACCAAACATCCAATTTCAATTCAATTCTTCATTGCGGTCCAAAGACCCAACAGACAGAGTTCAATGCATACATTCCTGGCACATAAAATACCGTATTTTTCCATGTATAAGATGCCCCCATGTAGAAGACTATTTTTAGGGACTACAATTTAAGAAAGTAGGGGGGAGATTGCCCCGTGTATAAAACAACCCAGAGTTTTCCACATAATTTTAAAGTAAAAAAACTAGCCTTATATACGGAAAAGTACGGTACATTAAAAGGAAACAAACTGCTGAGCAGATCGTAAGACTATGCTTGTTTAAGACTTTTTTCTAATGTAATTTGATCTCTCATCCTGACACCCCCCATACTCACCCAGAGAAAAGAATGGGAAATTCCGGTTCTGGATCTGAACAATGAAAGCACAGAGCATTGACTGCATCAGTTGTTCCCCGCAGAACATACTGGGGATCCGGGGAAGGCGGAGCCATTACTGCAATAATGTATTAGAAGCTCCTGTAAGAGGGGAAAAAATGTCAATGGGAAGCACAAAGCACACACCCACCCAGTTACTGAATGGAGAAACAACCAGCTATTGACATACATCATTGTACATATGTCATTGATCAGGGGTGTGGAACCTTTTTTGGCTCCACGGGTCAGATCCTTAGAAGATCCTAGCCTCGCGGGCAAAATCTGACGGGTGGGTGGGGCCAGCCACCTTGTCAATTGCCTGGCATCATAATGATGCTGTGTGTTTTCATGTTCTCAAGTCCCAAAGCTGGGAATTCAAAGAGCCTCCTAATGGGTTTCCAAACAGCCCTGCTCAATGCTTTAAAGCAGCGGTTCTCAACCTGTGGGTCCCCAGATGTTGTTGGACTACAACTCCCATCATTCCTGAAGCTCTGGCCTTGCTAGCTAGGGATGATGGGAGTTGTAGTCCAATAACATCTGGGGACCTGCAGGTTGAGAACCGCTGCTTTAAAGCATCTCTGGTGCCCTTCAGCTGAGAGCCAAACCCTGCTTTCCCATGCAAATCAGGAGCACCCTGTATTTGCACATGGGTCTCCAGCTGCCCCAGATGTCCGGATGTGGGGCAGGTGGACGTGGCTGGTGGGAAACGGCCTCACAGACCAAATTTGAACCCCTGGGCCATCTTGACCATGTGCCAGAGGTCCCCTACCCCTGCCATAGATGGAAAACTCAGATACTCATATACAGCCCATACTTTGATTACTTCCCCAAAGCTTTGGTGAATTCAAACACCTTGATTTAACAGAAGTAATAAACCGAGACTGATATTTGGACTCAGGGATAGGAGAATGAACACTCCTAGTCCAGTGGACCATAAAGAAGGCTGATCACCGAAGAATTGATGCTTTTGAATTATGGTGCTGGAGGAGATTCTTGAGAGTCCCATGGACTGCAAGGAGATCAAACCTATCCTTTCTGAAGGAAATCAGCCCTGAGTGCTCACTGGAAGGACAGATCGTGAAGCTGAGGCTCCAATACTTTGGCCACCTCATGAGAAGAGAAGACTCCCTGGAAAAGACCCTGATGTTGGGAAAGATGGAGGGCACAAGGAGAAGGGGACGACAGAGGACGAGATGGTTGGATAGTGTTCTCGAAGCTACCAGCATGAGTTTGACCAAACTGCGGGAAGCAGTGGAAGACAGGAGCGCCTGGCATGCTCTGGTCCATGGGGTCACGAAGAGTCGGACACGACTAAACGACTAAACAACAAAGCCAAGTGGTGTCCAAACTTTTTTCAAAGAGGGTCAAATTTGATGAAGTGAAGGGCTATGGGGGCTGACCAAAGGGCCAACCAAAGTTGTTGAGCTTCTTTTAGGATTCAAGTTGTTAGGATTTTACCCCAGGAAATAAACTAATAAACTGCTACAGGGGATAGATTAAACTGGCTGGCCGGATTAGGCCCCAAAACGGACTTTGGACTTGCCTGTCCTAGCCAAATTGTGCCCCAACACCTATTGCTAAATGTCAAAACCCTCCCCCCCCCCCCCCGCTTCCAGGGCTCACTGTTGGTATAGCACCATTTCAAGAGAAAACTGTCAAACCGTGGCACACAAACCGCTGTATATTTAAAACACAGGCCAACTAGATATTTGCAAGAATAATTAAGGGTACAATCGTATGGCATCCCAGAGGTCACAGGGTGTTTTCGATCTCCTTCACGGAGGGCAGAGAGACAGGTCTGACCTTGGAGGGGGAGATCTTGTTGGGATGTGAATAAATGCTAGGAGAGGATATATTTATTAGACATTATGCTTCCTTCCTCACGTTTGTGAGTTCAGCAGAGTGCCACCCCTTTGCAGCTTAAAGAGAAGCTTATATAGGCTAGTTTTAGGCTTATCTGACTGCATTTTATATATTCCAGAGATCTGACCTCAGAATGCTTCTTGCAGAACCCTCCACTGGCCTTAGTTTACTGACATTGGAGCTCCAATATTATCAGAGGCAAAAAAAAAGGGATTTGCCTGGGGCTGACTGGGTGTGAGCTTTGAACCAAAGGGCCCAACATCTTTCCACTGCCAAAGCCTTTCTGTTCTTAATAAGGGAGGGACAATGGGAAGGAAATATGAAGTTTAAAAAGTGCCGTCTCAAGGGACTGGGGAAAGGCCACTCCCTTCTTTTTCGCCATGATTGCCTAGAAGACTTTTCAAAATTTCGGATCATAGAAGCCAACTCCAAGGGAATGAGGTCCCTTTGCCCCCCACCCAAAAAAATATTTGAAGAGGCTAGGCCCCCCAAAGATGCTGGGCATTGCCATTCAAACGGTAAGTGTGCAACACATCATGTGATCAATTATATGTGGCGGAGGTCACCTGCCCCCCCATATTTTATTAAAATTGGCACCCCTGTTTTGGATCCCCACAACCCACCAGTAGGAGTCCTCTGCCCTCAAGCCTCAGTGGGCCTGACTTTCGAGAAGACATGTCTAAGGTTTTGCTGCGGAGTACGTTTCATTTAAAATCAATATATAAATCAATATATCCTTAAAAGGAAACCCTTTCGCAGATGTCCAGATACAGACATGATTTGATCTGGGATGGTTTTTTCCTGGGTATTTCAAAATTATATTTTCTGAGCATTCTCAAGGGTTTGGGTTTTTTTTAACAGATACTGCTTTTCGTAGGAAAACAAACAAACCCCATAGCATCACGTGTTTTATTTCCTGTATACTGCTTTCCTTAAAAAAAAAAAAAAGGTAGGAGATATCATCATGATGGATGTCAACTACTACGAATCTGTCAAAAGAGTTTGTTTTTAATGTTTCCTGAGATGGAGACCTCATTAAAAAAAGAAGAAAGCGGCAAAGGGATCCTTTTCTCTCTCTGCCAGTTGCAATCAAGTATCCCCAAAAAGAACCATATCGCACCGACGAAACTTTCAACCCAACAGAAACATGTCAACCGAGAGGCAAGTCTCACTGATTGCGGCAGGATTTATTTGAAGATAAGCACGCTTAGGATCACGACTTTAGTGTGTCATGGGAAATTAAGGTGATTTTCATCCCAAATCCTTGTTTAGAGTTTGGATTTTTCTCTCTCTTTCTTTCGTCTTTTCATTGCTGCATTGAGTTACATTTGAAGGGAAAGATCGATTTCTGTCAGGGGTTTTTATGCGGCATAAAACCTGGCAGCTTGATGCTATATCTTGATGCGTTTCGTGTAAGATTTCATAGAATCACAGAATCATTTGCTTTTGTGGTTTCTTACTTATTTTACTTCGGTACATTGCTCTGAGATATTTATTGTTGCTCCATTATGTCACTTAAAATATGGAATTATTATTGTTGCTGTTTTTAGTAGTAGCAGTTTAGTTTTGGATGTGGAATCTGTACAGTGGTACCTTGGTTTTCGAACAGCTTAATTGACGAACAACTTAGAACCTGAACACTGCAAAACTGGAAGTAGGTGTTCTGGTTTTCGAACTTTTTTCGGAAGCCGAACATGCTCCGTTTTGTGTTTCCTGTTGCGTTGTTAATTTGTGCACCCCATTGTAATTCAAATCTTCCGTTTCCGATTGCAGTGTTCTGAGGTGATATTTGGAGTTTATATTTGGTGCTTTTGTTTTTGCTATTTGTTTTGCTATTTATTGTTTTGAGGCTTTTTTGGTTAATTTGTTTTTGTGACTGTGTGGATCCCAGTTCAACTACTGATTGATTGATTGATTGATTGATTGTGTGACTGCAGAAATCGATGAAAGCCCCCAACCAAACAATGACTATCATCGGTACTGGTAAGAAAAAAAATTAATTTTTTTTTTATCATCTACAATACTGCTTTATTTATTTTATAGTACAGTACATTGTTTATTGCTTTCATTTTATGGATCAATAGTAAAATTCATGTTAAACTGCTGTTTTAGGGGTTGTTTTTAAAAGTCTGGAATGGATTAATCCGCTTTGCATTACTTTCTATGGGAAAGCATGCTTTGGTTTTGGAACAGACTTCCGGAACGGATTAAGTTACAGGTAGGGTAGCCGTGTTGGTCTGCCGTTGTCAAAACAAACAACAAAAATTCCTTCCAGTAGCACCTTAGAGACCAACTAAATTTGTTATTGGTATGAGCTTCGAAGAAGTGTGCACGCACACAAAAGCTCATACCAATAACAAACTTAGTTGGTCTCTAAGGTGCTACTGGAAGGAACGGATTAAGTTTGAGAACCAAGGTACTGTATTGCATTATTTTTATATACAGGCGGCGACCATTCTGTGCGGAGGTTTCGCTCCTGGCCCCCACGTGCGTCGGTGAAGTGACCATTACTCCCTCTTCCCACTGGAGAGCCAGTGTGGTGTAGTGGTTAAGAGTGATAGACTCGTAATCTGGGGAACCGGGTTCGCATCTCCGCTCCTCCACATGCAGCTGCTGGGTGACCTTGGGCTGGTCACACTTCTCTGAAGTCTCTCAGCCCCACACACCTAACAGAGTGTTTGTTGTGGGGGAGGAAGGGAAAGGAGAATGTTAGCCACTTTGAGACTCCTTTGGGTAGTGATAAAGCGGGATATAAAATCCAAACTCTTCTTCTTCCAGGTCCAAAACGACCTGCACAAAACGACACCGTTTGAACAAGGTTGCTTCCCTCAATGCCTATAGCAAACTTTCTCTTTATTATGATGCCTTTGCAAAAAGAACCATGTTGTGATTTAAAGTCCTTTTATCTTCCACAGTCGCGTCAATACCCTCGTGAACACCTTCAAAACAGGGGCACGTGCATGCAGCGCTCTGTTGACTCGAAAGACGGCAACTTTGCAAAAACACACCCAAAAGGGTGTTGTCCTTGAAGCCAAAAACGCACAGCTCTGAAGTTTTACAGGAGGAAGACGGAGGCAGAATGGAGAAGAGAGTCACCCCAGAGGCTATCTGGAATTACGAGGAAGGATTTAATACCAGGTTTTTCTTTTTCTTTTTCACACTTCTAATTACCGACACACAAGTGTTTTGCTGACAGAAGGAAGGTTTGTGTGTGTGAATCTGGGGAGGGTTATTAAGCTGGCATGAAGTTGGAGCTCCAATTGCATGTCCCTACACGGAGAGCATCATGGAAGATTCTTAGACACACAGCACCAGGGAAGGGAGGGAGAGGGGAGTTAATCTCAAACATACGCCGAATCCATTCATAAATAAAGCTGAATTTCCTTTTTCTCGCCCGAGAGCTCTTACTGATGCAATGAGCTAAGGTGTGTTGTGAAAGCCTTGTTTTCCATCATCCATTTTATTTGCAGCCTTCCCATTGTTGCTCAGAAGCCAGACTCTGCCCCTACGCGAAACAGGGCACACGCCATATACGCACCAGGAAATGGTGTATATTTCAAGCCTTGGCAGGATTAGGCTCTGGGCAACTGAATTTCTGGGCGCCATGTGCTTTAAATCACAGATGACAGCCTTTTGCTGGAAGAAGCCCTCTACGTGATGTGCTGTCTCGCCAAGTTTGGTTTAAAGATAAAGGTAAGCCGAGAAAAGCAGCAGAAGCCTCAAAGTTTCCCATCAACAGGTCAACTGGCCACAGACATCCTCACTGTGGTGAGATGGACTGAATTTCTATTTACCGTATTTTTTGCTCTGTAAGACTCACTTTTTCCCTCCTAAAAAGTAAGGGGAAATGTGTGTGCGTCTTATGGAGCGAATGCAGGCTGTGCAGCTATCCCAGAAGCCAGAACAGCAAGAGGGGTTGCTGCTTTCACTGCGCAGCGATCCCTGTTGCTGTTCTGGCTTCTGAGATTCAGAATATTTTTCTTCTTGTTTTCCTCCTCCAAAAACTAGGTGCGTCTTGTGGTCTGGTGCATCTTATAGAGCGAAAAATATGGTATTTATTTTCTGTGGTAGTCCCATAGCTGTTGAACTCCCTCTCTGCCACTGGCACCAACTCTATCGGGTTGAGGACAGCTCAGCCCCCACAGCGTATGTGGGGATGCGGCTGAGCCCCTGTAATCTTGAGGGGCCAGGCTCTGTCAAGACTACCCAGCCAGCAGAGGTCATCACTGGGGCTCCCCACAGCAGCAGTGGGCCTCCCTGGGCCTCGTGGCCTCCTCCCAACACACGTATGCGACAAGCCTCCCCCCCCAATGTTGCATGCAACTTGGAGCCTCTGCTCCCCGCATACAGTGGTACCTCGGGTTACATACGTTTCAGGTTACATACGCTTCAGGTTACAGACTCCGCTAACCCAGAAATAGTACCTCGGGTTAAGAACTTTGCTTCAGGATGAGTACACAAATTGTTCTCCGGCGGCGCGGTCGCAGCAGGAGGCCCCATTAGCTAAAGTGGTGCTTCACGTCAAGAACAGTTTCAGGTTAAGAACGGACCTCCGGAACTAATTAAGTACGTAACCCGAGATACCACTGTATTTGTATCTGGCACCTTCAGTATACAGCAGGCATGTATACTCCCAGTATAAAAAAACTAGCATTGATCTACCCATTGTCATTGGAAGGAGGAGGAGCGTGTGTGGGGTGGGTGGGTGCATTGCCCAGAGTTGTTGAGCTTTTTAAAGGAGGTTTGCACAGATTTTTAGCTTTCCCCCCTGTAAATTTTTGTACACGATAAGGATCCCGTGATCTACCAGGATCAGCCGGAGATCTACTGGTTGGACATCCCTTATACAGTGGTACCTCGGGTTATATACACTTCAGGTTAGAGACGCTTCAGGTTACAGACTCCGCTAACCCAGAAATAGTACCTCAGGTTAAGAACTTTGCTTCAGGATAAGAACAGAAATCGCGCAGTGGTGGCAGTGGGAGGCCCCATTAGCTAAAGTGGTGCTTCAGGTTAAGAACATTTTCAGGTTAAGAACAGACCTCTGGAACGAATTAAATTCTTAACCCAAGGTACCACTGTATACAGCTTCTGATGAATGCTGAAGGTGTACCTCTGTAGCCTGGCTTTTAACACTTGAGGTGTATATTTTCAGGATGCAGCTTGTTTTTATGATTGTAGTTGCATCCTTCAGGAAATGCAACAAGGGTGGCCCCAGGCCAGTGCAAGGACACCTCCCTGTTCTAATGCAGAATGTTCCCACTAAATATAGGAAAGTCCTACTGCAAGAAACCTATCTTCCCACAATCCTCCTGTCTTTTAAACAAGACCCAGCCAGTAAATGGCCCTCCATCTTCTTTAAAGAGTCATGCAAGTCCTGGATATACAAAACCGGCAAAGCACTACATACTGAGTAGCTTCTTAAGCCTCTGATAGTGTAGGAACACGTCATTTTTCTGGTGGCACTGAACCTCTCCATCAGGCAGAGTTGAAAGTAAGCTAAAACCTTCCCCCCTTTTTTTAAGATAATGGGCTAACTAAACACCCAACATTTGCACAGAAAAGGATTATTGCAAAATCAAGAACCTCAAATGTCACACTGGTGCTGTTTAATGACTGTTCTCCTTAATGCTCAACATCTGTGCCTTGAAACGACCCATTCTTCATTCCCATTCTGCTAGAAATGGTTTGCTTAACTTGAAAAATGGCAAAAAAGCAGGGGAGTTGGGTGAGGTGGGGGGAAATAGGTGCTTTAGGCTACAAACCTACACACACACATACTTAGGAGTACAGTGGTACCTCGGGTTAAGTACTTAATTCGTTCCAGAGGTCCGTACTTAACCTGAAACTGTTCTTAACCTGAAGCACCACTTTAGCTAATGGGACCTCCTGCTGCTGCCGCACCGCCGGAGCACGATTTCTGTTCTCATCCTGGAGCAAAGTTCTTAACCTGAAGCACTATTTCTGGGTTAGCAGAGTCTGTAACCTGAAGCGTATGTAACCCGAGGTACCAGTGTACGTGGATCAGAATGGCAATCAAACCATGCCAATGTCTAAAATACATAGGGATGGGGATATTTACTTTAAAAAGCTCTTGCAAGATCAATGGAAAGGGAAAGGAGAGTCTAAGCAAAGAGTCTTCAGAAATGGTCTGCATACCAGTGGAACCAATTTCAGGAGGAAGAGAAATTCAAAGATAAGTACCGTTCAGAGAATGCAAAGACCCGAACAGAAGTGAGGTTAGGTTTAATAAGACTTGTTCCAGAAGGCTGGAGAGATCTGGAGCTGTCGTTCTCCTCCCTTCTCCACCCACTTTTGTGGATTGCTTGAGACAATCCGTTCCATATCTGTCGAGAAACAACCATGTTTACACACAATCCTGTGTCCACTTAACTCGGCAGTAAGCCCTATTGAACTCAATAGGTCTTACTTTTGAGTAGATGGGTATAGGATTGCACTATAAAAGAGAGGGAAGCAAAGGGATTGTGTGTGTGTGTGTTGTGCCAGCACTTTGAAGATCAGCCTGCTAATTCTTTAATCTTGCTTTCCTTTGTAAGGAGGGGCACCTGGTGGGCTTGGAATTTCCAGAGAATAACAGGGATTTCATATATTTGATCAGTAGCACACCTGGATGTTTCAAATACTTTTGCGGCCATAATTATGGCTGCACACCTGCTGGTTTGAGTCCTCCCAATTGGTTTGCCAGATGTACCTTGGAGAGATTTATTTCTGGTATACCTGACAATCGGTTTGTTTGTTTTTCCTTGGGCACCATCTCATGACTATTCTAAAAGTGATTAGAAAAATCATACTTTTGGGTCTTGGCTCTAGATGTCGGGATTACTGGGCTGGAAGCAGCCAAGACGGAGGGGATCGCATGATATTTTACCAGCAATTTTGTTTTTGCTTGAATGTGCGATGGAAATGCAAGTGACAGGAGTGGGAGCAGGAGAGTTGCTGAATTCTGCTGGAATTTTTCCTGTGGGAAACAGTTAATGTGGTGGGGTTTTTCTAAGTTGTTCTTTTTTCTGGTCTGACCCCCACCCACCCAAAGATAATCTTTCTAACATTTGCATATATATATATATATATATATATATATACACACACACATACACACACACACACACACACATATATATATATATATATATATATATATATATATATATATATATATAAACGAATTAGGAAACTTCTTTTGTGATTACATGGCGAAATGACAGCTTTGGAATTCCATAAATACAATAACAAATGGTAGTTTCTGGGTTGGTCTGGAATTCGAAGAACAGCAACCAAGGTACAGCAATTAGATTTTTTTCCTTCCCTGCTCCAACTTGTGTTTCTGGATGTAAAAATGTGCCTGCTTTCAAAATTCCAGAGGGACATTTATTTATCGATTACATTTGTATCTCGCCTTTCCCCCAAGGAGCTCAAGGTGAGATGCATGTCTTCCTTCCTTCCCACCTTATCCTTACAATGACCCTGTAAGATAGGGGCCTCAGAGGCTGAGAGTGGCCCAAGGCCACCCAGTGAACTCCATGGCACACCCGATTTTAACCAGGTGGAATCCATTTTCCTCTTAGCCATCTAATGGGCGGGGGGGGGGGGGAGCTCCTTGCCACAGTCTGAAGGCATATGGTACAGCAGCTCTGCTGAATAGTCAGCAGGTCCAGATCCGGCCAGTGGCTGGATGGGTGCCTGAGAACCCTAAACCTGGTATCCCATGATGGAAGGTGGGCTACAAATGAATCATAGGAGTGTCTCCAATGGCTCTACAGTGGTACCTTGGTTCTCAAACGCCGAAAACCCAGAAGTGTGTGTTCTGGTTTTCGAATATTTTTTGGAAGCCGAACATCAGATGCGGCTGTCGGCTATTGTTTCTGGGGCACCTGCACCAATCAGAAGCCGTGCCTTGGTTTTTGAACATTTCGGAAGTCAAATGGACTTCCAGAACAGATTAAGTTTGGTGCTTTTGTTTTTGCTATTTATTTTGCATTTTTGTTTTTGAGGCTTTTTAGTTTAATTTGTTTTTGTGACTGTGTGGAACACAGTTCAGCTACTGATTGATTGATTGACTGAGTGTGACTGTGGAAATCCAAACAATGACAATCATTGGTGCAGGTAAGAATTTTATTTTTTTTAAAAATTTTTATCATCTACAAAACTGTCTTATTTATTTTATAGTATAGTACATTGATTATTGCTTTCATTTTATGGATCAATGGCCTCGTTAGATAGTAAAATTCATGTTAAATTGCTGTTTTAGGGGTTGTTTTTAAAAGTCTGGAATGGATTAATGCATAAGTTTCTATGGGAAAGCGCACCTTGGTTTTGGAACACTTTGGTTTTGGAACAGAGTTCCGGAATGGATTAAGTTTGAGAACCAAGGTACCACTGTGCTTAGACCCACTGGTTAATGACCATGACTAGATTAGGTTCCTTAATTTCAGTGGGTCCACTCTAAGTAGGATGTAACTGTACACAACCCATTCAATCTGAGTTGGACAGAATCCTGGAGGTCATCTACAACCCAGTGCTCAATGCAGGATTTAGGATCCACAGCATCCCCAAGCAGGTGGCCATTCACAATGAGTTTAAAGATCTCCAGCGTGGGAAAGCCTTTCAAGGCAGCGTATTCCATTGTCAAAACAGCTCTTCCCATAAGGAAGTTCCTTGTAATCTTTTGCTGAAATCTAAAGATTAGGAAACTGAAATTTCCACCCACTGGCTCTAGTGCAGCAACCCAGGTGAAGTCTGCTCCACCTTCTGCACTACAGGCATCCAGATATTCAAAGGCTTCTACCCATCTCCCCGTGAAAGTCCCTTCTCTAGGCTAAACATGGCCAACCCTTTCAAATAAATGCAGAAACCACCAAGTCCAGCAACCTTCATTCAAGAGTAGCCAGAAAGTGTTAAAGTTATGGCCTCCATCTTTTTGCATGTACCCGTAACCTAGTATTCAGTATTTTGGTAAATTGAGAGGCAGGATAAACATGATTAATCCCATGTTTTAAAATTGCTGAACTGTTTTGGTTTTTTTTAAGAATGAAGCCTCATCATTTTAATCTGCCACATCATTCATAAAATGCATTGCATTTTAAAAATGTCTACAAACTAAATTTTTCTGAAGGTATTTTAAAATAAGGTAAAGGACCCCTGGATAGTTAAGTCCAGCTGAATTCAATATGGGGTGCAGTGCTCATCTCTGTTTTCAGGCCGAGAGAGGCCTAGTTTGCCCACAGACAGCTTTTCAGTGATCAGTACAGAAATCCCACCATACACCTACTGTAGACATTTCTGCTTTGAATTCTGCTGAACAAGCTTCTTTTAATTCAAATTCTAACTTGTATTCTCCCCCCCCCAACACACACACACACTCCAGAAACATGTCAAAACTGTTTGCGAATTGCATTTGGCATAAGCGAAGGACGTTGGCCACATTAGTCTCGCTGCGGAAATGATATTCTTAACTTAAGCCTGATGAACACACACACAGTTCTGATGGCACAGTACAGTGGGAATGATTCAGCTCCTAAGAAGACACGCATACACATTCCAAAAAACGATGTGTATTCTTAAAAAGCATTATTTACAGCAGTGGAACTTGTTTGAGAGCTTCTGTGCATTACAATTATGCCTTACCTTTCCGGCACACATGAATGTTTCAAGGAGGTCTCCCCTGCCAGGCACAGACACAACTCAGATCTCCTGAGCTCCAGAAAGTTTGAAGCATCAAACATATTGTCTATGTTTTAGCCCAGGGCTGGGAAACCTGTGGCCCTCTGGATGTTGTTGGACTCCACTTCCCATCACCCTTGACTGTTGCCCCATGCTGACAGGGGCTGATGGGAGTTGGAGTCCAATAACTTGCAGAGGGTCACAGATGTTCACCCACCCTTGTTCTAACCCAACACCTGCCTCCTTTGCAGGTAATGATGCCTACTAGGCAACAACCGAGACTCGGTGAAGTTACCTTAGCCCATTAAAAAATTAAAAGGTCTGTAATTGGAAAACGTGCTGCGATAAGGATTACTTTGTTTTATAAACACTACTAGTCTTGGTTCAAGAGTCATATGAAATGACATGACACTGTTGCCTTTGGAAGTTTTAAGTAGACATTAAGAATGTCATCAAGAGATTGCCGATTTTTATCATCCGTCTGTACGATAATAGCTGCTACTCTGTACTTGTCATCACCTCTGCCTTGATTGACCAAATGTATTTTTTTAAACAGCCTGGAAACAATAAATGCTGCCAGCACCCTGCATTTTAAAACAAGACACTAGACAGGCTGTAATGACCATATCTTCTGTTCATTTAAACATCCATCAGCAGCTCCACCCTATATGGAAGACCAGGGGCAGGAAGCAATTAAACACATTTATGCAAACCAGAGTAAAAGTTACAGCCACACTCCACTTAACCAGGGCCAGTCTGGAGAAACCATGGTTAGCACTAACTGGCATTCCTTCCTAACCATGCTGAGTGTTAACCATTGTTTGCCTAATTAGTATGCCACAGCAAACTGTGGTTAAAGGAAACAAGAAATCGACATGCTAGAGGATGTATATGAACCTATATCACATGCCTGATCCTACTTCACTTGGTGCTTTGCATATGTTTCCATCAGCCCCAGTCAGCATGGATAACAGTCAGGCATGATGGGAGCTGTAATCCAAAACATCTGAAGGACGCCTCCTAACCATGGTTTAGAGCACGGGTGTCAAACACAAGGCCCACGGGCTGAATCCGACCCGCCAGACCTCGTCATGTGGCCCGTGTAGCCGGCGGCGGCCACCAGCCTTCACCTTTTATTCTCGTTTTTTTTTTTTATACAAGAAAGCCGCCTCTTCAGCGCATGCGCGGCAGCCTACAAGCCAGAGAACGTCTGCCCTCTAGCGGCGCCGGCCGTTCTACACAGGAAACCTCCACTTGTTTTTATATTGAGCGCATGCCATCCTGTGATGTGACAGATCCAAGCTCAGATCACGCATCACTGATGATAACCTCCATGCTGTTTTGCGGATTGCTACAGCACAAGACCTAACGCCAGACATCGATGGACTGACCTTAGGAAAACGATGTCAGCCATCTAGTCAGAAAAGTTAAAAAAAGTTAATGCCTTGTGTTTGCCATATGTGTAATAAACAGTGTATGGCAATATTTGTATGTTTAAAAAAAAATTTACTGTCTGTTACCAAAAATCATTTTTCAATAAATTATACAATAATTGTACATTTGAATATCTACTTGCCATTATTCTGACTATGTTTCTGCTTTCAGAGCTAGTTATTACTTACATTATTACAAAAAACAGTAATAATTGAATGCAGTGACAATAATTTATGATAATAAAGAGTGGACACATAGTCCTACAGATACAACCGGCCCTTTGAGGGTGACCAAACTGCTGATGCGGCCCCCGGTGAATTTGAGTTTGACACCCCTGGTTTAGAGGTTTGTCTGTGATAATCTAAGACATCTGATTGAATCAAATAAACTGTGAGTTTAAAACAGCAAGATATGAGACCAAGTTACTTTTTTTCAGTCACCTCTCTCACTGACCACAAACAGGCAAATAAAAAAATAAAATAAAAAATAGAGTATTTTACTTTGGGTAACTAATGTCCTACAAGGAAAATCACGCTGTATCAAATGTGACTTTCAGAAAAATTGGAATCTGAGCTGGTGCCTTGAGGATCACTTTCAAATGCTTCCATCTGTGTGTTGTGAAATTCAACTATAACTATTTTCCATATGAAAACACGTATTCAGCATGGGAGCAAAACTAAGAGTGATGGTAATTATTTTTAGGACACCGAGTTAGCATATGGATCTCATTGCCATTTATATATTTTAGTCAGTGAAACAAAAAAGTGCTATTAATCAATATGTACACCCCATATATTAACATAAACATTCATCATTCTAATACTCCCGGTGTGTCACAGTGATAATTTTTTTTCAGTCTTTCATTCTGACACATTTGCCTTCAGCTATCAGCTGGTTGACCTTTCCGAACACAGTAAAACATTTTGGGCACTGAAAGCAAAGTCTTCTAAGACAGCCAAATACCACGGCAAGATGTAAATGTCCCCCCAAAAAACTGTGGCGGGGGGTGGGAGTGGGGAGAAGGGAGAGATTGAAACATAGCTGAGTTTCACATTTGGCGTATGCTTTGAAATATGTAACATTAAAATGCAGCATGAAAAACAGCTGAAGTTAAGGAGACTTTATTTTTCCTACACAGGTTCAACTTTGTAGATTAGCTTATTTTTTGGAGGGGGGGAGCGAGGGAAGGAGAGAGAGAGAGAAATGCAGCTGTTCTGTTTTACGAAGCCATAAATTCCCTGATAAAATGCAAGGATGAAATTGAAGAAAGACTAAAACAAACCCCACAATAATTTAATTCCGAAAGGCACAGGGCTTGCTTTTGCACCACTTTCTTCCCAAGGATGGATCTCTATTTAATGTGAATGTTAATGCATGTAAAGGCATGGCTTCGCAAGCCGCAGCTGGGAAATGGTCCAGCAGACAGGAGTCAAACACAGGCAAGGCAGAAAAACAATGCATTAGCCGCTGGGTCCTGAGCTTGCAATTGGATGGTTTCCCCTCTCTAAGAAGTTGGGGTTCTCCATGAAACTGACTGGTGGGAGGTTCAAAGCAGGTGGAGGGGAAATGTACTGTATTTTCTGGCATATAAGACTACTTTTTAACCCAGGAAAATCTTCTCAAAAGTTGGGGGTCGTCTTATACGCCGGCTACAGCAGCAGCTCCTGCAGCAACTCCCCACCAAAGGATAAAATGACAGCAAATTAAATCAGAGGACACCAAGCTCTCTAGATGAAGCAGAAATACACTGGAAAATTGGCCCCAGAAGCCCCCGGCCACTGGAAAGTGGAGCGGATTTCCGAGCCGGACTGGAGACTGGTTTTTTAATTTTTATTTGGTGTGTGTTGGAAGAGGGGTAGTCTTATACGATGAGTATATCTCAAACTCTATATTTTAACTGGAAAATTTGGGGGATCGTCTTATACGCCCAGTTGTCTTATACGCCGGAAAATACGGTACTTTTTCACAAAGTGCCTGTAAAGAAGAGGGACCGGCCACTAGCTTGTATGGCTCAAAGCAAACTAGACAAAATTCATGGAGAAGTCTACATCACGTTCATTATGGAACCACCATGATGAGGTAGAACCTCTGGACCTCCAGATGTTGCTCGACTCCCGACTCCCATCAGCTTCTGGCAGCATCGCCGATGGCCTGGGATGATGGCAGTCGCAGTCCAGGAACATTTTTAAGGCTACAGGCTCCCCTCACTCCTGACTCTTAACCTAAAGCATGGAACTCCACCTGGAACCTTCAGTCTTTTTTCAGGCACTTGGCAAAATCTGTCCCAGTTCCATGAGTCCTTAAGGACATTTGATTGCTTTTTGTGGGTATTTTTAAAAAATACTTTCCCCGTTGAAATTAGCTTCTATCTTCTCAGCTGATTTCATGCTTGGTGCCTCTAAGCTCTAGCATGGGATATAAAACCAGGCAAGTAAACCCCATAGACAAAAGGGTGCCCTCTGCACTGTACTACTGCATTATGCACTGTTCTTCTGGAGCCTGAGAGTGGGGCAATTTAACTGCTTATTAAGGACACTCAAGCACCTTAATGCCGGAAGGAGAGGTCTGCCCCACTCCTCCCCACCCAATGCACAGTGGACAGAAGACAAAACTTAGCTGGCAGCTTATGAGATGGTGGATGTTCTTAAACACAAGGAAGATGGGAAATTCTCAGATATGCGGACTCCGTATTTGCCTGAATGCTTGAGTGCTGGTCTGGTCTTGACCTCCAGTTGTTTCCTCCCCTTAAATGTATGCACAGAATGTATTGTTTTGGCTATATTTTAGTTTCCTTGTATTTTTATACAGGCGACGCCTCAATTACATGGGTTTTATGTTCCAGGCCCCCGCGCGCATGAGTGAAATGCACTTACATAGGGAGCCCGCCGCTTCCCACCCAACAGCTGTTGAGTGGGGTAGCGTGGCAGCAATGAAAGCTCCTGTGCGCCATTTTGGAGCCCTTGGGAGTCTATACATAGTTTCCCACAAGTGGGGCAACCCGTCAGATAGGCAGGATACAAATAATAAATAATGACAATAACAATTTTTGGGTTTGCTTCTTTTTGGAAAATTCATTTTTTTAAAAAAGCTATTAATAATAATAATAATAATAATAATAATAATAATAATAATAATAGAAGAGGATGCCTCCCCCACAACTCCCACTCATTCACAGAACCAACCTAGTCATTGGTGCTTGTGGGGATCAGATCATCCCAAAACAAGCATATCTAATTCCTTAAATGAGAACCGTGTGGATGGGAGTTAAAAGAAGTTCACAGGAAAATGGCTCATCTCATTGGAAAATTAAAAGAATGCAAAAATGTGCAATGTTAAGTGGGGGGGGGGAGTTGAGGGTGGATCTGTCCCTTGGCGTTCACAGCTTAGAAGTGCATTCGGGCCCTGCACACTTGATAAACCATGGCAATCTAGCAGAAAATTGATAAGCCAAGGACCACTGCAAAGGTTATTTTGGAGAGGCTTTCCCGTTCAGCCACGCAGAGTCATCTGTCAGCTAGAGATCAGTCGGCCCAGCCCCCTTAATTAGGGGTGCAGCAGCAGCAAGCACAAAGCCTCATGTATCCAACAGCAAGATCTAGCTAAGAACGTCCTTAGACAGCGCAGGTTTAATTAAACACCTTCCAGTCATTTTAGCAGACGTTTCCTGAAATAATCTCATTTGAGAGAGCAGGCTTTTTTAAAAAAAAAACACACACACACAATGAAAAACAATAAAAAGAGGGGGAAATGACAGCAAGAGTAGTATATCATGTTGTTACAATATCTGAAATTAATCGAGCCCGCACTGCAATTAAGGACGCTATAATTTTCAGCAATTTGAAGCTACACTTCGTTTGCAACCTAATTAATCCTAGACAAATATTTTTCCCATGACAAACTTTTTTTTACGAGCGCCCGATTTATTCCCTTCTAATTACCTTTTAATTAATCCAGCCTTGGTATAACATTATCGTAACTTTTGGCACTTCACCAGTGGAAGACGTTAAGCTGATTGCAATGTGGTTGCGCAACCCCCCTCGACTCACAGAGCGCCACTTTCAACACCCCATTTATTTATTTGTCTGTTCTGTTACTTTGCTTTCCCACCCACGGGGCATAAGAACATGAGACATGATAGACAACCTCGCATCGCTCTCTTCCTCTCCAAACGGCAAAGCACGTCCTTAAAGAAAGAAAACACATTTCTAACCTGAAGGAGAACAATGGGCCCCGTACCAAAATCCTAACTCCTTTAAGAATGCACACCACTTACCCAAGCTGCCTCTTTGCAACCCAGGCAGGGGGAAAAACAACAAATCCTTTTGATAGGTGCTTAATGGGTCTTACTAGCTCCAGCAAGGAAAGGTTTTGGAATCCCTAAAGGTCCAAAAAGTAAGGAGGAATTGCTTTCTGCTTAGCATGAGGTTATTGTTTACGTCAGGCAAAGGCAATCTCCGGCCCTCCAGATGTTTGGGACTACAATTCCCACCATCCCTAGCTAACAGGACCAGTGGTCAGGGATGATGGGTATTGTAGTCCCAAACATCTGGAGGGCCAGAGTTTGCCTATGCCTGGTTTACATGAATAATGCTGAACATAACCAATCTCTCTCCCCAAATACCCAGCCTATAAATGGCTGTGGTTCACAGGTACCAAACTCTGTTGGGGTGCTGGCCCCTTTGGCCTCCCCAATAAAGTATTTAGGACGGCCACTCCCCCTAAACATTTTCTGCAAGTTGGCGCCTCCCTCTCTCCCTTGGGCAGCCGTCTCCCCTCCAGCCGGGTGCCACCCAGTGGTGTGCGGTCAGTGGACTGGGCTAGTCCCCTAAATGTTCCTGGTAATTTAGAGTATTAAAGCATGGTGGCCTGGGAAGCCTCTGTCCAGCTTAGGGAGGGAGGTGCGATGTTCATGAAAGAGACATCAGGACGTCCCCCCCGGAATTGCCCTCGCAAGCTGGTGCCTCGGACCCTAAATGTTCCCTTATGAAAAACTGCACCACACACCACTGGTTCCGCCCTCTTTTCCCACCTTGGCTCCTGGTTTTCAGCGACATTTCTGAGCACGTCTGAGCCATGGCAGCTGGGGAGAGGCGGGAAGGCCAGTAGGAGAGGCGAGCAGGTGGGGTGGGGTGGGGTGGGGGGATGATTTTGCACTTAAGATAAATAAAGGAAAGGTTTCGAACACTTCTCATTTATTCCCAAAGACACACAGTGCTGTACATTTTACTGTGACTGACCTAGTCCTGTCCTCTTCCACTTTTTATGAGACAGGAGGTTCAGACATGAAGACCTTGTACTACTGTAATTGTGTCTTGGCCAAAAAGACCACACAAAACCTTCCTTAGGAATGTAAGGATTGAAAACGTACATGGGAACTTTGCCTCACACAAAGGCAGACCACTGGATCCATCTCGCTTAGTATTATCTGTACTCCACCAAAGAGGGGATAGTCCCTAGATACATGGGATCTTCTGAATACAAGATAAAATTGAGATGCGACTGAGCTATGGCCATTCTTTGTTGCTGTTGTTGTTTAGTCGTGTCCAACTCTTCGTGACCCCAAGGACCAGAGCACACCAGACTCCTGTCTTCCACTGCCTCCCAAAGTTTGGTCAAACTCATGTTAGTAGCTTCGAGAACACTGTCCAGCCATCTCGTCCTCTGTCATCCCCTTCTCCTTGTGCCCTCCATCTTTCCCAACATCAGGGTCTTTTCCAGGGAGTCTTCTCTTCTCATGAGGTGGCCAAAGTATTGGAGCCTCAGCTTCACGATCTGTCCTTCCAGTGAGCACTCAGGGCTGATTTCCTTCAGAAAGGATAGGTTTGATCTCCTTGCAGTCCATGGGACTCTCAAGAATCTCCTCCAGCACCATAATTCAAAAGCATCAATTCTTCGGCGATCAGCCTTCTTTATGGTCCAGCTCTCACTTCCATACATCACTACTGGGAAAACCATGGCTTTAACTATACGGACCTTTGTTGGCAAGGTGACGTCTCTGCTTTTTAAGATGCTATCTAGGTTTACCGTCGCCTTTCTCCCAAGGAGCAGGCGTCTTTTAATTTCGTGACCGCTGTTATCATCTGCAGTGATCATGGAGCCCAAAAAAGTAAAATCTCTCACTGCCTCCATTTCTTCCCCTTCTATTTGCCAGGACGTGATGGGACCAGTGGCCATGATCTTAGTTTTTTTGATATTGAGCTTCAGACGATATTTTGCACTCTCCTCTTTCACCCTCATGAAGAGGTTCTTTAATTCCTCCTCACCTTCTGCCATCAAAGTTGTGTCATCTACAAATCTTTGAATACATAGGTTCAACCCCTTGGCATCTGCATATAGGGCAAGGGAAAAGCTCCTGCCAGGAATCTTGGACTGCAGCTACCAGTCAGAGTGGGCAATACTGTTGGATGGACCCGTGTTCTGATTTTGTACAAGGACGCTTCCTGCAGTTTGCTGAGATATTCATAGGTTACACACATTTCACTTTTTCTGTCTTTCCTTTAAGGAATTATTCTGTGTGTGTGTAAACACCAACACCAATACACATACGCACACAATTTTTTAAAAAGTGCCTTGAGATCTGTCAAAGGTATTAGCTCAGAAATTTAATGAACATCGCCCCCATCCACAAAAAAAGGATTGCTATTTTTAAAAAACACCTCCTGTCTTGGTATGTTTACTAAACGCATCTTGCTTCCATTGCACACTATTGCAACAGAGAGGGGTATCTACCTTCAACTGATGGTATATAGAAGGATGAAGATATGACAAAACCAAGGCAAAACAAAATTACAAGGAAGAGCTGTTTTTCATCAGTGGGTTATGACCCTGGTTTCAAGTGAACCATGTTTAGCATTAGAATAATAGAACCATAGAGTTAGATGGGAATACAAGGGTCTTCTAGTCCAACCCCCTGCAATGCAGGAATCTTTTGCTCAACATGGGGCTCAAACCCGCAACCCTAAGGGTCTCCTGCTCTATTGACTGAGACACCAGGGCAGAGAGTAATCGCTGCACCATGGTTGAGTTTGAAAGGGGTGGAAACTGTTATGTACTGAAGTTCTCACCCTGGGCCAGCAGGGGGATACTGTAGATAGTTTTCACTCAGGTTCACATATGCAAATAAGGGATTGAAAGTAACGTTCAGTGATTGGATAGTTACAGAAAGTGGTTACAGTTGCGTTGTACTGGAGCTCTATATAAGCAGGCTGGCTGAACCCTTCAGTTCAGTTCTGTTCTGGCCTGGGAATAAACAAGAGCTGTTTGAAGAATCACTGTGTCGTCTGATATGTTCACCCAAAACTTAACAGAAACGTTTGCATTGGAAAGGATGGGAGGAGAGGGAGGAAGCCTGTAAGTTCCAGAGTTCTCCAAATCATCGTTAAGAGACTGGGAAATGTTATTTCTACACCAGGTACAAAAAGTCACTGTGAAATTAGAAGTGTTTGCATTGCCTGAATTTCAAATCCTCCTCCGGTACCTGAACTTGAACCAACAGCCTCCAAATGCAATCTGAATAGCCCCCTTATTGTGCTGCACTGTCAAGCTGGCAGGAACTGCACTGTCAATCTTTCATCAGATAATCAGATCATGTTGTGTTCCAACCAAATTTATTAAGGACTTTTACCAGCGCTATTAGCTCAAACCAGAACATCTAGATCAAAGTATGACCAAGTTTACCGCACAATGAAACCGTTATAAATGTTTAAAATGCTAGTTTAAATGCCTCCATTGTTGCAAGGTATTAATAATTGAAATCTACGTCTCTAATATCCAACATGATGGGATTTATCTGCAGCTAACAGGGTCAAGATTGGTTAGCGGCTGGAAAACGGCATCTGTTAAGAGGGTCATCACTTGAAATCCTGGAGAGCTGCTTAATTTATACATGACTTTTGAGTTCTAAGGGGCTTACTCTTAGGTAAGTGGGCATAGAATGGTAGCCCAAGACATTTGTCTGAAATAAGACAGGGAAAAGTTTGCGTTCCTTCTGCCACCTGGTAACCTGTAGGTATCTTACTGAACTATTTTCTATACGATTAAGAGAATTATTGTTATATGGACAAATATTGAGAAGGTAGGACAAAAGCAGTGTGACTAGAGTGGTCCAGAAGCAACCCAAGTAAACACATAATGCGGCCCTTGTGGCCCTCCAGGTGCTGTTGGACTCCAACTCCCATCAGCCCCAGCCAGCATGGAGAACAGTCAGGAATGATGGGAGTTGTAGTCCAGCAACTATGACAAATTATGCAGTCGAGTTTCCTGCATTTGGGGAAATCACAAGGGTCGGCACACCTGGAATACAATGGATGACTCTCACCCTGGGAAAACCACTGTAATGGGAATTGGGGTTGCTTGTGCGTAGATTCCAAACTGCTCCCAGCTGTTGGGGTAGCTAAACCTTTCCCTGATTTGACAGCCCTTACAAGGCGACTGTCTCAGTCACTGGCAGAATCCGTCAGTGGGCGTTCCCTAAACTTCTTCCAACATAAAAGCTGTTTGACGCCAAGTCTCCTCCTAGCCTCTCTGCACGGAAGTCTCCTGCGCAGAGTGGGCATGGCCAGCGGAGGTCCTGGGCTCTCCCCGCTGGACCCTGTGGAAGGGTCTTGGAGCCCTCTCTCCGAAGACCCTCCTTCCTCCCCTTCTTTCCTGGTGTCACGCCTATTTCCTTCCCCAATGGAAGTATTCTCCCTCTCCCTGCTGGTCCCTTCTCCTGCATCATCGGAGAGCCCTACCTCCGCTCTGAGCTCCGATGTCAGTTCCCTGACAACCACTTTTTGTGATCATGGTATCTCCAGGTCAGAGTTTCCCCAGCTTGACATACAGGATTGTAAAACAAACCATAGATTTGAAAGACTAGTGCCCAGTTTGTCTAATGTTTTTAAATGTTTGGTGGCAACGTTTTTATTTTATGTTTATCAGATGTCAAGGAGCTAAGTAACTATGCAACCTTTAAAAGACATCTGAAGGCAGTCCTGTTTAGGTAAGCTGATTATTATTATTATTATTATATTATTATTATTATAATACCCCACCCATCTAGCTGGGTTGCCCCAGCCACTCTGGGCGGCTTCCAACACATATAAAACGTAATAAAATGTCAAACATTCCTGATACAGGGCTGCCTTCAGATGTCTTCTAAAAGTTGTGTAGCTCTTTATTATGTCCCTGACATCAGATGGGAGGGCGCTTGTTGTTTTATTATGTTTCTGTATATGCTGGAAGCAGCCCAGAGTGGCTGGGGCAACCCAATCAGATGAGCGGGGTGTAATAATTAATAATAATAATAATAATAATAATAATAATAATAATAATAATAATAATATCGGCTTACTACTTTGTTGTTGCTATTTATTAAATAGAAATTATTGCTAAATTTTATTCTCTCTGCCCTGGGATCACATTTCCCCCCTTCTTTCTAAATTGTTTATTTTGGTGTGTGCCTCTTTTGGACAGTTTCCTTATTTCTTTGCCAATTACCACTGTCAGCACCCAAATCGTTACTTGCCAAAATGCCAAAGAAGAGCTGAAAATTCTAAAGGTAGCTTTGATTTTTCAGAGGGGACAGTGAGCAGGACTTGGGGGAAAAGAGGGGAGAGAAAATTGCTATTGTCACCATAACAGGAAAGAGAGAGGGGGGAGCCTCTGCTTAATCCACAAACTGCCACAGTCGCTACCAAGACAAGCCATTGATACTTGGTTGACTTCATTCCAAGTACTCCGAATCAGATTCTCCATCTGTAATTCAAACTTGAAAAAACAAACAAACCCCACGACAATTTACGGAAAGGGGATTAATTTAGCCATTTCTGAATCAAAGACTTATTTCATAGCTTCGCCCCAAATCCTGTATATTGTTAGGATCCCTTTTGCCTCCCTCTGAAGACTTAGTGAATGATTGAAGCGTCTACTTTCTGAGAAACAGATAACACAAGCCTAGTAATCCGACTCTAAGCTACTGGATAAAGGCAGTTTGTTTCCTCTTAGCCCATCTGTCAACACCTCTTCAGTAATTAGTCCTAATTATTACAAAGGGCTAGCCTCTCGTCCGCATTATTAAATCAGAAATAGTATCATAGCCAGGTATCTTTCAACACTGCCCAGACCAGCGGCTTTCGATTTCATTGAATCTTCTATCAGTATCCGCCTTTGGAAGAAGCGAGGCCGTAATTTTAGCAGATGGCAGATCCCACGGTGGAATTCCAGGGATGCATTCATGTACACACAAACTTCATGCGAAAAGGAGAGGCAAGAACCATCACAAACTGACCTTTGCATTGTGCTCAGCCCAGAAACACACAACCCACACCCTTCATTTTGTGCAAGAGGCGTATTTCCCCCCGTGGGAGTTCAAATATTGCCATCAGAATAACCATCAGCAGGGAAGCTATGGCAGAAAACAATGGAAGGCCAGAAATTTAATCTTTCTCTTTTTTTATGATGTTGCATTTATAATACAACCAGAGTCCTGTTTCCTCTCTCCTCCAACCTCCCCCCACCCCCATACACAGCCCTCTTCCTTTCTTAAGAAGGGGCCTGGATGTGTCTACTTAGAATGCATAAAGGTGGCTTTGTAGCTCTTAGAACTTTTGTCTTTCATATTTCACCATCTCATGTAAATTAGACATTCATGTGCAGGAAGAGATGATCAGACAACTGATTAGAAGCTGGCAAAGAGGCTTTTCTTTTTTTAAAAGAACAACTGAGAAGAATTTTTGCTGTGGTTATTGTATGAGACACACTTAATCAAAATACAGTCATACCTTGGGTTACAGACGCTCCAGCTTGCGTGTTTTCGGGTTGCGGACCACACCGAACCCGGAAGTACCGGAACGGGTAACTTTTGGGTTTCGGTGCTCGCGCATGCGCAGAAGCGCCGAATCGCAACCCGCGCATGCACAGACGTGGCGCTGTGGGTTGCGAACGCTGTGGGTTGCGAACGTGCCTCCCGCACGGATCACATTCACAACCCACGCAGACGAAAACTTTAAGGCAGTGTGAGAACCACAATTCAGCAAGAAGTTAGGTGTTCTTCAGCCTATTTAAATCAATAAGCTAAAGCGTGCTTAACTGCGCGCTGGATCGTAGCCAATATTTTAACTACAAAATTGAAGTAAATTGCAACTCCATCACAGCCAGTGTGGCGCAGGGGCTAAAGTCTTGGACTAGGGCCTGGGAGATCAGGGTTCGAATCCCTACTCGGCTATGCAGCTCAGCCTTACTTACCTCACAGGGCTGTTGTGGGGATTAAATGAGGAGCAGGGAGAACTATATTGAGCTCCTTGGATAAAAGACAGGATCTAAAGGCAATTAAATAAATAAGCAAACTCCACGTCAACTGCTGGCAAATCAAACCAGTAAGCAAAAAGCAAATGTGTCCTTCAAAAGGCAATTAAGTAGCATGATTACTGGGAATGGGCTCGTCTGTCAAGTTTCTCCCAGTTTCTCAATCTGCAAATCTTAAATTCAGTTCTATGCATTTCGATGCCTCTTTGCTTTTTTTTTTTTTTAAGCCCTCATTTCAGTGTGCATTTCTCCTGATATATACATTTGGTACTGAAATTTGCCTAACGTGCCTGCTTTTGCAGAACAATTTTTCATAACACATTTTAATGTTGTCTTCGTTAATAAGGCCAAATCGCAGCAGGACAGATGTGAACCATTGCCTTCTTTTACCCGCCTAAAGCCAGGTGTGGAGCCATGGAAGATACAGTGGTACCTTGGGTTAAGAACTTAATTCGTTCTGGAGGTCCGTTCTTAACCTGAAACTGTTCTTAACCTGAGGTACCACTTTAGCTACTGGGGCCTCCCACTGCCACCATGCCACCGCCGCGCGATTTCTGTTCTCATCCTGAAGCAATGTTCTTATCCCAAGGTACTATTTCTGGGTTAGCGGAGTCTGTAACCTGAAGCGTATGTAACCTGAAGCGTATGTAACCCGAGGTACCACTGTATGAGAAAACCTTCTTCTGATGTGTCCCTTCTCCAGTGATATTACTGTCCTCTCCCTTCCCCCTGCCTATCTTTCTGTCCTTCCGACGAGGTCCATTACAAAAAAGTTTGGAGAACTCCCCTAGAGTCGGCAAGACTGGAACTTCCTTGAAAGACACCAGGTAGGGACATCGCTCTGCTCTAGATGAGAGAAACCAGCTGGATGAGCAAAGGAGCCTTTCGACAGCAAGAGGCATAACGAATCATGTGCAGAATCCGACCCCTACAGTACAGTTGCCTTACAAAAGTTAGATAATTTGTCCACCAACCCAGTATTGTCCAATCTGACTGGCAGTGGAGAGCCAGGTTCTTAGGCAGGAGATTTGGGTTGCCCAAACTGAGCTGTAGGCATCAGTCAAGGGTGTCAAAATCCAGAAGCTATTCCAGGGGGTGGGGGAAGGTCCAATCCAAGAAGCGAAGCCAGGAGCCAGAGCTGATGCACACAGTGAAACATACCAGAGCCATGAGTACCACCCTGCGATGGGACATTTGCCCGAGAAACAAACAGGAAACTCTTTATGGCTCTTCCTGTCTAGGAGGAAGTGTTTTCTGGGTTTGTTTTCCTTCTGCCCCACGCCCATGGGTTAGTCCACCACTGGCTGCATTCAAACATAAGAATAAAATATCATTAAATGAATGAGCCTCTAATTCACAAACTCCCTCCTCCATACGAGTGTGGAGGGGATTGGAGGTTTTCACTGATTAACCATAGTTTACTGTTATGCTCACACCCTAAATTATGATTGAACTCAACTACAGTCGTACCTCGGAAGTCGAACGGAATCCGTTCCGGAAGTCCGTTCGACTTCCAAAACGTTCGGAAACCAAAGCGCAGCTTCTGATTGGCTGCAGGAATAGTGGCGTAGCGTGGGGGGTGCAGGGGGGGCCGGCCGCACCGGGTGCAACATCTGGGGTTAGGGCAAATCCATGGGTTAGGGGGCGCAAATCCACGGGTTAGGGGGCGCAAATTACTTGCCTTGCCCCGGGTGCTGACAACCCACGCTACACCACTGTGCAGGAAGCTCCTGCAGCTAGTCGGAAGCCCCATCAGATGTTCAGCTTCCAAAAATAGTTTGCAAACCGGAACAGTCACTTCCAGTTTGCAGCGTTCGGGAGCCAAAACGTTCAAGAACTAAGCTGTTTGAAAACCAAGGTACGGCTGTATAGTTTTACTGAAACAAGCCAGCCTAACTAACTCAGGTCTGAAGTTGGTTTGTTACAGTAAATCTTAACAAAGACTGACCCGCGGCTTGTCTGGGTTCAGACATCACACCAAACTACAGTTGGTTTAAAACAGAAGCAAAAGCCTCCAATCTCCTCCGCGAAGCTGCAACAGAGGAAGAGAGGGGAGGGCAGAGGCGATGAGCTCAAAGCTCGTTCACAGAACAAGACCACCCTTCTTACATTATGACCTGTGTATTTTTCTATATAACGGCTATTTCCTCGCAGGTAAAAGTGCATAAATGAACTCCTGCTACTGCAGAACTATGTGTGATTAATCACACACAGGAACTATGTGTGATTAAGTTATTCATGTGCTTTGCAGGAAAGGCCCTTTTAAAAAATGCTTATTGTTTAGTGCTCTCAAATATTAAAAAAGTCTTGAGACAAATAATTATATACTGAATAACTGGAGCTCTATTGCAAAATGTAAATTCTTCATGTACAGGGTTTATGGTTGTACTTTGTGCCAAACACATTAGTTCTTGTAATACATTCTTTCTGAGTGAGGTTAGGGAAGTTTTCTCCCCACATCAAGGTATGGAGTTTATGCTTGCAGACTGCTCCCCCCCCCCATGAATGGACTGAACTCAGTCTAAGTTACTTGCCATTTCAAATCAGTGCAAAAAAACTAAGCCTCACTGATTTTTCAATGAGATCTGAGGCTGCAATCGTATGATCATTTACCTGGTCTTGCTCCAAAACTATACGTTCCCATTAAATGACACGAGACATAATTTAATATTGTGTTCTTAGGTTGTAACCTACCCTGTGATCTTAGGATGAAGGGAGGATGAATAATAATAATTCTGAAACAAAAACACATTTAACAATGACAGAGATTCCACCCCCCCCCAAAAAATAATACTCAATAATTATACCAACAAAATGCACAGGTTAATCAATATATGCAGATAATCCCCTAAAACTAATAATTGTGCAAATATTTGCTTTTAACCTGACCAGACTAATGAATGAAACAGAAAACCTGACAGTGCAGGCTATATTTATTTATAGGTAATTTATGGACGCGAGTGGTGCTGTGGTCTAAACCACTGAGCCTCTTGGGCTTGCTGATTAGAAGGTTCAAATCCCCACGACAGGATGAGCTCCCATTGCTCTGTCCCAGCTCCTGCTAACCTAGCAGTTTGAAAGCACACCAGTGCAAGTAGATAAACAGGTACCGTTGTGGCGGGAAGGTAAACGGCGTTTCCGTGCGCTCTGGTTTCCGCCACCGTGTTCCATTGCACCAGAAGCGGTTTAGTCCTGCTGACCACACGACCAGGAAAAGCTGTCTGTGGACAAACGATGGTTCCCTCAGCCTGAAAGCAAGATGAGCACCACAACCCCATAGTCGCCTTTAACCGTCCAGGGTTCCTTTACCTTTACTTATTTTTACCTATATTTATTTATTGTCTGCCTTTACAGTCGTACCTTGGTATTCAAACAGCTTGGTTCTCAAACGTTTTGGCTCCTGATTGCCACAAACCCAGAAGTTTGCAAACTATTTTTGGAAGCCGAACATCCAATGGGGCTTCTGCAGCTTCCGATTGGCTGCAGGAGTTTCCTGCAGCCAATCAGAAGCCGCACTTTGGTTTCTGAACATTTTGGAAGTCGAACAGATTTCGTTCGACTTCCGAGGTACGACTGTATATCCTAAGCTTCCTTCACGAATCTTGTATCAGTGTATATATACCACCCTATTTTATTCTCACAACAACCCTGTGAGGCAGGTTAGGCTGTATGTGTGTGTGTATATGATTGGCCCAAGGCAACTTTCGTTGCATTTCATGGTTGAGTGCAGAACCCAAGCCTGCCATGCCCTAGTCCAAAGTGCTCTTCTACATCAGTCTTTCCCCATTTTGGTACCCTGTTTGGTACCAAACTCCTACCAGTCCCAGACAGCATGGCCAATGATCAGGGATCAACAACCTCTAGAGGGCACCACATTGAGGAAGGCTGCTGTAGGGCATGTTGGCGCTCACAATCACCAGTCTGAATATTCTCCCGCAAAACATCTGGAGGGTCACAGGTTCCCTCACTCCTGCCCTATAGCTTTCTTCTATAGACCTCTCTGTCTTATAGGGTTTGGGGGGATGATTAGAGATAAAGCAAACCTTGGCTCTGTTTGCTTATTGGTCTGCATTTATGATTTGGCAACACGACTCCTTTTTAAAAGTAAATTGGATATTTTGGGCATTAGCTATAAACTATGCATTTAATTGCCTTTGTAGAATCCACCATTACACACACACACACACACACACATTTATATAATCTTTATGGAACTTGGCTGGTTTATGGGGGCTGAACTTTTTAGGTATTTTGCTAGTTCTGCTACATTTGCAATTCCCTGGAGGGTCTTGGTATGGAATGTGTCTATGTGATCTTATTACACCTACTCAAACACCCCAAAGTTTGCAGCTAGTGCTCCTAGATCCATTTGGGGCTTTTGGATTTGTTATGCTTTTTTGGCACAATAAAAGAAAAATGAAACATTCCCCGTAGTTCATTAAGCTGCAGTGGTACCAAAAACATTTTAGCGACAGGCAAACCAACTTCAAGCTCATTAACTGCAACTTCCTTTGCATACAAAGAAGCAACAATCATGCCACCCTCTGTTTGTGAGAACACCGTTTCTTGAAACTGCTACAAGAGGCAATGGGCCGAGCAACTGGATATAACAATAATAATAATAATAATAATAAAAAACAACTATACCCTTCCCATGTGGCTGCGTTTCCCCAGCCATTCTGAGCAGCTTCCAGTATGTATAAAAACATAATAAAATGTCAAGCATTAAAAACTTCCATATACAGGTCTGCCTTCAGATGTCTTCTAGAAGTTTGTAGTTCTTTTATCTCCTTGATATCTGATGGGAGGGCGCCACTGCCGAGAAGGTCCTTCTAAATGCCGTATTAAACTTCATTAAAAAGTAAGGATTGTCAGCAAACAAGATTTTCTCTGAAATATTCATGATTGGCCGCCCTAGATCAAGACTTTAAGGAGTAGAGGGGAAATGTGGCAGCATGCAGCTGCACAGAGCTCTGAAAAAAGGTCCAAATGCGGAAGCCACAAAACGTGCCTTGTTCGTGCCTTGATTAGTCAATCCATAAAGAAAACTCTAGCAATCAATTGTTTTGCTGTTACTCTGGGAGGGGGAAAAGGAATGGCTGTGCAGACCAGGGCCAGATTTAGGTTTGATGAGGCCCTAAGCTACTAAGGGTAATGGGGCCCTTTATATGTCCAGCTGTCCTTTGTCAGCAACAAATGGTCGCTGCTTTTTGTGTTGTATATATGCTATATGGTATGGACCTAATAGGTATCTAAAGGGATGCGGGTGGCACTGTGGGTTAAACCACTGTGCTGCTTGGGCTTGCCGATAGAAAGGTTGGCGGTTCAAATTCCCGTGACGGGTGAGCTCCCGTTGTTCGGTCCTTGCTCCTGCCGACCTAGCAGTTCGAAAGCATGCAGTGCAAGTAGATAAATAGGTACCACTGCAGTGGGAAGGTAAACGGTGTTTCCATGCGCTGCTCTGGTTTCACCAGAAGCGGCTTAGTCATGCTGGCCACATGACCCGGAAAAACTGTCTGCGGAGGCAGACAAAGCCTGGCTGCCTCAGCCTTTAAAGCAAGATGAGTGCCACACCCCAGAGTCGTTTGCGACTGGACTTAATTGTCAGGGGTCCCTTTACCTTTACCTTTAGGTATCTAAAGCCATTTGCACATGCAGAATGTCCCTATCTATAGAAATGAGCAAACCAGTGATATTTTAGGGAGCAGGCTTGCAGGCGGTGCCCATTCCTTACATCACAGGAGCCAACACAACACAAAACACTGTTGCTGAATGTAGGCTTTATTTTATTTGTTTTTTATCTTATATTTTGGAATTGTACATCCAGTTTGGTTTTTTCCTTGAAATTTTTTTGGGGGCCCCAAGAGCGTGGAGCCCTAAGCTATAGCTTGTCTACCTTATACGTAAATCCGGCACTGGTGCAGACCCAACACAGAGGACATAGCAGGATCGGAGACAGTGACATGGTCGAAGCAGAATTTCAGTCATTAGTAGAGACCAGAAGGGCAGAGAGGGGTGGTGGGGTGTTGTGTAGCTGGTTTTCCAATATGGAGGTTCCTGCTGGTAACCAAGAGAGGGGGGCCGAGGCAGTGGCGAGGCTAGAATGGCACTGGTGCAGTGGCAAAGCCAATCTGACACTCTCGCCCAGCCTGCCCTTCTCGGTTACTTGCAGAAATGTCCGGGTTGGGAAGCCAGGCAAGAAATGAAGAGTTGTCTCCTCCGGCGTAAAGATGAAGAACTCTACGAAGTGAGAGCAGGGGTCTTTATCAAACCCCCCCTTCTTTCTTCACCTTCTTTCAAAAGCACTTTTTACGTGCTGTATTTAAATTTAATAAATAAAGTTTTTCATCAACAGTGAGCAACAGACTAAGCAAGCATGTGGCTCACCCAGTCACTGTCTTTTCCCATTATGGTGAGATTTCTTTAACTTCTCAGCTTCTTAGTTTGCACCTGCATGTACAAATTTGCATATGCAAATCTGCACCCACTTTTCCCCTTTTTTCGGGGGCGATGCATTTAGTGGCCACCCTAGTGCAAAGGCAGGCTGGCAACTGGTGATCAGGCAAACAAGGGGAGGCGAGTCAAGAGAGATGAGCCGCAGTACCACTTCTGGCCACCCTGGGAGGGGGCGCTGCAGCACAGATTAGACGGCTAGCTCCCTCTGCCAGAAATCCTGCCAACACCCCTCTATGGAGAAACACAGAATTTCAACCTAGGCTGTGTTCAAGGTTCCACACCCATCACATAACTACGCCAGAGCTACAAACAACTGGTGAACCAAACTGAAACGTTACTTAATAGAAAGTGACACTTAAGAAACATGCTGCAATAACTCGCCATGCAGCTGGCTGACAGATGAAGATGTAAACATTTGATCTCCTGGATCTGGAGCATGAGGAAGAGTGATTAAACGCTTAATGATAGATTCAAAGTTTCCACCGCAGTTTTGCTACTTGCAATTAAGGACGCTACCTAAATAACCTTCCCAACAGCGGTTTTATGGAGCCTCAGCAGAAAACATCTCCATTATGCAAGTGGAAAAATGCTTTGCTCTTATTTATCAGGGATCGGGCAGGGACATCAGGGATCAGGAAGTCCTCAAGGTCTCTCATTTGCCATGGTGCAATGCATGCCACTCCTCATTCTGCTACATGCATAGAGCCAGGCCCTGACTTCTCACTCACACCCTTATGGCACAGATGGGAACCTGTGGCCCTCTAGATCAGGGTTTCCCAAACTGGGGTCTCCAGCTGTTTTCGGACTACAATTCCCATCATCCCTGACCACTGGACCTGCTAGCTCAGGATGATGGGCGCTGCAGTCCAAAAACCAGCTGGAGACCCTGTTCAAATGTTCCTGAACTACAGCACCCATCATCCCTGACCGTTGGCAATGTTGGCTGAGGCTGATGGGAACTGGAGTCCAACAACATCTGGAGGGTCTAGTTTGCCTATGCCTGCCTTGTGGCATCTGGCACTTCCCTGGTTCACAGATGGGAGAAGAGCCTACAAATTATGTGATTTAAGTGCTGCCTTTTAACTGAACTCGCTCATGGGTGTCAAGGCAATGTGCCTAGCTGTTCATCCCTACAGGGAGAATCCTAATTAACCTATCAACTAATTTTAATAATTACTAATTACAGTAAATTTAATGGGGTTATGTAAGACAAATACTTTTTTTTTTTGGAAAGGCAAACCAATTAATTTTCACCCCCACCCACCCCGCTAATAAATCTTGGATATTCAGAAGATCAACTGAGCATGGGTTTGTACAAGTCTACCCATTCCAATCTGTAAACTCATTAAACCTCTGCATTGAAAAATAAATCAGATACAGGGAAATAAGCAACAAGTAACACACCAGAAGATAAGTCTCCAAGCTGGAAAGGGAGTCATTTTTATGAGCAGACCCAACATTTAGGAATGCGAGAGAAAGTTTCCGATCGTTTTGTTTGGGGAGGATGGAGGTCTCGCAAGGAAGTGCAATCGCAAATGGAAAAACTTGCTATAAAAAGCTTTTCTTCCATGAATGGAAGAGGAAACAACTGAGTCCTTTAATTGTTAAATTGAGAAAAGAGGCTTCTCCAATGTCAACTTTATAAAAAACGAAAACAGAGAGCAGAACACGTAGAAAAGGAAAACACAAATCGGTCCGAGGTAGGCCACTTTTTCCACAATGCCCCAGACATTTTGAGGTTTTAGAGTCCAAATCCATGAACTCACTGCCAAGCGCAAGAGCGAAGAAGGTGTCATATGCCAAGGAGGAAGACAATTAGAAGGATGAATGAAAGCTTTCTGAGATAACAACTCCAGCCGTTTCCTTTTAATCTCGGATGAACAGTCAACCTGGATGTTCCATATGCATGCCAATTCCTGGATTCCCTCTCTCCCTCTCTCTTTCAAAAAAGGATTATTTTGCTCACTTAAAACAAAATGATTTGTTATCCTGAGAAGCTTGTCATACGGCCATGAGAAAATAAAATGTGTCTAAGGGATTCGCTTGGATTTGCAGAGAATGCTTTCATCCTATCCAACACTTCTTAAATGAAAACAAAAAGGAGAAGATTGCTAGGAGCCAACAGATCTTGGCTCTATGTGGCGAGAAGCAGGAAGAAAGTCCCAGGTTCATCACAGTCTTCTACAGCTGAAAAAAATAAAAAGGAGGACCCAGTAGCAGGAAATGGGAAAGGCTTCTGCCAGAAACCCTGGCATCCAGGGTCAACTCTGCTGGGCTAGATGGCCCATCTGACCTGGGAAATGTTAATGTCCTATGTTCCTGTGCCATCAAGGGTTGAGGGCCAGGATGGAACAAAGATGGATTTGAATACTAAACTAGGACACATTAGACCCTGGATGTGATGGCCTGGGAATCCGATTCAGACGCTGAACCGGAGGAACCCCAGGCTGCACAGGAGTCCCTGCCTCCAGGGCCGGCTGAACTGGGGCAGGGCCTTGGATCTGAAGCACCTGCACCTGTGCCGGATCCTCAGGAGCAGGCACCAGGTGAATCCTCTCTGGCTCCGGAGGTGATTGAAGACACAGTGCCTACAGGTGCGCCTCTCCCAGCCCTGTCAGGGGAAGGTGAGTCTCCCCCTGGGTCCATTAACCCTCCAGCAGAGGCTCAGGGCAGAGAGGCGGAGGGAACTGGTTTCTCCCAGGAGGAGTGCTCGCCTTAAGGCCAGGAGAGGCGGATCTCCTGGGGGCCGGGACCGCCCCTGGCCTCAGAGAAGATAAAGGCGAGTCAGCCCGGTCCCAGGTTGCGGGAGCAACGTCGTTGAAGAGCTGTTTCGGCCAGCACCCTGTCCTGTTCCTCGAGAGTTCCTGTCCTTGCCCTGCTCCTCGCCCTGGACCCCGCTTCGCCCGTGGAGAACCATCTGCTGACCCTCGACTCAAGTCCAGGACCTCGCCCCACGGTAACCTCCCCCTGGGACCAGCACCCTGGACTTAGCTCCACCGGAGGCAGCAGAGCAGGGCCAAATCCAACTAGTCCAGATTGACTGCTTTGTGGCACAGGCCTTGCATATGTGACAGTCTCACCCATTCTTAGGAACAAACTCGGAAGCTTATCTTCAATCTTCAGAGAGGTTAGCCGCGGGTTAAGCATGGCAGGGTGTGCATAAGAAGCCAAGCCCTATCACCCCACTGCAATTAAAGAACAATTAATTCCGCCTCCACCCGCTATGGAACAGCACCAAAAACTAGTTGGGAGAAACAAGATTTCAAATGCTCGTGTATGTCCACAGTGTCAGCATTTGCATTCTGCCCCAGTTTTCCATTCTTCCTCGCTTCATTCAGTTCCGCAGGCAGGACGGATGCTTGGGTGTTGATTGATGATTTATCGATCCGTTACATGCTTTACCTTGCTGGCAGGAGATGTTTCTCCACCCTGACATCTACCTCTGTTTTCTAGCAGTATATATAATAACTATATTCAAAGACTCATGTAACTGAAGGGTTGGAAGTCTAGTCCAACCACCTGGTATGCAGGAATCACAGCTTAAGAATCCCTGGCAGATGGCCTTCCAACCTCTGTTTAAAAACCTCCAGGAAGGTTAAGTCCACCACCTTCCAAGGTAAACCATTCCACTGTCAAACAGCTCTCACTGTCAGTATTGTCTTCCTAATGTTAAGTCGGAATCTCCTTTCTTGTACAGTGGTACCTCAGGTTACATACGCTTCAGGTTACATATGCTTCAGGTTACAGACTCCACTAACCCAGAAATAGTGCTTCAGGCTAAGAACTTTGCTTCAGGATGAGAACAGAAATCGTGCTCCGGCGGCGTGGCGGGAGCAGGAGGCCCCATTAGCTAAAGTGGTGCTTCAGGTTAAGAACAGTTTCAGGTTAAGTACGGACCTCCGGAATGAATTAAGTACTTAACCTGAGGTACCACTGTAATAAGAATCCATTGTTATAGTTCCTATCCTCTGAAGCATGGGTAGGCACAAACTAAGGCCTGGGGGCCGGATCCAGCCCAATCGCCTTCTAAATCCGGCCAGTGGATGGTGCGGGAATCAGTGTGTTTTTACATGAGTAGAATGTGTCCTTTTATTTAAAATGCATCTCTGGGTTATTTGTGGGGCCTGCCTGGTGCTTTTACATGAGTAGAATGTGTGCTTTTATTTAAAATGCATCTCTGGGTTATTTGTGGGGCAATTTGTTCTCCCCCCCCCCGCTCCAAAATATAGTCCAGCCCCCCACAAGGTCTGAGGGACAGTGGACTGGCCCCCTGCTGAAAAATTTTGCTGACCCCTGCTCTGAAGCAACAAAAATACCCAAGTTTTTCCCATCTTCCATGTGACGGACCTTCAGATATTTGGAGATGGCAAACATATCACCACCTTACAACCCTGTTTTGTTATTGGTCCATTGCTTTCGATTTCCATTAACTGTACTACTTGACGGGTATCATATACATTTTTTTAAAAAAACAAAAGGGATTCTGAAATGCATCCATCTGAAGTTGTTCGGAAGGCATTCAAGATGTTGGAAGGTTTGTCCTATGCAGAGACCGGATCCCTCATCATCACATCTCTTGACTCATAAAAATAAATTGCTTCAAGTATCTGAAAGGATGATCTCAGGAAATATGCATGTAATAAGCCTTTGGTTTAAGCTCTTCAGGCGGAACGGCTTGCATTCCCAAACCTGCACTTGCCAAGGGAGCGCCCACGTGGGGGCGGGGCATTTGTCAGTGAGAACTGGCGGGTGGGCGGAGCTTAACCCTCCCCCGCACCACCACATCAACCTCATCTGCACATATGCTCCAGCCTCAAACACACTTTCCCCTCAGCTGGGCTTACTTCTGATCGCCAAGCTGCCACAGGAAGAATGGGCTAAAATGAGCAGGGGTGGGAGAGCAAATCTGTAGGGGAGACCTGGTGGCTAGGGGTGGGGGGAGAAGACTAAATATCCTCTTCCTCCCTACCAATTATCTCTTTCAAATGCCTTGGCGTGAGCCGGCCCAACTATTAGACAGAGTCAGGAGGCCGCCTTGGGCAACTGGTTTTTGGCATTATGAAAGGGCAAATTTATTACCACTATATTTTTACTTCTAAGGGTAGGGGTAGGTGGCCTCAGGTGCCAAAACCTGGGGACTTACTTTGTACTTTTGTGGGGAGTTGTGACATTTGTTCTTCTGCCTCAGGCAGCAAAATCTCTTGGCTCAGCCTTCCCAGGCCCTTACATAAGGAACCCTGTGTTTGCCTCGTAACATGTGCTTTATTCATTTGTTTAAGCCAGCCTGCCACCAATGTGCTCAAGGTGAAACTACTCAGTTACTTCAGAGTACAGTGGTACCTCGGGTTACATACGCTTCAGGTTACAGACGCTTCAAGTTACAGACTCTGCTAACCCAGAAATAGTACCTTGGGTTAAGAACCTTGCTTCAGGCTGAGAACAGAAATCGGGCTCCGGCGGCGCAGCAGCAGCAGGAGGCCCCATTAGCTAAAGTGGTGCTTCAGGTTAAGAACAGTTTCAGGTTAAGTACGGACCTCCGGAACGAATTAAGTACTTAACCCGAGGTACCACTGTAGTTACAAAAGTTGTTCCAATCACCGGTCATATCAGAAGTCTTTTTAGGCCTCGTCGCCTATGCTCAGGCAACTTATGCTGGCAGTGTCAATTCTATGCTTGGGTTTCTGATTTCTGAACGTCTGATAAAGCAAACAGAGACACCTGAGAAAGAGCTATGAGCCTGGCTTCTCAAAGGTTGTCCCCAAAAAAGTTCCCGAAGTGAAAAGGGTAAGGGGAGAAACACACTCCTGAGCATGGGTAGGCAAACTAAGGCCCGGGGGCCAGATCTGGCCCAATTGCCTTCTAAATCCGGCCCACAGACAGTGTGTTTTTACATGAATAGAATGTGTCCTTTTATTTAAAATGCATCTCTGGGTTATTTGTGGGCCATAGGAAATCGTTCACCCCCCCAAAAAAATAGTCCGGCCCCCCACAAGGTCTAAGGGACAGTGGATCGACCCCCAGCTGAAAAAGTTTGCTGACCCCTCCTCCTGAGCTTCTCCAAGGATAATTAACAGCATGACAAGGATGAACCGCTCAGCTGGCAACACCTGCGCCCAGGTGTGAAAACTGGAAGTCGCTTGGGCCCAAAGTATAACGAAACACCTATAATATTAAGAAGTAGGCGAATTATCCCAAGACAATCCATCACAACACACAGCGTCAGGATGATTCCTTAGGACAAGGAAACACTTGTACAGTGGTGCCTCTGGTTAAGAACTTAATTCGTTCTGGAGGTCTGTTCTTAACCTGAAACTGTTCTTAACCTGAAGGACCACTTTAGCTAATGGGGCCTCCTGCTGCTGCCGCGCTGCCGGAGCACGATTTCTTGTCTCATCCTTGAAGCAAAGTTCTTAACCTGAGGTACTATTTCTGGGTTAGCGGAGTCTGTAACCTGAAGCGTATGTAACCTGAAGCATATGTAACCTGAGGTACCACTGTATTAATGAATGCCCGCATTCAAAGATTGATTAGGAAAGGCCTCCTGTTTCCATCCAGCGGCTACTTCAGACTCTGAAAGCAACAAGTTCGGATGAATAGCTTTTGACTTTCTAAGACCAGGGGTCCATCTTCATCATGGGACCCCCTTTTAAGCATTTTTGTGCAGACATCCCATCTCTCCCTGTCTCCTCCTCCTCACCAAAAATTATTTAAGAAAGAAAATATCTAAGGTTACATAATGTAAGAATACCCCGCTTGGTCAGACCAATGGCCCATATAGTCCAGCATCCTGTTTTCACAGAGGCCAACCAGATACCTAGGAAAACCCCACAAGCAGGGCCTGGGCACAAGATCACCCTCCCTGTCTGCGGTTTCCAGCAACTGGTATTCAGAAAAGATGTTGCCTCCATCATGGCTAGTAGCCATTGAAAGCCTTTTCCTCCATGAATTCGTCTAATCCTCTTTTAAAGCCACCTAGGCTGGTGGGCATTACTGTTTCCTTTGGGAGTGAGTTCCACTGGTCAGTCACCTTAAATCAGCATGCAACCCCAGTGTAGCTTGTGACCCACTAGCTGAGAATCAATGGAAGACCAAGGATGGGGAACATCTCCAGATGTTGCGGGACTGAAACTCCCCACATCCCCAACCAAGATGACCAGAACAGATTAAGTCCAACTGCATATGGAGGCCCACGGCTGATGGGAGATGGAGGCCGACAACATCTGGAAGGCTTATGGGTCCCCCAACTGTGATACAGAAAAACATGGAGCAAGCTCAAGCTTTGTCAGCCAGTGGCTAAATGAAGTGAAATATTGTTGGGCTAAGGAAAATAATGAAAAGCCTAATCTGGCTGCGCATTTTTGGATGAGCATTCCAACTCATGTGCCTTTCAGTTTCTGGGAAGATTACATTAAAAAGGAGTTTCTCCACCCTCTCTCATGCGAACCATAAAATAGATTTATGGCCCAGGTTGGGGGAAAGAATATTTAGGAAAATAATGCATCAAACTCATTTATTTTTACAACCAGGATTTTCTTTCTAATCAACACAGAGCCAAAGTTTAGCCTTCCATTTAATACTCTGGTTACTCTTTCTACCATCAGCCTTGCAGAACAGACAGCTTCCCTGGGGAAACTGCTGCAGCTGTGTGGGTTTGGAAAGTCTTGCCTAATTTTTAAAGGCAGTATCTTTCTCTTGAAGTACCGAACAAGATGCAACAGGGAGGGTGCTCAATCCTTGCAGAAAGCATTTGGCCTGGGACAGTAAACCTGAGACTCGTGGTTGTTGGCGTTCATTGGGACTGGTTGGGTATAAGGCCAACATCAGGGGCAGCCATAACAAATGACAGGCAGAGTCAATTCTAGTTCTGTAGCCATTTTCCTCCCTGCTGAGTTATTTAACACTGAGACTAAGCAGCAGTAAGTTGATAGCCAAATGCCACCTTCTAGACTAGTTCTAAGAAAGAAGGCAGTCAGGTTGGGGCTGCCTGACTTTGGTGGGGCCGTGTGTCTGGAAAGGTGCCAGCAGAGGCTGGGTAATTCACCCTTCTGGAGGAGACAGGGAATGACTGACAGCTCATAAACACCACCCATTCAAACATCATCATGTGATTCATCCAGAGATCTTTATGCCCAGTCCCTGGTCCACCAGTAGTCCTAGGTCCACCAGTAGTCAGGATTCCTCAATCTCGTCCCTCCAGATGTTTTGAGACTACAATTCCCATCATCCCTGACCACTGGTCCTGCTAGCTAGGGATCATGGGAGTTGTAGGCCAAAAACATCTGGAGGGCCGAGGTTAAGGAAGCTTGCCTTAAGTGCTTTTGCCAGGCTTGAGCGTGTCCTTGAACTGTGATAACATCTCTTGCTTGCCTGGATGAGAATGGAGAGATGGAGGAGACAATGTCATATAAACATCTGGCAATTTTTTTGTATCTGAAATACAGCTGCTAAGAATTGCACATGTTGCTCCATCCACTTTTGCCTCTGGTCCCACTATCTGTGCTCTCCAACTGAGCTGGGTGCTTCCCTCTAACACCTATGGGGGAGCTATGCGTGCACCAACCCTTCTGCCCCCAAAGAACATTCCCCAACTACCTCCGCAACATCAATACTAACAGAGCCAGCGTAAGACCCATCAAAATGCAGCCACTGTGTATGGCCAAACTAAAGCCCTCAGAACCCACTTTTGTCCAGGTTGAAACAAAGTTCCTGGGAGAAAAATTTGTCCTCAAGTCTCAGGAAGATCGAGAGCTAAAAAGTGTTTTCATAGGTTCATTTTATTCTCATTTTTAGGGGGATCACTTTAACTGCTCCAGAGAGGCTCATAATTTTGAAACAGCTCAGGAGTTTAAACAACGGATGTTGAGCCTGTGTTAATTCGAAACCCTCGACTCATCCTGCCAACCTCATTTTTTTTCATACGTCAACGTTTTAATATTAAAGAAGCAGTAAATCCATCCATCTGGGTGTGTTGGATCAAAGTAATATTCCTTCCTTTTCAGATCCTATACACACACAGACACACACCAAAAAAACACAAAAAACACTTGGGTTAGATTGGACATTTATGCAAATTTCCACTTGATGGTGACTTTTTTATATATACAAGCAAAAAAGAGAGAAAGGGGGAAAGTTTGAGTGTTGACTTTTTCACCGCTCAGAACTTACTCCTCCTCCAATAGGGGCAGAGCACATTCATCTAGCTTGGAAAAGGGAATCCTGAGAATTAGTTGTTTTTTCTTGACAAAAGCCAACTCGTTACAGCTGACTGGTTCACAGTTTTTAGGCTGCCAGTGAAACAGATCTATGTGTGTTTTTTATGGATAAGCTTATGGAAAATCTTCACCCTGAGGGACAAAAAAGAAATTCTATAAAAAGACACGAGAATACGCAATACAATAGTGTCTGCAATTCATGGTTTATACAGAAAGAACAGGAAAACGTCTGGCTAGGAACCTTAACAACATGTGAGGGACAATGATTTAAGGTTATGAAGAAAATATTACAGTGACTGAATAATGCTGTTACATTTAAATAAATGAAGAAGCTGTGTTCAGACAAATGCCCTCATATGCTAAGCACGAGTGTGTGGAGTACAATAACTTTATAGACTTTGTAGGGAAGGGGGCAAAGTTTGGTGGGAGAGCCTCTGCCTCGCATGCGAAAGATCCCAGGTTCAGTCCCTGGCATCTTCAGGTAAAGCTGGAAGCAGCCCCTGCCGAAAATCCTAGTTAATTTAGGTAGGCAATACTGAGCAAGACGAAGCAGCAATCTGATTCAGTATATACCATACTTTTCCATCTATAAGACGCCTCCATGTATAGGACACCCCCTATTTTGGGGGGACTCAAATTTAAGAAAATGGGGGGAGATGGCACAGAGTTGTTGAGCTTTCTTCAGGGGGGATTGCCGAAAATCGCTTGCCCACACACGTCACAAAATCCACCTCCCATCTGTCCCATCGCCAGCAGAAGCTGCCAATCGCCCGCCCAACTGCCAGAGCGTCAGCCAGTCAACACCACCCATTGACGCAGCAACCAAAAACACGCACAATAGCCGATGACAGCCGTGGCAGCAACCAATCAAGACGACCCCCACTTTTTAGCATGATTTTTAAAGAAAAAAACATAGTCTTATACATGGAAAAGTACGGCATGTTCCTAGATAATAAACAGAGTCTTTCTGTATGATCAGCACCCCATTCAACTACTGTTTTCATTGCTTAATCCCAAATATTAAAAGATACAAAAAAGAGAGAGAGATTATCCAAAGCTAATAAGTAATTGGTAAGGTTTGTGAGCTATGGCCAGCCTACAAAATTTTGGGCACCAAATCACAAAGGCAGGCTGCAGTGTTTACAGCACTATCCTAGACAAGTCTACTCAGAATTAGATCCCACAATCTGGTGCCTTTCAGATGTTTTGGCCTATAGTTCTCAGCAGCTCAAACCAGCAGCAGCTGGTCTCTTGTCAATGGGGAAGAATGTTCCACCTAGACTGTCAGAGGCAGAACGCCTCTGAATGTCAGTTCCCGGGAATCACAGGTGGGCAGAGTGCTGCTGCATGCATGTCCAGCTTGCAGGCTTCCCAAGGGCATCTGGGAACAGGATCTTAGACTACATCAGGGGTCGGCAAGGATTACTGGGCATGGGCCGGATCACTCCCATGGAGATCCTCTGTGGGCCGGACCAGGGCAGTGTGATGCCGGAAATCGTATCTGGTCATGTCTGCGGCGCTGGAAATCGCTTCTGTGCATGCCCAGACGCTGAAAATCACACCTGCGCAGAAGTGATTTCCAGCACCGCAGACATGCGCAGACGCGATTTCCGGCATCTGGGCATGCGCAGAAGCAATTTCTGGAGCCCCGGAAGAGAGTCCCCATGCCGCGCTGTGCCAGTTTAGCACAGCACATGGGGACTCGCCAAGCGGGCGGCTAGGTTCAGGGGCGGCTCATACACCGGTTAAGAAACCCTCATGGGCCGCTTCCGGCCCATGGGCCTTAGCCTGCCGACCTCTGGACTACATGGACCATTGGTCTGATCCAGCAGGCTCTTCTTAGGTTCAAAAACATAATCTGAAGTTTGTTCTCTAAATCACCAATAAATTAATTGCTTACTACAGCAGCAATACTCTACTTCTCATCTCCTCCTAAACTACAATACTCTCTAAGCAGTGATTTGACCATTTCACCATGAAAACACATACTGAGGACCAAGCCTTTCAAGTTCCACCAATCTCAAACGGAGCAATCTAAGCCCATATTTAATCCTCCCATTGAGATCAATGGAATTTAGAAGGGTTTTTCTTGCCTGGATGGTAATACTGCTCTTTAACTCCACCCTTTGCAGCAAGGTCTTGAACCACAGGGTTGGCAGTTAGCATTCAAGAGTCATAAAAGAGAGAGAGAGACCATCAAATTCAAATTGCACAAAATTATAAGGTGTGGGTCACTTGTTTGGGCATTTACAGGTCACTGAGATTAAATATCTGGGAGGTGGTTTGATATGATCTCATGGTACAAAGATCCCAAGCACCAGCTGCTAGCGGAGCATGTTGCCCTCTGGAGCCCTAATGATGCCAGTTCAAGACGTCTACAAAAATTGCATTTGTAATAGTCCAAACCAGCTGTTTTAATCAGGAATAAAATTGGTTTGCATATCCATCAGCATTTCATAGGCTTTTGACCCTATTGATCAAAGATATTTAAACTAAAACCCAAGTACATTGACTAGGGAGTAAACTGTATTGAGCAAAACATTTAAAAACATGCATAGGATATTTGCACAGTGCAAGTGCAGTGGTACATTTTATGGAGGATGAGGCCTCATTGAACCCAGTGGGACTTACCTCCAACTAAAATGGACATACAATTGGGCTCTGCTAACCCCCCTCCCCCCCAAAAAACCCTGTACCTGCTTACACTACTACCCTCCAAAACACTGTTTTTTTCCCTTAGCACAAAATGCCTGCATCAGTGTAACCTGTTAACCACATCCGAGTGATCCTTATCTCGGCTTAATAAGCAGAAATATGAATGAGCCTTTTGCCTGCCCAAGTAAACTCTTTGTTCCTCCCTTCGCAGTGCAAGTGAACAAACCAGTCAAGATACAATTGCCCAAACTCTCCTACTGTGAAATAAATGACATTAGCAGCCGCATCCCATGCATGCTTGCATAGAAATACAGAGTTCAGAGGATCTTCCTAGCACATGTGTTTAGGACCGTAGCCTAGGGCAGGCTGGAGGATGTTTAGTTGAGATGGAGGGGTCCCTCTGCACTGTGCTGCCTCAACCAGTGAGGGAGTTGATCAATGCACCCGCCCAGAAGCCAGCTGCATTGTCGATGGCGATAGCACAAATCCCTGAAAAGGGTCTTTCAACCTGAAAGCTGGCATAGCAAAAGAGGAGGGGTTTTTTTCCTTCTTCCCCTGACCTTCTGCACAGGGGTTTGGAGTGCTCTTAAGATGATAATTCCGAACTGGGAGAAGAATGCTGCCTGAAACGAAACTCTTCATTGCACCCAGTGGAGGCTGGTCCGCCTTCTTATTTGCAAAAAGGTCTTTGGGGTGGCCCTGCCTGACAGCTTTCACCTCCTGAGTCTCAGTGTTGCCCTTCTAGAACCCAGGAGGGAAGAGGGTGGCGATGAAAGTAGAATTCGTTGGCTCTGCCTGCCATTGCCTCTGGCTCCACCTACTGTCTGGGTTCCCTGCCTGTCCACATGGGCCCCAGCCACTACTGATCACATGTGTGCACACCTATTCTGGTGTACTGCTCCTGATTTAAGTTACCTTGCTGGTCTCCAGCATGTCCAAACATCCCTTAAAAATTGTTCCTGCTTATTTGCAAAGGACCCAAAGGCACCGGAGGATGCTTTGTGCAAAATTACACATTTGGATGCGCTTATTATCTTGGCTTGCTGCCTAAAATGAGGTGCGCCGAGCAATATTATAAGGTAAACGAGGCAAAAAATCAGCAAACTGATTGACCTAAAAAGGAAATGCTCCAGGTCATGGGCAATTTGCATTCCCCCCCCCCTAAGCCTGCTACAAGAATTGATGAACAGATAAAACTACAGGAATATTATTGCATCCCTACTTGTAAGCTTGAAAACAACCACTCGCCTGGAGCAAGTAAGAAATCATCTTTACATGACCAGGCAGGGAAGTGCATGTAGCACATCAGGGAGTACATTCATTTGAACCTGCATTCATCTGAACCCCTTCTCTGCGTGTCCCCCTCTGATGTAGCTGCATATGGTTGCGACACAAGGACAGGCCTTTTTAGTGGTGGCCCCTCACTTGTGCCCAAGCAAGACTTATTTGCTCATGCACTTATTGTTGGTTATTAATACCGAGCTTAAGGTTATAATTTAAGCGGCTGCTATAGATGGAATTTGACATAATTTTTACTATTTCAATTCTGTTTCATTGGTTTTTTAAAATATTTTAATAAAAATCTAAACATATTTTTATTGATCCTTGATCATATTGATGAAGGGTGGTACAGCACCTTCTGTTTCTACACCTGCTGAAAACATTTCCATCCTGCCAGGCCTATGCAAGAAATTAAAAATACATATTCCCAGAATGGTTAATTGATGCCTGTTTTTAACTTTCTTATGTAGTTTTCATTGTATGGTCTTACGTATTTTTGCCGTACACTGCTTTCACATAGTTTATTAAACAGCAATCTATAAACAATTTTTTATAAATAAACAATATTTTGAATCAACCCATCTCTTAATGGCCTAAAACAAGACCACCAGCTTAATGACTTTAACAGAAGAATAGACAAATTCATGAGGGACAAGGCTAACATTGGCTATGCTCTGCCTCCACGGTTGGAGGCAGTACAGTGGTACCTCGGGTTAAGTACTTAATTCGTTCTGGAGGTCCGTTCTTAACCTGAAACTGTTCTTAACCTGAAGCACCCGTTTAGCTAATGGGGCCTCCCACTGCTGCTGCGCCGCGATTTCTGTTCTCATCCTGAAGCAAAGTTCTTAACCCGAGGTACTATTTCTGGGTTAGCAGAGTCTGTAACCTGATGTGTATGTAACCTGAAGCGTATGTAACCTGAGGTACTACTGTAATTGTTCTGAATACCTATTGCTGGAAACTACAGGGGGGAGAGGCTCTCGTGCCTGGGTCCAGTTGAGAATTTCCCAGAAGGATCTACTTGGCCACTGTGAGAACAGGATGGTGAACTATATGGGCCCCTGGCCTCATTCAGCAGGCATTGGCGGAGCTTCACGCTCTGGCATGGGGGGCGGCGGGGGTGGAGAGCAGGTGGGGGCGGGGCTGGCATGCATCCCGGGGGCAACGCGCTCCCCCCGCACGCCTCTTCCTCCGCCAGTGTCAACAGGCTCTTGTGTTCTTGTGGACTAGCAGATAGCTTAAAAATTGCAAAAAGGTTCATTATTATTTAAAACCCAAATACTTACAGAAGCTGTAGTTGGCAGGTACTAGTCCTTGATGAGGCAACCTCCCTTCTCTCACACACACTTGAGAAAACATGCATTGTCTAAAAGAAGGAAAGTTATCTATTAGCTATTGAACCGTTCACTATCACTCCTGATCGCCAGATTCACTTTCTGCAAGTGCTCCTGTTTCTTAACTGGCATCAAGGGACAGGCAGAAATTCACTGTATGCTAATGAAGAAGATGACACCTGTTGGATTTTTGCCCAGCGTTCAGTTGGTAAGGCAAGGGGAAAATGCTAGGGAGGAGGGACAGGTTCAGCAACAAATCCTGCCTGATACCCTATATTCACAAGGAAAGACCACACCTTTTGGATTCCTGCCTTGCTTACTCCTGTTAGAAACACAGCTTCACCTTCAAAGGGTGTATCTTTATTTGGTTATTTAAGAAAATTATTCCCCACCCACCATATAAGCTTAGTTTTTACACACACACACACACACACACGACAACAATAAAACAAATAATAGAAAAATAATAAACATGGTCAATGCAACAAATGATCTAACATTTTAAAAGCCTGGGAAAATGAAAAGGCTTTTGTCTGACACTGTGAAAGCATGAGAGTCACAAGCATCAATGTGCAGAAGGTTACCACCAGTTCACTATTGGGTTTAAGCTTCTTTATCATTGTATTAATGTTATTTTACTTAGATGAAGGAATCCTTCTCATTTTATGCTGGAAAGCCCTCACCCAGAATATCTAGAAGGGAAGGAATTCCTGTTGGGTTTTTAGCCATTAAAGCCACTGTGGTGTCCCATCTGTTGAACACCCCTCCCATTTCAGGTATGTCTGGCGCCACCATTGTTAGTTTTCCAATGCCAGGCTAAGACATATTTATCTGCGCAGGCATTTTAAGTTTTGTAAGCTGATCATTGTTCAACCCGCTCTGTTGTTTTTAGCTGTCCTGTTTGTTTGATGGTGTGTTGTGTTATGTGTTTTTGCTTATGTTATGAGTTGCTTAGCTGCTTTTATTTCCTTTTCTATTCCATTCCATTCCCTGCCCTGGTATTCACATTCTGCATCACTGGGCGGGCAGGAAGGGGGCAGCATGCAGTCGAAAGAGCGCTGTGCCATATACAGTAAAGATGCCAGCTCTACCTGTTGGATTCCTGCTCCACGGCTGCAAGAGACTTAGCTCTGCCAGCAGGAATCCAAAGAACGCCCCTTACCAAATAAAATAGCTCTTGTCCCTGCAGGCAAGGCAACACCTGTTGAATTCCCTGCATCAAGCCCCCCTTCCACCCTATAATACTGCAACCTTTCTATAGGAAGTTGCACCTGTTGAATTTCTCCCTGCATTCCAGCTGTTGAAGGCCACGCCAAAGTACCAACGGAAGAAGAGTGGCAGATGAAAATGATGGACTTTGTGGAACTGGCGAAGCTGACGGGGAAAATCCGAAACCAGCACGATCAAATATTCCAAAAAGACTGGAGTAAATTTATACAACATTTGAAAGATCGTTGTAAGCAATTAACAACACCAGGAGGGTTATCTGAAGACTTGTAATGAGAAGTTTGGTTTTTTTTACCTTTCTATATTTATTTAAATTTTGAGGTATTTAGTAATGAGTTATATTAGAATTGGAAAATATATAGAATGCTGTGATATAAAGGTTAGTTTTGAAAGCCAAGAGGTGGGAGGGAAGGAAGTCGACAGGCTCTAAAGAGCCAAAGAAGTGGATAATAACAATGTGATTATATATGTTTAAATGGAAAATTAATAAAAATTATTATTATTTTTAAAAAAGGCCACGCCAAGTGGGGGTGGATGGGCTGAGCAGAGGACCACCATGCAACCCAAAGCATGCCTCACCAGGTAAGGTTAAAGGCTTGACCTGTTGGGTTCCTGCCTGCCTCACAGCTGCTAACTTAGGCCTGCCAGAGGGGGAGGAGTATCCAAAGAGTGCTGCATTATTGGAGGCGTCAAAGCCCACCCCCCTCACCACAGGCAAGGCTAGACCTGTTGAATTTCAACCTGCTCTGCAGCTGTAAAACCATAACTACGGAGCGGGGGGGGGGGAATCCAAAGAAGGCCTTACTGGGTAGGAGAATGGCCTCCTCTCCAACAGGCCTCTCCCCCCCCATTAACTGAAGCACAAGAGCCCCCATTCGCCCCGCCCCACAAATACCCCTCTCACTGGCTAGCTACATTACATTCCTCACCCATGAGGAAGACGATCGATCGGCGATCTGCAGGAGATGACTGCCCGGCTGCGCAGGGCGCAGGGCTACGCATGGAGCACAGAGAAAGAGAGAAAGAGCGCGCCGACAACACCGTCACGTGACAGGGACTCCCGGGCGGCTCGACTGCCTCTGCGGCAAGGCTTCCCCCTGCTCCGCGGCGCATGCGCGGGCTTGATTCCTCGGCTGGGCTGCAGCCTGGCGCGGTGGAACGTTGAGGAATGTTGCAAATCTGGAGTTTGGGAGGGCGGTCAGGTGTTAATGGGGGCGCTAGCAAAGGGGGGCGTGTGGGAGAGGGGTATTTAATTGGCAGCTATGGCATTTAGCGGTAGGTGGAGGTGGCCGGTTGCAGAAGGAGAAGGGGACACACTCACTGCGCTTTTAATAGTTGCGTTCGATCAATCAATCAATCAATCAATCAATGCCCAGGTGTAGATTGGAGGACAAGCTGCCTGCACCTGTAGAATCTCCCTCTTCTCTTTACTGTTCTGCACAACTGTTAAAGGGCCAGTAGCCTTTGCATTTTTTTGCATCTGGTCACGCTAAAAAGTAGAGCTCCTACATTGCACGCAATAAGGCTCACTGTTCATTCTTCCAGTGAAACTCTTTAAGTCTCAAACCCAGAGCGTCGCTGCCCGTTTTGCAGTACATTTCCCAGCTAGATAGAGACCACTGGTCTGACTCTGTAGTAGAGAGCTTCCTATGTGAATCAGCCCTTTCGGCAAAAACGACGAGGACTGGAATCATGGGGTTGTATCCAACTAAGTCCTGCGTAGATTCATTGACATTAAGACTTAAGTCACATCCATTGACTTCAGTGGATCTAATGAATAATGTCATTAGGGGATGGACCATAAAGGGATGGACCATAGTTAAATCTGAGAAGAGCCCTGTTGGATCAGATCAAAGGCCACAGAAAAGGGTGCATGATTGATTGATTGATTCTCCATTCCACCTTTCCTCCAAGGAGCTCCGGGTGTCTGACCTGCAAGACAAAAATGTCTACAGAACCCTTGGCTACTGAAGGCCTGCCCCCTCCCCCCCCAGCTGTGGGTTCACCAGGCAGCGGCCCTTTGTGGTTAGGAGCCCATTCAATTTCCCACAATGCCCCTTAAAAAACTCTGAGAGGGGAAAAAGGGGTCTCCTAACCACTTTTAACAAACCACTTCCCAGGATTCTTTGGGGGAAGCCGTGACTGTTTAAAGTGGCACAGTACTGCTTTAAATGTATAGTGTAGGTGGGTCCTGAAGTTGTCTAAACCCCTTCAAGCCATCTTAAGTTAGCGACCATCACAACATCCTGTGGTCACAAATTTCACACTGTGAACTACGTGAAGGACTGCCCTTTTGCATTTCCTGAATGTATATTCAGCTTCACTGGATGGCCCTGAGTTCTCTTGAGCAATTTTCTCCACACTGTACATTATTTTGTATACCTCTATCATCTATCTATCCCATTCTTTCTTTTCTAAACCTAAAAAGCCCCCAAATGTTGTAACCTTTGCTCATAGGAGAGTTGCTCCAGCTCTTTTATTCTTTTGTCGACCTTTTCCAGGTGTATAATACACTTTCTGAGATGAGGTGAGCAGATCTGTTCCTAGTGCAGTGGTACCTCGGGTTACATACGCTTCAGGTTACAGACTCCGCTAACCCAGAAATAGTGCTTCAGGTTAAGAACTTTGCTTCAGGATGAGAACAGAAATCGTGCTCTGGCGGCGTGGCAGCAGCGGGAGGCCCCATTAGCTAAAGTGGTGCTTCAGGTTAAGAACAGTTTCAGGTTAAGAACGGACCTCCGGAACAAATTAAGTACTTAACCTGAAGTTCTGGAGCAGATCATTAAGCAAACAGTCTGTGAGCACCTAGAAAGGAATGCTGTGATCACCAATAGTCAGCATGGATTTCTGAAAAATAAGTCATGTCAGACTAACCTGATCTCGTTTTTTGACAGAATTACAAGCCTGGTAGATGAAGGGAACGCAGTGGATGTAGCCTACCTTGATTTCAGCAAGGCATTTGACAAAGTGCCCCATGATATTCTTGTAAAGAAGCTGGTAAAATGCGGTCTTGACTATGCTACCACTCAGTGGATTTGTAGCTGGCTGACTGACCGAACCCAAAGGGTGCTCATCAATGGTTCCTCTTCATCCTGGAGAAGAGTGACTAGTGGGGTGCCACAGGGTTCTGTCTTGGGCCCGGTCTTATTCAACATCTTTATCAACGACTTGGATGATGGACTCAAGGGCATCCTGATCAAAATTGCAGATGACACCAAACTGGGAGGGGTGGCTAACACCCCAGAGGACAGGATCGCACTTCAAAACGACCTTGACAGATTAGAGAACTGGGCCAAAACAAACAAGATGAATTTTAACAGGGAGAAATGTAAAGTATTGCACTTGGGCAAAAAAAATGAGAGGCACAAATACAAGATGGGTGACACCTGGCTTGAGAGCAGTACATGTAAAAAGGATCTAGGAGTCTTGGTTGACCACAAACTTGACATGAGCCAACAGTGTGACGCGGCAGCTAAAAAAGCCAATGCAATTCTGGGCTGCATCAATAGGACTATAGCATCTAGATCAAGGGAAGTAATAGTGCCACTGTATTCTGCTCTGGTCAGACCTCACCTGGAGTACTGTGTCCAGTTCTGGGCACCACAGTTCAAGAAGGACACTGACTAACTGGAACGTGTCCAGAGGAGGGCAACCAAAATGGTCAAAGGCCTGGAAACAATGCCTTATGAGGAATGGCTAAGGGAGCTGGGCATGTTTAGCCTGGAGAAGAGAAGGTTAAGGGGTGATATGATAGCCATGTTCAAATATATAAAAGGATGTCACATAGAGGAGGGAGAAAGGTTGTTTTCTGCTGCTCCAGAGAAGTGGACACGGAGCAATGGTTCCAAACTACAAGAAAGAAGATTCCACCTAAACATTAGGAAGAACTTCCTGACAGTAAGAGCTGTTCGACAGTGGAATTTCCTGCCCAGGAGTGTGGTGGAGTCTCCTTCTTTGGAGGTCTTTAAGCAGAGGCTTGACAACCATATGTCAGGAGTGCTCTGATGGTGTTTCCTGCTTGGCAGGGGGTTGGACTCGATGGCCCTTGTGGTCTCTTCCAACTCTATGATTCTATGATTCTACCACTGTAATCTAATTACCATTATTATTATTATTATTATTATTATTATTATTATTATCTGCTTTTTCCCCCTTAAAAATGTTTAGGGGTACTGTACTCTCATTTTCCCACTCATATTGAAATACTGTCCGTCAATGAGGCCCAACTTAGATTCACAAAATGTTTAGGGGTATGCATACCCCCACGTCCCCCCAGAAAAAAGCACTGATTATTATTAATTAACTCTGTCCCACCCTTCCTCCCAAAGGCGCCCAGGGCAGCAAACATCAAAATGGCAAAACAGTACAATTTAATATTAAACAATTTTTTTAAAAAAGCAATTCAAACATTTTTAAAGCATTGAAAAGCAATCACATAACTCACTGTTACTAATTGTTGCCATGGCTAGGGTCTTTCTTTTTTCTTTTTTAAATGATATTTATTAAGAGTTTAGAGATTACAGAAGAGAGAAAAAGAAAACAAACAACAAAAAAATTAACAACATATACATTACAATATATAAAAAATCGATAGAAAAAAGAAAAAAAGAAAAACATAGAAAGAAAAATACAGCAATAACAATAAAAAAATAAAAAATAAAACACACATCCAATATTCCATCTCTTTGTCTTTCATTTACTTGTTTCATCGACCTCCTCACTCCTCCCTTTTTGTATTCTAGTTTAATTATTTGTTTCAGCAAATTCTTTCCATCTTTCTCAATTTTTATTGGATAGTTTATCTTAACAGTCTAACCTATCAATTAATTCAGCAAATCCTTTTCATCTTTCACAATATTCTGTCATTCAATTTACCTTAATTTATTTTAACCTTATCTTACGATAAAATACCTTAAATCCTAAAACTTAATACTTATTTATACATAACTCCTAATATCATTTCTACTAAAGCCAAATGATTTCATTCCACCATTTTTCCTAATTCCCAAAATAAATTTTACCCTAATTCCCAAAATAATTTTTTTAAGCTTTCTTCCAATCTTCATCCAACGTCTCTTCTTCCTGGTCTCGGGTTATGTCAGACCTTACTGTCCATTCCATCTAGTCCATCAACCTGGTAGTCGTATGTCCGAGGCTCTTAAGTCTTTTCCATGTCCCTTCTGCGATTCTTCTTCTTGTTTATACCAGCACTTTGCCTTGTCTTTTGTTGGTCTCTTTCTTAATTTCTTTCCTTTCTCATTGAGGAGTAGGTCTCGGGAAAACTCCAACCCAAAAATATCTCCATCTCCCCTCAACAGATCAGCCCATTCCCCACAGTCCCATTCCCCGCAGTCAACCGGGTAGTCCAGAAAATATTTAAATGCATGTTTCAAAGTCCCTCCAAAATTAAGGACCCCCACAACTCCAGACCCCCCCTGGCCCACTCCAGGTTCAGTCTTCAAAAACAGCGGCTTATGCTCCTGCAGGGCCTCGGTTCTATCCATTTGTGTTGCTTGAGGTTCAGCAGCAACCTCCTCCATTGTCTTCTGCATTTGCACTTGCCCTGTCAAAGCAGGTTCCTGGGTTGGGTCCTGAGTGGTTTCTATATAAGTATTCACTGTTTGTCCAAAATTTTGAACTGCAACAGTCATCAAATTCATCTTCTCATGCATCTGCTCCAGCAAAGCGTTTGTCTTGCAAAAAAGCAAGCACCAAAACTTCTTCTATATCCATTTTTGTTCAAGGTCAGAGTCTGGTCTCACGATCCTAATCTCCACAACTGTGAAATCCCCAGATCGACTCCAGCAACAATTTAACAAGCTCCCTCTAGAGGGAACAATTTCCATTTGTATCCATCTTTTGAAGGCAGGTCCAGCAAAAGAAAGTTACTTTCATTTTTCAAATTTTTGTTTCTTTTAAATGCAAAAGGTAACTTTGGAATCAATTTGTTTCTCTTCTTTAACTATCTGTCAAAGAACATTCCATTCACAGTTGATGGGCTTCCCCAAAAGTTTCTGTCTCTGACACCCCGTTCCCAGGTTTGAGTTGGTGGAAATTTATCTTTCTTTACTCTCTCTCCGCAGGCTTAAACAATCAAAATTCCCCCTCTTTTCCCCTGCTTCCAAGAGGGGTTTTGATGGTTAAAAATGAAGGAAATTTAGGTCTTTATATACAACTTTCCAGACTTTGGCTTGCACAATTTTTGCTTCAGTCTATATACAAAAAGCGGAAGGCGGACTTCCTGTTTAGACCTTCCTGCTTCGATGCCAAATTAAAGTGTTTCTTAATCCAATTTTCCGTTCTACTCACGGGTACTTGTTTAGAGTCCAATTGTCCACAGGAAAAAGTCAGTGCTCTCCGGCAACGGCTGTGCAGCTTCACTCCATAAAAATAGCGGTCGATTCAAGACACCACACTACTCACCCCACGTCGCTTCAGATCCCTGAAAAAAGGGGTTTCCCTGCGAGTAGGGGAGGCGCTCCTGGTGTCAGCCGAATCCCACATTCCCAGGCTTCCTCCGCCTGGGATTTTTAAGGGGTCTTCGCCGCGGCGGCAAGACCCGATTTTCACGGAGCGGGTTCCTCTGAGTCAGAGGAATTCCGCCATTGCCGATGGCACTAACCCGGAAGTCCCATGGCTAGGGTCTTTCAGCCATCAAATGCCTGGGTAAATGGGAACGTTTTAAAATTTCTGCTGAAAGTCAGTCATGAGAGAGGGAAAGATGACCCTCACTAGGGAGGGAATTCCATAGATGAGGAGCCACCACCATGACGACCCTGTCATGGGCCGGTGCCAAACGGGCAACAGCCAGAGGTGGCATCAGTAATGGGGCCTCCCCTGCCAATCAGAGGGCCTGAGATGGTTAGGTACTTGGGTCCACTGAGTCTCTTGGGCTTGCCAATCAGAAGGTTGGCGGTTCGAATCCCCACGACGAGCTCCCGTTGCTCATTCCCAGCTCCTGTCAACCTAGCAGTTCGAAAGCATGGCAAAAAAAGTGCAAGTAGATAAATAGGTACCATTTCGGTGGGAAAGTAAACGGTGTTTCCGTGCGCTGCTTTGGTTTGCCAGAAGCGGCTTAGTCATGCTGGCCACATGACCCAGAAGAACTGTCTGCGGTCAAACACTGGCTCCCTCAGCCAGTAAAGTGAGATGAGCGCTGCAACCCGAGTCATCTATGACTGGACTTAACCGTCAGGGGTCACTTTACTTTTTTTTATGCTAATACTAACACCTTGAATTGGACTCGGCAGCGCACGGGCAACCCGTGCAGGGGTTTCAGGACCAGGGACACCAACCTAACGATTGCATTCACACTGCCCGACAATGTCCATCAACAATTTGCTTTCCACCATTCCACCAGAAGTTGGGATGTTTAAAAGTTAAAAGTTCCCTCTAGACGTTAAACAATATCCAATTTGTAAAAGACCTTCAGACTCCTCTTAAATTCCTTAGATTTCCACAGAGTTACTCTTTAGCAAAGATGAGTTGTCTCAGCAAAGTGCGAGATATAAAGTAACAGTTCCAAAGTAGCCTTCAAATTCCAAACCCTGGCAGCTCAGTAGCCAGGGATTCAATGTTCTACAGTCCCGAAGTTCAAAGAAATCGGCTGGAAAAAGCTGATTTTTCACCCCTCCACCCCTCAATAAAATTGAGAGGGGGTCTTCAAAGCTTGATGTGAGAGTTTGCAACTTATTTATCCCAAAGTCTGAGGCTTGGGTTTTTAAAGAGTCTTTGCTTTGTTCTTGAAACAAAACCCGGGAGACGGACTTCCTGGTTGCGTCTCCCGCTTGTGTGCCAAATTCTTAAATTTATCTTCGTAAATCAAATAAAGTCCTCCACTTACGGGTTGAAGTTTGTAGCCGAATAGTCCCAGGAAAAGGGTCAGCGCTCACCGGCAGCAGCTTAGCGGCATCACTCCGCAAAAAGAGCGATCGACTCACAACGCCGCGCCACCCCCGACACGATCCGGAGCTCCTTGCGGGGTCCCTTCACGTCGCGGAGGAGCGCTACAGGCGCCCGCCGAGTCCCACGACCACAGGCTATCCCCACCTGTGGGTTTCTAGCAGGGGTCTCCGCTTTGCCGTAGCGGACGACCCGTTTCTGCGGAGCTTCCCCTTCACGAGTGGAAGGGGACCGCCATTACCGTTCGCGCCGCAGTTTTATGAACTGCGTCATTTTTGAGCTTTCCTGACCACAGTATCCCTCTAGTGGAATAATTTGGTTTGGCAACCTACTGGGGGAATTTTCCATCTGTTGATTTGGGGATTTCCATGAGAAAGACAGACTGTGAGACCGACCTTGACGCATAGATAAGAAGGGTTATGAGCGGAAGGACAAGATCAGCTAAAGCCAAAACATTGCAAACTACTTTAACTTCTCAGCTGCGCAGATCCTCTGTCCCCACAATTCCTGTGGCACAAGTGGAAGATACAGAACAACCTAGGCCGGAAGGAATGGCCTCAGGTGGGGACTTTACTTCAGTGTTAAATAAAATATTTGAAAAGTTGGAAGGTTTAAGTAAACAAGTTTCTGATCAGTCAGATAAGATAGACCAAAACACCGCAAGCATTAATAACCTGACTCAACAAGTAAATTTAAATGCACAAACTATTGGAAAGCTGGTGGAAGACACTACTGCAAACCGTAAAATTGCTGAAGAGGCAAAGCAGAAAGTTGAAGAAGTTCAGGGAGAAATCAAACCTATGCGCAAACAGATAGGAGAACACCAGGCACTGCTGTCTATGATCGAACTGAAAAATAAGGAAAACAATTTAAGGATCAGATCTGTACCGGAAATTGATAATGGAAATATAACTGAGTACCTCACGAAGGAATTTACACAATTTTGGCCCTTGGAAGAAGAAAAGGACTTTAAAATTGTGAGCGCATTCAGATTGGGAAAGGGAGGGAGGAAGATTAAGTCGAGAGACTGTCTAATCTCCCTCAGAACGAGGGAGGAAAGAGACAAAATCCTGAGTGCGCACTTCAAGACGCCATTAGAGATCCAAGAATCAAGGTTGGAAATTTATAAGGATATTCCTAAGCATTTGTTGGAGCTCAGAGTGAATTACGGTGATCTGGTGCAACTTCTGAGAAGCAACAGGATTATCTTCAGATGGGAATTCCCCCAAGGGATTTCATTTACCTTCAGAGGGAAAAAAGTTAAAATCAAATCGGTGGAAGATAAAGACAAATTTTTGAACGACTACGGAGAAGACCTTCAGAAAGGGATTGAAGAGCCAAGCGATCCAGGATCGGGATCATCAAGTCTAATACCTGCACCTGGGGAATTGAAAGATCCTAAAGACACGCCACTTCTGGGAGCAACAGGAGGAAAATAACACCATCTCAACATGTCTCTGCAACTACTAAGCTGGAATACCAACGGTCTAAACTCCCCGGAAAAGAGGAAGAAGGTTTTTCATCTATTAAAAAAGGAACAATTGGACATAATTTGCTTGCAGGAAACACATGTGATTAGGCTGCACAGAAAGGTGTTAATTAATAAAAAATTAGGCCAAGAATTTATCTCATCAGACAAGGTTAAAAAGAGAGGTGTGGCAATTTATGCAAAAGAAAGCCTATCACCAAAGCTTCTTTTTAAAGATGAACAAGGAAGAATATTGGCAATAGAAATCCAAACACAAGGAGAGAAATTTCTGATCTTAGGAGTTTATGCACCAAATGAGGGGAAATCAGAGTTTTACAAGAAATTGCATGAGACGTTGATGGACTTTATTGACTATAATAATATTATTATGATGGGAGACATGAATGGAGTGGTGTCTACGAACATGGATAAAGCACAAAGTCAGACCATAACGAAAGAGGGCAGACTACCAAAAACTTTTTTTGAACTGACTGACAATATGGACTTAATTGATATCTGGAGGACCAAAAATCCCCTAGGTAGAGAGGGAACATTCTTTTCTGAAGCCAAAATGACATGGACAAGGATCGACCAAATTTGGACAACTAGAGGCCTGGCACCTAAAATAAAAAAGGTGGAAATCTGCCCAAAAACCTGCTCCGACCATAACGCGGTAAAGATGGAAATGAAATTAACACCTATCGGTTCCTTCAGATGGAGGATGAATGACACCTTACTAAGAAACCAAGATATCGTAAGGAAGGCCCAAAAGACTCTGAAAGACTATTTTGAAATTAATATGAGAACTACGGTTGAAAAAAGAACGGTCTGGGACGCAAGCAAAGCGGTTATGAGAGGGTTCTTGATTCAACAGAATGCAATAAAAAAGAGATCTCAAAATGAGAAGAAAACGAAAATTCTGGAAAAAATAAAACAAGGGGAGAAGAAGCTAAGGGTTAAACCAAACTCAAAAGAGATTTTAAGAGAGATTAAGTTATATCAGGTGCAATATATGAAATTGATTAATGAAGAAATAGAGTGGAAAATTAAACAAATGAGACAAAAGACTTTTGAGTCAGCTAATAAATGTGGGAAATTATTGGCGTGGCAACTGAAAAAAAGACAGAAGTTAAATACGATCACAAATCTTGAGATCAATGGAAAAAACATACAGAACCCGGAGGAGATTAGAAGGTGCTTTCAGAGATATTTTAAACAACTCTATACGCAAGGGCCGCAGAAAGAAACTGAGATAGACCAATTTTTAAGAACCAATGGATTACAAAAAATATCTTTAGAAAATAAATTAATATTGAACCAGCAAATCACAGAACAAGAAATTGAAGGTGCCATTCAGAATATGCAACTGGGCAAATCTCCAGGACCGGACGGACTAACCTCCAAATACTACAGAACTTTGAAAGATCTTTTAATTCAACCATTAAAGGAGGTGTGCAATGAGATTTTGGAAGGGAAAAAGGCGCCTGAATCGTGGAAAGAAGCATACATCACATTGATACCCAAGACAGAAGCTGAAAAGACACAACTAAAGAACTACCGTCCCATCTCCCTTTTGAATGTGGATTACAAAATCTTTGCAGACATTTTAGCTAGTAGACTTAAAAAAGTATTAATGGAAGTAATACATAAGGACCAGGCAGGCTTTCTCCCAGGCAGACACTTGTCTGACAACACAAGGAATATAATTGACATTCTGGAGCTGTTGCAAAGGAATATCAACACGAAAGCTGTTTTAGTTTTTATTGATGCGGAGAAAGCCTTTGATAACATCTCTTGGAGTTTTATGAAGAAAAATTTGAAAGGGATGGGAGTGGGTCAGGGGTTCGAAAATGGTATAGGAGCAATATACTCAGAACAAAAAGCGAAATTGATTGTAAACAATGTGGTGACTGAAGATTTTAGGATAGAAAAAGGAACACGTCAGGGCTGCCCTATCTCTCCATTATTATTTATCTCGGTCCTGGAGGTGCTGCTAAACATGATAAGGGGGGACCGATTTGTAAAAGGTATTCAGGTCGGAGCCAAACAATATAAATTGAAAGCCTTTGCAGATGATTTGGTTCTAACTTTACAGGAGCCGGAATCCAGTATGAAAAGAGCTTTGGAATTGATTAAAGAATTTGGTCATGTGGCGGGATTTAGATTAAACAGGGTAAAAACTAAAGTATTAGAGAAGAATTTAACTCCAATGGAAAAGGATAGGTTTCAGAATGAAACAGGTTTAATGGTGGTTAAGAAAGTGAAATACCTAGGGATTAATATGACGGCGAAAAATTTGAATTTATTTAAAGAGAACTATGAGAAATGTTGGGCAGAAGTTAAAAAAGATTTAGAAATCTGGTCTAACTTGAAGCTTTCCTTGTTGGGTCGAATCGCAGCTATAAAAATGAATGTATTGCCTAAAATGCTATTTTTATTTCAATCCTTGCAAATTTTGGACAAGATGGATTGTTTCAAGAAGTGGCAGAGAGACATCTCTAGATTTGTCTGGCAGGGCAAGAAACCTAGAATTAAGTTTAAAATTTTAACTGATGCAAAAGAAAGAGGTGGATTTGCCCTGCCGGATCTTAAATTGTACTATGAATCAGCAGCATTCTGCTGGCTGAAAGACTGGCTGCTTCTTGAAAATACAGACATTTTGGATTTGGAAGGTTTTAATAATGTTTTTGGGTGGCATGCATATCTTTGGTACGACAAGGTTAAAGCTCATAAGGCATTCAAAAACCATATTGTCAGGAAATCTTTGTTTAATGTCTGGATAAGATATAAAGACTTGCTGGAAAGTAAAACCCCAAGGTGGTTGTCACCTATGGAAGCTAAGGCTCAGAAAAAGCTCAATATGGAGGCTAAATGGCCAAAATATTGGGAAATTTTGGAACAAGAAGGTGACAGATTGAAACTGCAGAGTTTTGAAAAATTAAAAGACAAAGTGCGAGATTGGCTTCATTACTATCAAATAAGAGAGGCCTATAATTTGGATAGAAAAATTGGCTTCCAGGTGGATAAATCGAAATTGGAAACAGAATTGTTAGAACCAAAAACTAAGATTTTGTCAAAGATGTATAACTTGCTGTTGAAATGGAATACGCAGGATGAAACGGTCAAATCAGCAATGATCAAATGGGCGCAGGATCTAGGTCATAATATTATGTTTGCTGATTGGGAACAGTTGTGGACCACCGGTATGAAATTTACGGCATGTATTGCCTTAAAGGAGAACATTATGAAAATGATTTACAGGTGGTACATGACCCCAGTCAAGCTTGCTAAAATTTATCACCTGCCTGACAATAAATGTTGGAAATGTAAAGAAGCTGAGGGAACATTCTTTCACCTCTGGTGGACTTGCCCAAGAGTTAAGGCTTACTGGGAAATGATATATAATGAACTTAAGAAAGTATTTAAAAGCACCTTCCCTAAGAAACCAGAGGCCTTTCTCTTGGGCATAGTTGGCCAATGGGTGCCAACGAAAGATAGAACACTCTTTATGTATGCAACAACAGCAGCAAGAATACTTTTAGCTAAATATTGGAAGACACAGGATCTACCCACCGTGGAGGAATGGCAGACGCAAGTGATAGACTACATGGAGATGGCTGAAATGACTGGCAGAATCCGTGACCAGGGAGAAGAATCGATGGAACAGGACTGGAAAAAGTTTAAGGACTATTTACAAAAATACTGTAAAATCTTTGAGTGTCAATAGGATGTGGGAAGTAAAAGCAACAGGGTTTGTGTGACTTTGGTCAAAGGTGTGTGAAAAGAAGAATCTAAGAAAAAAAAGGATAAGGGGTTTTGAACAGAACAATATTATGTCATATTTTATAAGATGAGGTATGGATTTAAAAAATGGAAAATGGGGACATAATAATTAGAATATAACATTAAGTACGGCTGAAACAAGGTTTTGAATTTGCTGAATCTGATTGGAGTAAAGTGGAACACAAAAAAGGGGGATGTGAGGAGGTCAAGACAGAGGGGCATGGAACTTTATAAATTTAAGAAAGAGTGTTTTTCTTTTTTCTGTTTTTCTATTTTCCTTTTTTTCTTTTTTTTTCTGTCATATATTTTTGTTTTTCTTGAGCTTTATGTATGGAAATGATGCATTTTGAAATGATGAAATTCTTTGTTTTGTAAAATCTTAATAAATATGTATTTAAAAAAAAAACAGAAGTTGGGATGTTTAGGTACACTGGAGGTGTACGCACCCAAAAGTCAGAGGGATGATAGGAATTGAAGTCCCAACACCAGGTTACCCATCCCTGATAACGCACCTATGGAAGTAGCTTGTGTAGGGCTAGTCCGGATTGCCAGTCACCTGAGCACCAGAGGCCGAGGTCCATTCCGCATCTAACAGAAATCACTGCCCATGACAATTAAACCCTCCATGCCATTTTTCTTCTCAATAATAATAATAATAATAATAATAATTTATTATTTGTACCCCGCCCATCTGGCTGGGTTTCCCCAGCCACTCTGGGCGGCTCCCAACAAAGATTAGAAATACATTAAAATGTCATTAAAAATACATTTTAATGTCACATATTAAAAACTTGCCTGAACAGGGCTGCCTTCAGATGTCTTCTAAATGTCAGGTAGTTGTTTATCTCTTTGACATCTGATGGGAGGGCATTCCACAGGGCGGGTGCCACCACCAAGGAGGCCCTCTGCCTGGTTCCCTGTAGCTTTGCTTCTCGCAGTGAGGGAACCGCCAGAAGGTCCTCGGCGCTGGACCTCAGCATCTGGGCAGAATGATGGGGGTGGAGACGCTCCTTCAAGTATACTGGGCCGAGGCCGTTGAGGGCTTTAAAGGTCAACACCAACACTTTGAATTGTGCTCGGAAACATACTGGGTGCCAATGTAGGTCTTTCAAGACCAGTGTTATGTGGTCTCGGCAGCTGCCCCCGGTCACCAGTCTAGCTGCCGCATTCTGGATTAGCCACATTCTCCAGCCCAATAGGAGCTGTCAAATGGCGCCATAAATATTAATAGGGTCTCAATTGTCCTAGTGCAGGGGTCGGCAAGGTTTGCCTCGCCTGGGCCGGTTCTCTCCAGTGGAGATCCTTCTGTGGGCTGGATTGCGCACGTGATTTCCGGCATCTGCACAGATGCGATTTCTGGCGCCGCGGAAGTGAGTTGCCGTGCTGCGCTGGTTTAGTGCAGCGCGCAGGGACTCGCCAAATGGGCAGCTCGGTTTGGGGGCGTCTCGTGGGTCGGTTAAACAACCCCTGTGGGCCACTTGTGGCCCATGGGCCTTAGGCTGCCGATCCCTGTTGTAGTGCGACACCACAGAAAATTGGGATGGAATGGAGTGTCCCAGAAATGGGCAGGGCTGGCTGGCGGATTCTGATCAACAGTACTCCCTGCTGTCGCATTTTGCTCTTTTTTTTGTCACATCGGTCCCACTTGTGTTCTTGCAGTACAATGCAGCTGTTTGGCCAACCGGTGCGTATTCATTTGCTGCAAAGCAATCCGTGGTTTTTACCCACACGCCCTACCGAGCCTTTGTGCCGTAGATATTCAATTTACTTGCGTTTGTGTTGAGGGCGGGGGGATGGGGGAGAGTCATAAAAACGATACCCGTTCTTTAAACCACTCAGAAGCTCTTTGGGGGCAAGGAGAAGGGACCCCAGGTTTGCAAGTGATACGGCAGTACTTAGCTAACGCTCAGGTTTCGACGGCACCCTCCCACCCCCTTCCCTTCCCTTGCTCCCCCCAGTGGTTCCTTTAGTCTTTCTGGGAAGCTGCCAAACACCTGTGCAGCGAAGAGTGCAACAAATATTCTTGCTGTTTAATTTAGCTTTGCACAGAAAAGGCTGCATTAGGCCTGATGTAGGCCTAATCCCAGCCCTCTAAAGAGGTTTAAAGCGCTCTGGTTTCACCTAATCCCGAAACCTAAGCCAGCATCTTTGAAAACTTCCATGACACCACAGAATGAGCAAATAAAGGGGCAGTCGACTATTAAATTATTAGAAGGGACACAGTGTGTCTTTTGGATTTTCAGACTTAAAGCTCTCCCTAAGGAGCTTGGCCGCGGCCACAATAAGAATGTTTATTTTGCAGACAACAGGGTGGGGGTCTCGCTGACGGTTTATTATGCCGTGTCTGATTGCTTGGGTGGGTGAGTGGGGGGAGAGCGAGAGAAGAAAGAAAAAGTGGTAATATCGCTGTGTGGTGGTTGGGCATGTCGAAGAAAATGAAAGAAGGAGCATGTCTAGACATTGCAAGCTTACAAAAAAAACCCTCAAAAACAACCACCCTGAGCTGGTTTCTTATTTTATAGATCGTTCAAACTGTCCAAAATGCCACATTTGAGCCTTTAAGCCTGATTCCTCATAATGCTAAATACGAGGGCTACTAAACAAGCAGAAAGGGAGCTCCTGGCAGCTTGCCCTAAGAGCAGCAGATTGAAGCACAATTTGGCTGGTAATTGGCAATATGGACCTATTGTTTTGCAGAATAGTAAAGGAGGACCCCTGCTGACAGGCAATTTAACGTGCTTAAAAAAATAAGGTTGGGTTAGAACTTCGTAGGGAAAGGAGGCATCTGAGAGTTCTGCAGGCACCCTGATGGGTGGATTTGGGGTTTTTTGCAGGTATTCAACGCAACACTAGCACATTAAAAGGTAAAGGGACCCCTGACCATTAGGTCCAGTCGTGACCGACTCTGGGTTTGCGGAGCTCATCTCGCTTTATTGGCCAAGGGAGCTGGCGTACAGCTTCCGGGTCATGTGGCCAGCATGACTAAGCCGCTTCTGGCGAACCAGAGCAGTGCACGGAAACGCCATTTACCTTCCCGCCAGAGTGGTACCTATTTATCTACTTGCACTTTGACGTGCTAGGTTGGCAGGAGCTGGGACCGAGCAACGGGAGCTCACCCCGTCGCGGGGATTCAAACCGCCGACCTTCTGATCGGCAAGTCCTGGGCTCTGTGGTTTAACCCACAGCGCCACCCACGTCCCTAATAGCACATTAGTGGTGGGTTTATAGTGGGTTTAAGGGTGCTGAGAGTTGTTCGAACCCCCGTTCCCCTCCCAGAACTACAGTTCCCAGAGTGGTTTAACAATCAGTTCCTCTCCATAGGGTACACTGGGAATTGTAGCTCTGACTAGTGGCCTTCTAACAGCTCTTAGCACGCTCAACAAACTACAGCTCCCATAATTCTTTGGGAGGAAGCCACAACTGTTTAAAGTAGTATCATAGCACTTTAAATGCATGGTGTGAATTCAGCATTGCTCAATTTATGGTAGCCAGTCTTTACCCTAATATATGCCTTATTTGTACACGTTACCCACTGAGAGTCGCCAAGATGCAATCACAGGTGGCTGAGATCAAGACCTGTCAATCTAGTAAATTGTATGCTTCTTTTATCCCATTGTAGCTATGGTTTTCCCAGTAGTGATGTGTAGAAGTGAGAGCTGGAGCATAAAGAAGGCTGATCACCGGAGAATTGATGCTTTTGCATTATGGTGCTGCAGGAGACTCTTGAGAGTCCCATGGGCTGCAAGAAGATCAAACCTCTCCATTCTGAAGGAAATCAGCCCTGAGTGCTCAATGGAAGGCCAGATCCTGAAGCTGAGGCTCCAATACTTTGGCCACCTCAGGAGAAGAGAAGACTCCCTGGAAAAGACCCAGATGTTGGGAAAGATGGAGGGCACAAGGAGAAGGGGATGACAGAGGATGAGATGGTTGGATAGTGTTCTCGAAGCTACCAGCAGGAGTTTGGCCATACTGTGGGAGGCAGTGGAAGACAGGAGTGCCTGGCGTGCTCTGGTCCAGGGGGTCACGAAGAGTCGGACACAACTAAACGACTAAACAACAACAACAATCCATTCCCTGCCAAGATATCTGGAAGATTTACCAAATGTTAAAATGAGGATAGCCTTTGCACAGGCAAGACTAAACGTCCTTCCATCAGCAGACTGGACAAGCCGACATAAAGGAGTTCCTAAGAAGGATAGAGCTTGCAGCTGCAACTCTGTTATCAATAGAAGTCATAATTCATGTACTCCTTCAATGCCCTTTCTGTGACAATCTCAGAAACAATCACATCCACCCATTGCTAAGATCGCAGGAGGGAAGGTCGTCTCTTGCAAAGACCTGTCTTTTGCTATCCGATGTTGAGAGATATATATCCTACACTTATAGTTTTATGGTGAATTTTGGATATAATGGAGATGTAAAAGATTTGGATTTTATAAAAGATGCAGGAGGAAATGATTAATAATAGGGCCCACAAAGGGCAGGAGGAAAGTCCAGGAGATTCTTTGGAATCTTGTTTTTATGATGTATGTTGGATATATGATTGTAAAACTTTAATTTGAAAAACCAGATAAATAAATTGAGAGAGAGAGAGGCTTTAGATTTAGAAATCTAAATTTCTTGTTAAGGCTTTATAGATTCATGTAGCAAAACTTGAGGTGGGGACAGGAAATACTGTATTTTTCCATGTATAAGACTATGTTTCCCCCCCAAATTTTTTAAGTTTAAAATTGGGGGTCTTATACACGGAATGTTGCAATTATTTATTTCTTGATTTGGGGCTCAAAAAATAGGGGTCGTCTTATACATGGGGGGCATCTTATACACAAAAAAATATGGTAATTCATCCACTAGGGCTCAGCAAGTGGAAATGTAAACCATTATTAGTAGCAGTATTCCTGTTGTTGTTGTTGTTGTTGTTTGTGTAAACACAATGCTTGCTAAAAACAATAAACCAAATTGACTTTTGGAACTGACACATTCCCCAGCTGGAGGATGACATTGCAAAATTGGGAGAAGGGCAGATTTTGAATGGTGGCTGTATTCCAGTTTGCATACTGTTTCGGAAAGAGCAAATTGGGTATTTCCATCTTTAAACGTGAACGGAATCCTTAGCTACAGATCATTGTTTGTTTGGAATGAAATAAGCCATGACCCTGGGTTTGGACCTAACGCTAAGCCAGGAATCATGGCCAAGACCATCACATTCATGGTTCACTGCAGGCATGGCCAAACTTGGCCCTCCAACTGTTTTGGGACTACAATTCCCATCATCCCTGACCACTGGTCCTGTTAGCTAGGGATGATGGGAGTTGTAGTCCCGAAACATCTGGAGGGCTAAGTTTGGCCATGCCTGGTTTACTGTGATATGTAGATGAGGCCACTATGGAGTGGGGAAAAGTGGCCCTACAGATGTTGCCAAAATATGCACCTCCCATCACCCCTGACCATTGGCTGATGGGAGTCCAACATCGGGGGGGCACAGGTTCCCCTTCCCTGCATTACATGGCTGATTAATTTAATAATAGTAAAGGTAACCCTGACCATTAGGTCCAGTCGTGACCGACTCTGGGGTTGCGGCGCTCATCTCGCTTTATTGGCTGAGGGAGCCGGCGTACAGCTTCCGGATCATGTGACCAGCATGACTAAGCCGCTTCTGGCGAACCAGAGCAGCACACGGAAACGCCGTTTACCTTCCTGCCAGAGCGATACCTATTTATCTACTTGCACATGACATGCTTTCGAACTGCTAGGTTGGCAGGAGCAGGGACCCAGCAACGGGAGCTCACCCCATCACAGGGATTCGAACCGTCGACCTTCTGATCGGCAAGTCCTAGGCTCTGTGGTTTAACCCACAGCGCCACCCACGTCCTAATAATTTAATAATACAATGCTTTAAAAAAGAAGAACTGGTGGGAAATCTTGCAGGAGAGTATAGCAGTGGGGAATGGGGGGGAATCAATCACTGTTGCCAGCTGAAATGCATTAGTAGGATCTTTTTTTAAAAAACCTTAATATGTGAGCTAGGAGGATCTATTAGAAGGACACTGCAAGATATGATAACTAGAGTACAGTTGATTTATAGCATAGGAGATGCAAGTGACTTGATATTATAGTGGAACTTCTCCAAATGGTTAAAAAGAAAGGAGAGGAGGATTTTCCTACTCCCTTAGCGGGTAAAGAAAAACACAGACAATGCTATCAGCTCCCCAGTCAAGGCCATCATCATAAAAGGATGGAAATATTTGAGAGCCTAAGTGGGAGTTTTCTTTCATACATGACTGTTCTGCTTATGAAAAGAAAACAGAACAGGCACTCTGAACTGGAAATTAAATGGTGGAGCTTAAAGAGCAAATCCATCAACAGATACGCCTCCAACCTAATATGAGGCCAGCCTGCAAATGGAGTCAGTGGCTTGGTTTCCACACTCGCGGCTCAGTTTGCTAAGCTCAAGGCCAGCCAACGACTTTTTGCTGCTTATGGCGGACACTATTCTAGTTCCCTCCATTCCACATACATAATTCAGCTGGAGTGACAGTTGAAAATTATGTCAGTATATTGCCCTGTATGGCCATTAAGATCAACAAATGAGACCTGGTTAGTCTTGCCACAACCTACTGAAAATCAACTTGTGGCGATGCAGAGGTGAGTTTTTCCACTGATGACCTACATCTTGAAAGACCTACATTGGCTCCCTGTACGTTTCCAAGCACAATTCAAAGTGTTGGTGCTGACCTTTAAAGCCCTAAACGGCCAAGGTCCAGTATAGCTGAAGGAGCATCTCCACCTCCATCGTTCTGCCCAGACACTGAGGTCCAGCGCTGAGGGCCTTCTGGCGGTTCCCTCGCTGTGAGAAGCCAAGTTACAGGGAACCAGGCAGAGGGCCTTCTTGGTAGTGGCGCCCGCCCTGTGGAACGCCCTCCCACCAGATGTCAAAGAGAACAACAACTACCAGACTTTGAGAAGACATCTGAAGGCAGCCCTGTTTAAGGAAGCTTTTAATGTTTGATGCATTACAGTATTTTAATATTTTTTTGGAAGCCGCCCAGAGTGGCTGGGGAAGCCCAGCCAGATGGGCGGGGTATAAATAATAAATTATTATAAATTATTATTATGACAGTGGCATTACAAAATGGACACACTGCTGAAATATGAGAAGTCCCATCTGCACTGGCATTCTGCCGACTTTTGAGTATGCACCTGTTCTCTTAGGTGTTTCCTTGATTGCTGAACCTGAGTCTACTGTTTTAAGTGCTGTGTTGTTTTAGATGGATTGTTTCATTATGCATTTTAATGGTGAATGTTTATATTTTAATGCTCATGCAATCGGTTTTTATACCTGTAAACTGCTTAGAAGCCCATTTTGGCATGGAGTGGCGTTATAAGTTATTTAAATAATAACAGTATCCTCCATAACACTGGAGGGCAGCAGGCTAGTTATGGGGGCGCAGGACAGGCTCTGTGGCACATGGAGCTCTATCCTCAATGGAAATCTAAGGCCAGGGAACAACCTCCTTCTGCCTAACGATAGGGCCGGCCCTGGCTAGAACATAGTTTAATAATAATAATAATAATAATAATAATAATAATAATAATAATAATATCTTTATTGTCATTGCCCCCTCTCAGGGACAACGAAATTACTTGACTGCTCCATAAAAACACTAATTAAAACAATACAGTATAGTACAGCAAGGAAGATTAGATGACTTTCAAAGTCCAGGCTTCCCATTCAGGGCTGAGATCGCTCTGGAGAAGAAGCTGTTCTTAAGACGGCTCGTTCTTGTCTTCATCGTCCTGTATCTCCGTCCCGACGGCAGGAGCTCGAAGAGACAGTGACCAGGATGCGATGGATCTTTTACTATGTCCAGTGCCTTCCTATGGCACCTTGTGGCATAAATCTGCTCTAAGGTGGAAAGTGGGCAGCCAACAATGCTCTCTGCTGCCTTAACAACTCTGCACAACCCCATCCTGTCCTGGGTAGTACAGCTTCCGTACCACACACATAAGCCATAAGTGAGCACGCTCTCAATGGCACAGTGATAGAAGGCAAGCAGCAGTTTCTGCGGAAGATGGTTTTTCCTTAGAATTCTCAAAAAGTACAGTCTCTGCTGCGCCTTCTTCACAAGCCCCCTTGTGTTGACACTCCAGGACAGATCCTCTTGTAATTCAATGCCCAAAAATCTGAACGTTGTTACCCTCTCCACAGAGACCCCATCAATCAAAAGTGGCTGGATATTGCTCTTCTGTCTCCTGAAGTCCACCACAAGCTCCTTTGTCTTCCTTGTATTTATGAGCAAGTTGTTAGCTCTGCACCACTCTGTCAGCCGCTCCACCTCATCTCTATAGTCCATTTCACCCTCCCTTTCAGGGATGAGCCCAATCACGGTTGTGTCATCTGCAAATTTGACAACCCTATTACTAGGGTGAGCAGCGACACAATCGTACGTGTAGAGAATATAAAGGAGCGGACTGAGTACGCATCCCTGTGGTGTTCCTATGTTAGTCTTTAGCAGCTGGGAACAAGCAATAAATTCAGAGAAAAGGCCAGTCAGAGGTGGCATGAATGCATAATTTCATACTTCTCTATAATGCCACCTCTGACTTGCCTTTCTCTGAATTTGTTGCTTGTTCCCAGGGCTAAACTGTGTTCTAGCCAGGGCCGGCTCTACCGTTAGGCAGAAGGCAGAGAGCATGCAGAAAGCGGATAGCAAAAAATTGTTTTCCCGCTCTCGTTACTCAGAGACATCCAGGGCAGGCGAAAGAAAAGATTTATTCACACAGCAGAAGTCAAACCAGATGTCAAAGAGAACAACTGCTACCAGACTTTTAGAAGACATCTGAAGGCAGCCCTGTTTAGGGAAGCTTTTAATGTTTGATGCATTATTGTATTTTAATATTTCGTTGGAAGCCACCCAGAGTGGCTGGGGAAGCCCAGCCAGATGGGCGGGGTATAAATAATAATAATAATAATAATAATAATAATAATAATAATAACAACAACAACAACAATAATAATAATAATAATTGTGGGATTCACTCCCACAAGTGGTAGTAATGGGAGCCAACTTGGATAGTTTTAAAGCAGGTCCATCAGGTGAATCTGTAGGTGATAAGGCTATCAAAGTCCATGATGTGGGTTTTGTTTTCCCTCCACTGTTGGAGGCAGTCTGCCTCATAATACCAGTTGCTGAGAAGCACAGGCGAGGAGAGCACTGTTGCGGGCGTCCTACAGGCACCCAGCTGGCCACTGTGAGAATGGAGTGCTAGAGAAACTCCTCTGGCCTGATCCGAGAAGGTTCTCCTTATTTTCACACTCCTTCCCCTCTCCTCCCCTTGCCTCCCACCTTTGTTAGCACTTAAGGTCCCGGTTTAATGAAACCACAGTTTACGGTTACACCAAGAAGTTGAATAAAGGCAGACTTCCAATCACCCCGAAGTTAGCAAGTCCAGCAGAGTCTGCTTACTCTGGGGAATATGATTGCTATCGCCAAGGGCACTGGTGGTGGTGTAGACAAGCTTTCTAAAAAGGTAAAGGGACCCCTGACCATTAGGTCCAGTCGTGGCCAACTCTGGGGTTGCAGCGCTCATCTCGCTTTATTGGCCAAGGGAGCTGGAGTACAGCTTCCAGGTCATGTGGCCAGCATGACTAAGCCGCTTCTGGCGAACCAGAGCGACGCACGGAATTGCCGTTTACCTTCCTGCCGGAGCGGTACCTATTTATCTACAGTGGTACCTCGGGTTAAGTACTTAATTTGTTCCGGAGGTGCATTCTTAACCTGAAACTGTTCTTAACCTGAAGCACCACTTAAGTCAATGGGGCCTCCTGCTGCTGCTGCGCCACCGGAGCACGATTTCTGTTCTCATCCTGAAACAAAGTTCTTAACCCGAGGTACTATTTCTGGGTTAGCGGAGTCTGTAACCTGAAATGTATGTAACCTGAAGTGTATGTAACCCGAGGTACCACTGTACTTGCACTTTGACGTACTTTCGAACTGCTAGGTTGGCAGGAGCTGGGACCGAGCAACAGGAGTTCACCCCGTCGCGGGGATTCGAACTGCCGACCTTCTGATTGGCAAGTCCTAGGCTCTGTGGTTTAACCCACAGCGCCACCCGCGTCCCTAGACAAGCTTTCTAGAGAGCCTATAAATCAAGGATAGGGGACCTCCAGATGTTGCAGGAGTACAGCTCATATCATCCCTGCCCATTGGCCATGCTAATGGAGGTTGATGGCAGTTGGAGTCCCGTAACTTTTCGAGGACCACTCCTGCTACAGATGCTTAACCAGAATTAAGCTTCATCGTTTCTAAGGACGCTTGTTCCCCGGGATAAAAGTATATTGAATTGCAACCTCAGGTTCCAAAAAGCAGGATCTGTATCAAAGAAGCATATATTTTCTCAGCACAGGCTGTTGCAGTCGTTATATCGAAGTCTCATTTTTTTTTACTTAATGCCATTTAACGGTCTCATAAAATCTTTACACGTGACTTGAGTAAGCATCATTAAGTTCTGCAACACAACCCTCTGAGAAATTTTGTTAACGCTCCTGTACCTCTCGCCTATTTATTTGTTCCCAAAACAGTTTCCAACAGACAGACAAGAGTCCCTTTTCTTCAAGAACAACGGACGAGGCAGAGTGAGAAAGCTTCTCAAGGCTCAGAGAGTTGTTTGCGTGCCTAAAATCAAGAGAATGTACCGTATTTTTCACTCCATAAGGCGCACCTAGATTTTAGAGGGGGAAATCAAGAAAAAAAAGCCTGTCCGCTTCTCCCAGAGCTTCTCGGGGCTGCCAGGGGAAGTCTGGGTGTCCCCTCCAGCCCCAAAGAGCAAAGAAGCCAAGACAGTGAGCGGGATCCATCCTGAAGAATCAACGTCATCTGCCAATTTTCTCTGGTCGGGACTTTATCTTCTTTCCATCTTGGGGCCAATAACACCTGCGCAGCAGTGGTCGTGTACATAAATAGCCTTTTCTGCTCCCTTGGGATTTCGGCACCTAAAATTCCTAAAAGAAAGGCTTTGGAAGCTGAAGTCTTGTAGGAGTTTATGTACAATTTACTGTGCACCTTCTGTGTGACTTGAATTTTCATTCATCTTCATGTCAACCTTCTTAGATCATGTACACACTCCCATTTGAGTTCACACCCACTGCTGGCTAATCACAATTTGCTGTTGTCCGTGTTTTGATGCTGTTTCCCCCAAACCAGCTTGAATCCAAACTGAGAGGGGAGGAAAACAACTGGCAGTGTGTACGCAGCCTTAGTTCCCAAATTCTAACCCAGTGGCGTAGCGTGGGTTGTCAGCACCCGGGGCAAGGCAAGTAATTTGCGCCCCCTAACCCGTGGATTTGTGCCCCCTAACCCATGGATTTGCCCTAACCCCAGATGTTGCGGCCGGTGCGGCCGGCCCCCCCTGCACCCCCCACGCTACGCCACTGTTCTAACCATTGCAACACACTGCCTTGGATGAGGTTTCCCTAGATCTGAGCAATTGCCCCAACGCATCCAGATTTTGTGAACAACCATGAGAACTAAGAAGCCAATTTCGATAGAGAATGAAAGAACACGCTGGTGTTCTCAGGGTGACTAATTTGGCACCAGTTGCCAGATTTTGTCCTGGTGCAGGTAACACAAAGCCTTCATAATTGCAGCCTGTTAAAATCGCTGCCAACATATGATATAAGCACACAAATACTTTGGCCATTGGCCAATAAACAGTGCTATTAAAATTTAGCCAAGATCAGCAAAATCTAAGCAAAATGTTCAGCAGTGTCTCTGAACTGAACTTAAACCTAGTTTATCTCTCATCTTATTTTTAATCTTAAAATAAAGATTAACAGCACCTAGTTACGTAGATCTTTGTCGCAGAGAAAAGTAAATAATATGTGCTTCATTTCTCTGTCTAGATGTTGTTGATCACCTTCCTTGCTGCTGATGGCTGGTAATAATGATTAAAAAATGGAAAGTTGATTTTCAGTGTTAATTTTGTAGAGAGAACAAATGCTCTTAATGAAAGATACACACACACACACACACACACACACACACACACATTGCCACCAGGCAGTGCAGCAATTATTGTATTAGTCAAGTTGTTGAGAAGTTCTGTAGAACCAAGGGCTGTTTTTGCCTCCCCTTCTCTCTTAAAAAAAAAGCAACATTCTTTATTATTTGGCACGTTTTCTGATGTAACAATTAAAAACCTGCTTTGGGCTTCAAAACAGTTGCCAAAATCAGACACCCTTCCCCTGGGGGGGTGGGGGCTTTGATTGGCTAGGAAATAAAATCAAAGTGTTTACTTTCGAGTGTTCACCTATGCCTTGCTTGGGTTTCATGCAAGCTAACAGAAGAGTTCTAAAAGAGTGTGCTTCAACCTTGGGTCTCCAGGAATTGTTAGATTACAACACCCATCTCCCCCAGCTAGATAGTAGCTATGGAGATATGCATGCTCAATTTCAGTTTCTCATTTTTCCAATTTTAAGTTGAGTTCTCCGCATATCCACATCAGTTTTTAATTATTAAAAAAAAAAAGTCCTCATGAAAAACGCAGCATTTTAGCTAGTCAGTGTGTGTGTAGACCACAGTGGCACTATAACTATTTTCTCAGAGCCACTTGTTTAGAATACAGTGGTACCTTGGGTTACATATGCTTCAGGTTACATACGCTTCAGGTTACAGACTCCGCTAACCCAGAAATAGTGCTTCAGGTTAAGAACTTTGCCTCAGGATGAGAACAGAAATTGTGTTCCGGTGGCACAACGGCAGCAGGAGGCCCCATTAGCTAAAGTGGTGCTTCAGGTTAAGAACAGTTTCAGGTTAAGAACGGACCTCCGGAACGAATTAAGTACTTAACCTGAGGTACCACTGTAAGAATTTGCTCTCGCCACACTGAATTTTTTATTGATAAGAAAATGCATTGGAAAACAAAAATAAACAACGCCTTGCGGTGCTTGATTTATATAACACAGAACACAACCACTTTTTAATAGCGTCTCCACCCCCATCATTCTGCCCGGACGCTGAGGTCCAGCGCCGAGGGCCTTCTGGCGGTTCCCTCCGTGCGAGAAGTGAGGTTACAGGGAACCAGACAGAGGGCCTTCTTGGTAGTGGCACCCGCCCTGTGGAATGCCCTCCCAACAGATGTCAAGGAAATATCTTATCTTTAAAAGACATCTGTTTAGGGAAGTTTTTAATATTTAGTGCTGTATTGTTTTTAACGCTCGATTGGGAGCCACCCAGAGTGGCTGGGGAAACTCAGCCAGATGGGCGTGGTATAAATAAATTGTTGTTGTTGTTGTTCTTATCATCATCATTAGATCCCGGGACACCCGGAAAATATAAAACAATGCAGCTGCATAAGAGCAGGAATTATTCCCAAAATATAATTAATAAACGAGTCTTCCCTAGCCCTTTATCCGAACGGCGATTCTGCATCATAACTAGGATTGACCTCTGTATCATCTGATGCTCTTGCTCTCATTTTTTTGGGGGGGATCTATCCATATTCTGCAAATTAGATAGATGATAGAGATAGATAGATGATAGATAGATAGATAGATAGATAGATAGATGATAGATAGATAGATAGATAGATAGATAGATAGATAGAGATAGATAGATAGAGATAGATAGAGATAGATAGATAGATAGATAGATAGATATAGATAGATAGATAGATAGAGATAGATAGATAGATAGATAGATGATAGATAGATAGATAGATGACAGATAGATAGATAGATACTATAGTATGCTACACAACACTGAATGCTTAAATGTTTCTTTGATTGCCCATGAATCTCCTTTCCTGCCATACCAATGTGATGTGCCACACACCCTTTGAGAACCAGATGTAGACCATGGGTGTCCTACATGGTCTCTCCAGATGTTGTTGGACTACAGGGCCCATCAGCCCCATAGTCGATGGTCAGGAATGATGGGAATTGTAGTCCAACATCTGGAGGGTGCCATGTTTGCTGCCCCTGGTGGAGACAACACCATTGGTCCATCTTCTTCTTCTTTGGCGATCACTTGTAGCCGAGTAAGATTGTCTTCCACGAACACGGTTTTAACAGTGAGTCCGTAAGGGACTGTGGAGGCCAATTCTGGATCCACACGTCCTTCCACAGTGGGTATGTAGGTTTCTGGGCAGGAGTTGATCACGGTGAGGGTTTGCCAAGCATGCCTTCCTCTTTGCATGTTACTCCCTTGTGTCCTGAGCTTGAGCGTCTTTGAAGCCCACAACACCTTTGGTAAAGGCTGTTGCGTGGCGAGTTCCCGCCTCCCCCCATAGAAATAAAGACATAGGACACAAGAATTCGAGTTAATGGGTCAAATTAGGCCACAACTTTATTGATTACAGGAATTGAGTGGTATTGGCTTAGGCATTGGTCCTAATAGGAGTCCTGCTGAGGCACGTCAACTAGGACCTCCCCCGGAGTCACCGCATGGGGGCGTGCCGTGGGCCCACACCTCCATAGGCTTAGGACAAGGCCACGCCCCCCAGAATCCTTTACCGGACTACCCTTTATTTGGGATAAGGTGATGGCTCTCCCTCTCCCCCTTCATCTGCATAACAATAGACTGTATCCCCACCAATGCCTACCGCCAATACCGTGGAGTTGTGACAGTTTGCTACGAGGTAGGTGGAAACCAAATGGCTGGAGCCAATCTGCCAGTTGGAAAAATTCCTACCAGGGCCCTTGACGGCGACCAACCGAGGTTCATAGCAACGTCAGAGAACCTAGCCTGAAGGGTGGGAGGGGAGGGAAAACCAGGTCAGTTGCGGCGCAGGAAAGAGGGCGATCTTTGGCCGCGCCAGGCCTAAGTAGGCGAGGCCATGCCCCCCGCGCCCACCGATTGGCACGGGGTATGACGTGGCCGAGGATTCCCTGCTATCGCGTGGGGCTGGAGCCAGCCCCCGTGAGTGTGGGGAGGGGCGTGAAGCCCGCAACCCCACCTCCTCCCTAGCTCGGAAGTGGATTTCTCCAATTGGAGCACTTGCAGGACAGTGTTTCCCACTGTTTTGTCGACACTGGCAGAAGCTCTCCAGGGTTTCAGGCAGGGATTGTCTGCTGGAGACGCCAGGGATCAAACCTGGGCTGTACCACTGAGCCATGATCCTTCCGTGTGAGTAACAGCAGGTCTCAACAGTATATATTGCCTTCCTACATTCTGCACAGGATAGCGTTCAGAAACTCTTAGTCTAGCTCTGGAGGGAGTTTGCTTTGAGTGACCCTCTTGCCTTTTGAACAATGAAATGTCAGGGCCATGGAAATGTTTTCGCTTGTGCAGTCAGTTCCTTCATGCAAACAGCTGACAGGGGAAGAAAAGATTCCTGAGAAGTGGAAGGGAAACAAAACTTGGATACTGAAATGGAACCAAACTCTCCTTATTTTTCTTCCTGTGCTAACAAAGTGGGAGAAGGCTATCCCTGTCTGAGAGACATTTTTATTTTATTTTTTTCCATTAGAGAAGGAAGAGAATGTTTCTCACACTTTTACCCTCCTGCACTTATTATCCTTGCTCTGGAAACCGTTTAGGCCAGAGATGGGGGAAACCTTTTCAGCCCAAGGGCCACTTTCCCTGCTTGGCAAGTTTTCAGGGGCCGCATGCAAAAGCGATTGGGTCCCAGGACAAAAGGGGATGGAAGAATGAATGCAAAATTTCACCTTTGTATAATAGGCTAGTTAAAACACACACTCACATGCTCCAAGAGATATTCTCAGGCTAGGATGGCACATGTGCCTGATCACCTCATCTGTCTCCTGAGAAATCTCTATGTGGGATATGAAGCTACAGTTAGAACTGGATATGGAACAACTGATTGGTTCAAAATTGGGAAAGGAGTACGGCAAGGCTGTATATTGTCTCCCTGCTTATTTAACTTATATGCAGAATTCATCATGCGAAAGGCTGGGCTGGATGAATCCCAAGCCGGAATTAAGATCGCTGGAAGAAATATCAGCAACCTCAGATATGCAGATGACACAACTTTGATGGCAGAAAGTGAGGAGGAATTAAATAACCTTTTAATGAGGGTGAAAGAGGAGGGTAAGTGTTCTGGTTTGCGAAGGTTTTTTGGAAGCTGAACGTCCGACGCAGCTCCTGCAGCCAATCGGAAGCCATGCCTTGGTTTTCAAACGGTTTTGGGAGTTGAATGCACTTCTGGAACCGATTAAGTTTGAGAACCAAGGTACGACTGTACCTGTGTTTCCTCTCCTTTGGAATGAGGTCATCGCAGGCATTCCTGGAGAGATAACTGAAGCTCAGTCATAGAGCATCCCGCTTGACATGCAGGAGGTGTCATGTCCAAGCCCTGGCGTTTCCAGGTAGGCATGACAAAGAACTCGCTGCCAATCACTAGACAATACTGAGCTAGATGGACCAGTGTGACTCAGTAAAAGACAGTGTTGCTCACTTTGGTATTTATTTATTTATTTATAGCATTTCTATCTCAAGCATCCTCTGTTTTCCCCCATCCTGAAACGCCACGCCAAACCACTATGCCTTAACTGCATTTATGCTGCTAATCTTAGGTTGAATTTGGCCCAGTATTTCTGGAATCCCGTTAATCTTTAGCATTCTTTAAAATAAAATTTAAAAAAAATAGGGTCAGATTGCAACCAAATGGTAACTGATTCCTATAAAGAACTTGAACGCTTTATAGAATTACAACCCTCCTCCTGCCCAAACAAATTTGGGGTATTGCTTTCGGATTCAAGCTTTTTTACTGGAGGCATTAAAATACTTACGTCAGTCACCAAACCAAATAAAACAAGCATATTGAATGGGGTCTATTATACAGGTCGTGGGTTTTTGGTTTTTTTTAAAAAAAACTAGAAACAAATATCCCACGGGTCTGTTCTTTATTTATAAGGGTTATTTTTTGCATTTCTCATCTAAACTCATATTAAATGGGATTGTGGTTTCCACATCTGCGAGGCTGATGCCCGGCTTAAGCTGCAGCCCAAGATGAATTTGGGCACCCTCCAAAATGCTAAATGGGAAACACACAGCTCAACTGCGGCGATCTTAAAAGACCTAAGAAGCCAACTGGAAATCCAACCAGAGCATACAAAGGGCCGGCAACCTTTTTTTTTACATCTGGCAACACAGTTTGAATGTTGAGAAAGAGCACCAGTCACAAAATGGCTGCCACAATGGGTGTGGCCTAGCACAAAATGGCTGCCGCCTCCGGAAGAACAGAAAAAGAAACTTTTCCCACTTGGCTCGCATTGGTTCTGCCCACCGTCCGACCTAGTGAAAGGGATGCACATTGCTAGGGTCGCATCTACACAAAAGTTTGAGGAGGAGATGCTCAGGGAAATTGAAGCAATAATGATGCAAAACGTCTTCAGGTGTCCAGAGTTGGCATTCCTTGACCTTTCTTTGGGAGATAATGCAGATCTGCACTCCAATTCCTGTTTTGAACCATTATTGCTAGCAGCAAGACCAGTGATAGCTGGATACTGGACGCTATTGCAGAGTGCCACGCTGACTTCGTGGTCCAAGAAATATTGGCCACTAGCATTAACAGAAAAGCTAACCAATAAAAGAAAAATACCAAAGGAAATGGAAACAAATGACACATTTTCAGTAGACTGGTACCCCTTTATTACGTACACAGCAATAGGGGAGAATGGTCGGTCCCCCTCACATTACATAATTTTTTAGCTGGTAGGATTGTATGCTGCAGCCAATGTTTTCACATAACAGGATAATAATTAATAATAATAATAATAATAATTTATTATTTATACCCCGCCCATCTGGCTGGGCCTCCCCAGCCACTCTGGGCGGCTTCCATAAAAACCAAAAATACAATAAAATATCACACGTTAAAAACTTCCCTGAACAGGGCTGCCTTAAGATGTCTTCTGAATGTCAGGTAGTTGTTTATCGCTTTGACATCTGCTGGAAGGGCGTTCCACAGGGCGGGCGCCACTACCGAGAAGGCCCTCTGCCTGGTTCCCTGTAGCTTTGCTTCTCGCAATGAGGGAACCGCCAGAAGGCCCTCGGCGCTGGACCTCAGCGTCCGGGCAGAATGATGGGGGTGGAGACGCTCCTTCAGGTATACTGGACCGAGGCCGTTTAGGGCTTTAAAGGTCAGCACCAACACTTTGAATTGTGCTCGGAAACGTACTGGGAGCCAATGTAGGTCTTTCAAGACCGGTGTTATATGGTCTCGGCGGCCGCCCCCAGTCACCAGTCTAGCTGCCGCATTCTGGATTAGTTGTAGTTTCCGAGTCACCTTCAAAGGTAGCCCCACGTAGAGTGCATTGCAGTAGTCCAAGCGGGAGATAACCAGAGCATGCACCACTCTGGCGAGACAGTCCGCAGGCAGATAGGGTCTCAGCCTACGTACCAGATGGAGCTGGTAAACAGCTGCCCTGGACACAGATTTGACCTGTGCCTCCATGGACAGCTGTGAGTCCAAAATGACTCCCAGGCTGCGCACCTGGTCCTTCAGGGGCACAGTTACCCCATTCAGGACCAGGGAATCCTCCACACCTGCCCGCTTCCTGTCCCCCCAAAACAGTACTTCTGTCTTGTCAAGATTCAACCTCAATCTGTTAGCCGCCATCCATCCTCCAACCGCTTCCAGACACTCACACAGGACCTTCACCGCCCTCACTGGTTCTGATTTAAAAGAGAGGTAGAGCTGGGTATCATCCGCATACTGATGAACACCCAGCCCAAACCTCCTGATGATCTCTCCCAGTGGCTGCATGTAAATGTTGAAAAGCATGGGGGAGAGGACAGAACCCTGAGGCACCCCACAAGTGAGAGCCCAGGGGTCTGAACACTCATCCCCCACCACCACTTTCTGAACACGGCCCAGGAGGAAGGAGCGGAACCACTGTATGACAGTGCCTCCAGCTCCCAGCCCCTGAAGACGGTCCAGAAGGATGTTATGGTCGATGGTATCAAACGCCGCTGAGAGATCCAGCAGAACTAGGAAACAGCTCTCACCTTTGTCCCTAGCCCGCCGGAGATCATCAACCAGTGCGACCAAGGCAGTTTCAGTCCCATGATGAGGCCTGAATCCCGACTGGAAGGGATCCAAATGGTCCGCTTCTTCCAGGCGTGCCTGGAGTTGTTCGGCAACCGCTCGCTCAATCACCTTGCCCAAGAATGGAAGATTTGAGACTGGGCGATAGTTGGCCATCGTGGCTGCATCTAAAGATGGTTTTTTAAGAAGCGGTTTAATAACCGCCTCTTTCAGCGGGTCTGGGAAGGCTCCCTCACGGAGGGAAGCATTCACCACCCCACGAAGCCCATCGCCCAGTCCTTCCCGGCTAGCTTTTATAAGCCAGGATGGGCAAGGATCCAGGAGACAGGTGGTTGGTTTCACTCGTCCAAGCAGCCTGTCCACATCCTCGGAGGTAACAGATTGGAATTGATCCCACTCAACTTGACTAGACAGAACTCTAGCACTCTCCCGCCCCGGCCCTGCTCCCACGGTGGAGTCTACTTCTTCCCGAATCTGAGCGATTTTATCTGCAAAAAACTTTGCAAAATCATTGCAGGAGAACATGTGGCCCGTACTGGGCCCTGATGTTGCAGGTGGTTCCGCTAATTTGTGAACCACCTGAAAAAGTCTCCTGCTGCTGTTTTCTGCAGATGCAATAGAGGCGGCGAAGAAATTCTTCTTCGCCGTCGCTATCGCCACTTGGTAGGCTCGACGTTGAGCTCTAACCTGTGTCCGGTCAGATTCGGAATGAGTTATCCGCCACCGGCGCTCTAGCCGTCTCAACGATTGTTTCATTGCCCTCAGATCCGTGGAAAACCACGGGGCTGTCCGGGCTCCATGCAATCGGAGAGGGCGCTTCGGAGCCAAACAGTCAATAGCCCTGGTTAGCTCCACATTCCAGCGGGCCACCAGGGAATCAGCTGAAAGGCCATCAACATGGGATAAAGCATCCCCTACCACTCTCTGGAAACCATTTGGATCCATTAAGTGGCGGGGGCGGACCATCCGAATTGGTCCCACCTCCCTGCAGAGGGGATGGGTCGCAGAGAAGTCCAGTTGCACCAGGAAGTGATCTGACCATGGCACTTCTTTCGTTTCACTTTTACTTAGTGTCAGATCACCAACATCCATAGAGGTAAACACCAGGTCCAAGGCATGTCCACGGCTATGGGTTGGGCCAGACTTATTCAGGGACAGCCCCATGGAGGCCATGCTTTCCACGAAGTCCCGAGCGGCCCCTTGTAAGGTCGTGTCGGCATGGATGTTAAAATCCCCTAGGACGACCAAGCTAGGTGTCTCCAGGAGAACATCCGCCACGACCTGAAGCAGCTCAGGCAGGGAATCCTTGGTGCAGCGGGGAGGTCGGTACACCAAAAGGAATCCTGTACTGCCCCTATTGCCCAACTTCCAGAACATGCACTCGGAAAACTGGGTCTTCCCAATAGGACGCCTGGTGCAAACTAATGACTTCCTAAAAATCACTGCAACCCCCCCTCCCCGCCCACATGACCTGGGTTGCTGTGCGTAAGAGAAACCTGGTGGACAAGCAGCGGCAAGGACAGGCCCATCTGCTTCATCCAACCAAGTCTCTGTTACACATGCCAGGTCAATTCCTCCATCCATGATCAAGTCATGGATGGCAGTGGTCTTATGAATCATTGACCTGGCATTGCACAGCAGCACCTTCAGGTCATGTGGGTATCCCTTGCTGATTCTAGTATCCATCCGGTCAAGACCAGACCCGGAGGCAGGAATAGCCCTCAGACAACGACTAAACCTGCCCCCTCTGTAATGACATGGTCTAGTCTTAGCGTAACTCCTCCTCCTACCCGTGATCACTGAGATCGGTTGTCCTGTGGAACCTGCCCCAGCCATTTTGTGGGCTGGGGCCCACTCCCCGGCAGCCCTGACCCCTCCCCCTAACAACAAAATAACACCTTAAACAAACAAAGAAACCCAATAAAACAATACAAACAAAAAAAGTAAAAATTACAAAAACATCAAAATAAAAAATAATTCCCCAAGCCCAACCAAACATCCATCCCACCCCCACCCCCCACATACAAAAAATCCAAAAGAATTTTTGTTAAAAACATTTAAAAAACACTCTGTGCCCCTCCGGCAGTAACAACTGTCCTAGTGAGGCCTGTCAGGCCCCGCCCTAGGCCAGGTGGTAAGTGGCAAGAGCAGGGCCCTCAGGCACTCACTCAGGGGAGTCCTCCTGGGCAGCGGCAGCAAGCAGCAAGCAGTCCTTGTGAGGCTTCAGGCCCCGCCCCAGGCCAGATGGTAAGTGGCAAGAGCAGGGCCCTCAGGCACTCACTCAGGGGAGTCCTCCTGGGCAGCGGCAGCAAGCAGCAAGCAGTCCTTGTGAGGCTTCAGGCCCCGCCCCAGGCCAGATGGTAAGTGGCAAGAGCAGGGCCCTCAGGCACTCACTCAGGGGAGTCCTCCTGGGCAGCGGCAGCAAGCAGCAAGCAGTCCTTGTGAGGCTTCAGGCCCCGCCCCAGGCCAGATGGTAAGTGGCAAGAGCAGGGCCCTCAGGCACTCACTCAGGGGAGTCCTCCTGGGCAGCCAAGGAAGCATGTTGTGAGATTTATCTCCTGAGAGTAATCCAGATTCATGTCTCCTGTGGTGGGGTAGGATGATTTAAAATAAAAAATAAAAATACATACTATATGTGTCTCTGTGTGTGTCTGTCATTAATCGTTGTAAGAAGCTGTGCCTTTCCCCCCTTTTCTACTGAATTTCATTGCTGAGTGACAGTCGTAAACAATTCCTTCCACAAATGAATAAAGGTAGGTGGACACAAACAGGTCTGAAAATGCTTCCGAGTCGATATTCAGCAACTCCTCTCAGACTGGATCCCAACCCAAAGAGTTGAAGATGTGACGGGAAGATTTTTCACCTTTGTTCTTGTCTCTTGGCAATTGCCAAGGAGTAAGTTATGCCTCTGAGAGGCCTGGCTGTGAGCTACATTCAGTGCCAGATTCACGTATAAGCTAAACAAGCTATAGCTTAGGGCCCCACTCTCTTGGGGCCCCCCAAAAAAATTAAAGGAAAAAACACCTGAATGTACATTTCCAAAATATAAGATAAAAAACAAATAAAATAAAACCTACATACAGCAACAGTGTTTTGTGATGTGCAGGCTCCTATGATGGAAGTAATGGGCCCCGCCTGCTAGCCTGCTCCCTAAAATATCACTGGTTTGCTCATTTCTATATATAGGGTGCCTACATTCTGCATGGACTGGTTGCAGGGCAACATGTGCAAATGGCTTTAGATACCCATTAGGTCCATAAATTACCATATCGCATATATTCAACACACAAAAACAGCAACAATTTGGTGTTGACAAAGGACAGCTGGATATATATAGGACCCCATTACCTTCAGTACATGGATAGACAAACTAAGGCCTGGGGGCTGGATCCGGCCCAATTGCCTTCTAAATCCGGCCCGCAGACGGTCTGGAAATCAGTGTGTTTTTATGTGAGTAGAATGTGTCTTTTTATTTAAAATGCATCTCTGGGTTATATGTGGGGCATAGGAATTCGTTCATTCCCCCCCACCCAAATATAGTCCGGCCCCCCACAAGGTCCGAGGGACAGTGGACCGGCCCCCTGCTGAAAAAGTTTGCTGACCCTTGCCTCAGTAGCTTAGGGCCTCATCAAACCTAAATCTGGCCCTGGCTACATTGGTTCCAATCCCCAACCTCAGTGCAGGAGTCTGTAGCCAGAAAGATTGGCTCCTGAAATATACTTGGAGTCGAGTGTGGATTTCATGCTCTTTACTCAGCTCATAGTAGTGAGGAATGGAAGTTCCCCCAGAATGTCTGCTTTATATACATTATTTACACAATGGTCCCCACGTGATTGGCTAATTCCGGGATTCTCCTGTAGGCCAATCAGGTTGGGGATTCACTTCCACCTGGAGCTGGATTGGGTGGCTCCTGTGGACCAATCAGACTGCTGCATTCTGGATCCTACTGTTCTAGAACCAATCAGACTGCTGCATTTTGGATCCTATTCAACTCAGTACATAACAGCTCCCTTCATTGTACAGATCTGGCTGTGCTTTTCATGTGCTGAGCTATAACACACCACCAGCCTCTGGTCTACCTAGAGCCCAGCATGCAAAGTCCTTTCTTCATCAAATTAACCTAGATACAAGCAAGATGCATTAAAGGAAATGACAATTCATGTCGCAGCAGAGATCTCCTGCTCCTCCCCACCCAAGTCCAAACAATGATCTCTAAAGCCTAACTCAACCCTTTTCTACTCTGCCCCCACCCCACAAAACAGTAATTATGATGTCTTCCTCTAGAGCAGGTTTGATCCTGACACACGAATGACGCACCGTTGTGCCATTAAAAACATGTTCTTTCAGATTACAGTGGCATCGTTTGAAAAGGGATGATTCAGGCGGTGTTAGAAAATCGCTCACGCACCGATGTGCAACACGGCCGATGCTGTGATGACAAGTAATTCTCTGGTCCTTTCAGTCTCATTTGGCACTGCGGGAAGTTCAGAAGAACCTGAGGAGAGACAGTTTTGGAAGCTGCAGCGTCCTGCTGCAGAGCTGTGGGGCAGGGGCCGGGGGGGGGGGGGCCCTGAGAACCGGGTTCCCTTGGGGCCACATACAAGTGGCCAGGGCCGTCTTAAGCATATCCGGCGCTGTGGTACAAAGATCCCTCCAGCGTCCCACTCCCCGTTTCCCAGAGTAATAATAATAATAATAATAATAATAACAATAATAATAATAATTTGTTATTTATACCCCACCCATCTGGCTGGATTTCCTCAGCCACTCTGGGCAGCTTCCAACAAAGTATTAAAATACAGTGGTCTGTTAAACATTAAAAGCTTCCCTAAAGAGGGCAGCCTTCAGATGTCTTCTAAAAGTCTGGTAGTTGTTGTTCTCTTTGACATCTGGTGGGAGGGCGTTCCACAGGGCGGGTGCCACTACCGAGAAGGCCCTCTGCCTGGTTCCCTGTAACTTGGCTTCTCACAGTGAGGGAACTGCCAGAAGGCCCTTGGTGCTGGACCTCAGTGTCTGGGCAGAATGATGGGGGTGGAGAAGCTCCTTCAGGTATACTGGGCCGAAGCCATTTAGGGCTTTAAAGGTCAGCACCAACACTTTGAATTGTGCCACTCCCAGTCACCAGTCAACCTTTTACCAAGCCTCTGCAGGGATCGCTGTCCTCCCGCCGGGGCTTGGGAGGCAAGCTGAACGCCCGCCAGCCATATGGTTGACGGGGTGCAGCTGATTGGTGTGCAGGAGAGAAAAGGGAGGCCACTGGCAAAGCGGCACAGCTCCCCCACTCGCTGGGGTGCCCCTGAGAGGCTATCGCCCTGGCGCAACACACAAGTAAACCCAATGGGAAAGACAGCTCTACAAGTAGCAGTGGGCTCAGATACAAAAAATGGGTGGGGCAGCTCATGCAAATTTTATTTTTGCACAGTAGGCTGTTTTCTACACACAACTCATTCATTCCCTCTGTAGGCAAGAATAGCACGGTTCAGATATTCCAACAATTGAGGAACGGCAGCAGAAAGTATTGGAGTATGTGGAAATAGCAAGGCTAACTGGAAGAATTCGACAGCAGGACAATGAGAAATTCCAAAAAGAATCATCCAAATTTATGGTATACTTGGAGAAAACTGTATATAAATAAAGACACTCACGGGACTAAAATAAAACTCATACCCTCTGAAGGTGGTAAAAGTAAAGGTAAAGGGACCCCTGACCATTAGGTCCAGTCGCAGACGACTCTGGGGTTGCGGTGCTCATCTCGCTTTATTGGCCAAGGGAGCCGGCGTACAGCTTCCGGGTCATGTGGCCAACATGACTAAGCCGCTTCTGGCGAACCAGAGCAGCGCACGGAAACGCCGTTTACCTTCCCGCCGGAGTGGTACCTATTTATCTACTTGCACTTTGACGTGCTTTCGAACTGCTAGGTTGGCAGGAGCAGGGACCAAGCAACGGGAGCTCACCCCGTCGCGGGGATTTGAACCGCCAACCTTCTGATCGGCAAGTCCTAGGCTCTGTGGTTTAACCCACAGCGCCACCCGCATCCCCAGAAAGTGGTAGACTCTGCTTCATTTGGAGGTCTTAAAGCAGAGGTAGGATGGCCATCTGTCATGGGTGCTTTAGCTGAGATTCCTGCATTGCAGGGGGTTGGACTAGATGACCCTCAGGGTCCCTTCCAACCAAATAATTCTGTTATTCTATAACCCTCTCCTAATATTTCTTTCCTACTGCAATTTCCACCCATTGCTGTTAGTTCTACCCCACGCATTTCCTTTGACCATGGTAACTTGCTTCAAAAGACCACTAAAGGCTTCATTATTATTTTTGAAGTTTGTCCTTGCAAGAATTTATTGCTGCCGCGACACTTACATTGCCTCTGACATTGCCTCTGCTGATCTGGGGCACCTTGTCCTCAGTTCACAATTTTTATTTTTAAAAAGGAGGGCTTGTTGTCAGTACGGCAAGATAGCGGCAAATGTTTTCACAGGCACGGTGACGGGGGCTTTTTCTTTATCACAAAAGGGAGACTTGCCATCCACTCTGCGGCGGAGGAGACCCAGAGGAGGAGTGGGACGAGAGAAACTTTCAGATTTCAAGGCTACTTAAAAAGCATTATTCAGAATAGCAGCTTGCAAGGCCCGCCAAAGGAGACAAGCCAATAAAATTCAAAATAGTAAGCGTGAATTGCACATTCATTCAAAATCCAGTTAAAACAATTGAGTCTAATGAATTAAACAAAACTATTTATAAAAATCGCCTGTAATTGGGGTCTTTATCTTGAAGTGGAAGACAGGAGTGCCTGGCGTGCTCTGGTCCATGGGATCACGAAGAGTCGGACACGACTAAACAACAACAAATTTATAAAAACTGATACCAGTTTTTCTAACGGAGAGCCATTGACACCTCCAGCACCCCCCTTGCCTCAGTGCCCCCCCAAGGTAATTCTACCCACCCCAAGGGGGGCTACTGGGAACCATTGTCCTAACCACTACACCACACTGTTGTGTCAATGTGGTTCAGGAAGGCTGGTGTTGATTCTTTAACTGTTGGCAACCGCATGTTAATCTTTTTTTGTAAACTGAATATTTGTTTGTGACGTTATGTTTCAGGATGCTTGTGCAGAAACAGCCTGAGATGACTATCAAGTCATTCTTATCAAACCTAAATTGCCTCTAGCGCTCTGGCAGGAAAACAACAATGTACATTGGTTGTAAATAATGAGAAAAACAATTGTTCGACAACACGAGAGTCTGGCCCCTCCCCATTACAGTGACTTTGATGGTTCAGATCTCATCTGCACTGTGCATTTAAAGCAGAGAATTCTGGGAACTGTAGTTTATTAAGGGTGCTGAGACTCGTAAGGAGACCCCCCCTTCCCCTCGCAAAGTTACAATTCCCAGGCATTTTGGCGATCCCGAGACATTTGGGTGGCTGAGGCAGACCACAAAATGGCACCCCCACTGTTAAGTTGTGGGTGAACATATCAGACGACACAGCGATTCTTCAGACAGCGCTTGTTTATTCACAGGCCAGAACAGAACAGAACTGAAGGGTTCAGCCAACCTGCTTATATAGAGCTCAACTACAAAGCAACAGTAACAACCTTCTGTGACTATTCAATCATGAACGTCACTTTCAGTTCCTTATTTGCATATGTGGACCTGAGTGAAAACTATCTACAGTATCCCCCTGCTGGCCCAGGGTGAGAACTTCAGTACATAACACCCACCACCACCAGGGAAGGGGTGAAGGAAGATCTACATTGGAAACTGGGGGTGGGAATCAAAGGCCGTGGCGGAGGGGAAAGGGGTGCACTCTGAATCTCACTGGGCACATGCAGACCCCAGGAGACCCCAGAGGGAACACCTACCATTTCCTCCCTTCCTAGGGTGAGAGATGACTGTAGAGGCATGGGGGGTGGGTGCTGCTGCTGAGGAGATGGCAGATTTGGACTCCAAAGTTTTTGCCAGAGCCATCGCTGCTACCACAGCAGCAGCAGCTGGCGATGCATTCCTTCTGTTGCCCGTGTGGATCCTGCCACCCGAGGCGGTCGCTTCACCATGCCTCCTGGGTGGGTCGGCCCTCATCCCAGTGTTATAAGAAAAAACTGCTCCTTTTCCCTTATAGGGTGTCCAAGAGCACGTGTAGAGTCCTTAAGTAGGTCACCTATCAGGAGGAGAAAATAACAGAGGCCAACCAGAGAATACAGTGGACGCTTGGGTTGCGAACGTGATCCGTGCAGGATGCACGTTCGCAACCCACAGCATTCGCAACCTGCGTCTGCGCATGCGTAGGTTGTGATTCGGCGCTTCTGCGCATGCGCAACCACCAAAACCTGGAAATAACCCGTTCCGGTACTTCCGTGTTTCGGTCCAGTCGTGGCCAACTCTGGCGTTGAAGCGCTCATCTCGCTTTATTGGCCGAGGGAGCCGGCGTACAGCTTCCGGGTCATGTGGCCGGCATGACTAAGTCACTTCTGGCGAACCAGAGCAGCACACGGAAACGCCATTTACCTTCCCGCTGGAGCGGCACCTATTTATCTACTTGCACTTTGACGTCCTTTTAAACTGCTAGGTTGGCAGGAGCAGGGACCGAACAATGGGAGCTCACCCTGTCGCGGGGATTTGAACCGCCAACCTTCTGATCGGCAACCCCTAGGCTCTGTGGTTTAACCCACAGGGCCACCTGCGTCCCTCACCTATCTACGTAGCTGTCAACTTTTCCCTTTTCTTGTGAGGAATCCTATTCGGAATAAGGGAATTTCCCTTTAAAAAAGGGGAAAGTTGACAGCTATGCCTCTCTATCTGTCTATCATCTATCTATCTATCTATCTATCCCACCATGAATGTAAAACAGCAGCCTCCCCAACACAATGGGGGTGGGGAGTCCAAACAGGTGTCACTGGTGTTGTCAGAAAATGAGAGATGGCCTTTGGTTGCCCCATTTGCTCAATGAATGGTTTCCTGCTCTTTTCTCAGTCAATTCCACCTCCCTGCCTGAAAAACACAACAGTGATAGAAAGAATGAAGTAAGTCTGGTGAGATTCCCAAAACCGCTGCATTTAAGAGCAATGCCTTCCGGATTATCTCGAAAGCTCCTCTGCCAACAGCATACGGGAATTATTACCAACCTCTCTAAGGAAAAGGCCTGGGTTTCCTGACATTCTCAGCTGTGGTTACGCAGTTTCCCTTAGCGTGAGGTTGGAAGGGGAAAAAGATACACTTCCTTTCTCTCTTTGGAGCAAATACATTAACAAGAGTCATTAGGAAGAGCTGCTTTCAAGGCTGAGGCTGGACTGCTTTACCCCTGTTGGCAACACCTATTTTTCTTATTATATATATATTTTAAATATATCACTTAACAAGACCAATTCAAAAGTTAACAGAAAGCCAACTGAGGTTTCATCAGAAGCAACACTCTCTTGGATGTTTGTGCAAGTGGAACATCAACAGGCGCTTCGTGAACCCCCTGAGGCGCTGGGGCAAAGTTCTGCCAGAGTAGATGTGCCCCTGGAACTCCTTGCCACTGGGGCCTGATCCATAGCTGTCAACTTTTCCCTTTTTTTAAGGGAAATTCCCTTATTCCGAATAGGATTCCTCGCAATAAAAGGGAAAAGTTGACAGCTATGGATCAGGCCACGATCTCACCGAAGCCACCTGACACGAGAAGGAGTAGCCAGGAATTCCCCCGGCCTGTTGCCTCTGCTCTGTATAGCCTGAGGGCCAAATTCTCATATGGCCAGCCTTCTGAGGGCCATGTGCCATTGGAGGACGGGGCCAGAGGCGAAAATGAGAAGAAGAGCAAGTGTCAGTTTTATAGAGGGGGTGTGGGAGAAGTCCCAAGGGCCACATAGAGAGGTCTAGAGGACCACATTTGGCCCTCACGTCTGAGGTTCCTCACGCCTGCTTTGACGGAAGAGCTTTTCTGGCAGATCCAAGCACATTGGGCTTGCCGAGAGACCTTTCATTGAAACAGGCGTTTTCCTCCTGGATGCTGGTTTTGGCAAGCTGCAATCTACCTGTATCTACCCAGTGAACAATGCAGAGCGCCCTGTTTGAACAAGACCAGTCTCCCTTTCCACTCCTCCCCGAGGGAAGATCTCCCCCACCCTCTCTCAATTCCGACTGATGCAATCAAATTCTGCAAAATTGCCTCCTGCAACCTCCGTCCCAGCCAGCCCTCTCGGGAATGAGGTTTAATTTTCCACACGGAGGCCGACAGATGCTGGCATGTGCTGGATCTTGTCTGTCGGAAGCAGGCCTGGCAGCGCCTGTGGGATTCCGACGGCCCACTTTGCATGCGCAAAACAACAACATCCCCACAGCGAGGATCCTGATTGACAACGAAGGCAGGGAAAGGAAGGAGGGAACCTGGCCAACCATTCTAGTTCGGGCCAATAAAATGTTTCATTCCTCAACCAAGGATCTTGAAACCATGGATAGGGAATACAGTCGTACCTCGGGTTACATACGCTTCAGGTTACAGACTCCACTAACCCAGAAATAGTACCTCGGGTTAAGAACTTTGCTTCAGGATGAGAACAGAAATCGTGCTCCGGTGGCGCAGCAGCAGCAGGAGGCCCCATTAGCTAAAGTGGTGCTTCAGGTTAAGAACAGTTTCAGGTTAAGAACGGACCTCCGGAACGAATTAAGTACTTAACCCGAGGTACCACTGTACGTTTGTTTGAGACAGGGCTGGGCTGCTGCTTTTGAATTATGGTGCTGGAGGAGACTCTTGAGAGTCCCATGGACTGCAAGAAGAACAAACCTATCCATCCTTAAGGAAATCAGCCCTGAGTGCTCACTGGAAGGACAGATCCTGAAGCTGAGGCTCCAATACTTTGGCCACCTCATGAGAAGAGAAGACTCCCTGGAAAAGACCCTGATGTTGGGAAAGATGGAGGGCACAAGGAGAAGGGAACGACAGAGGACGAGGTGGTTGGACAGTGTTCTTGAAGCTACCAGCATGAGTTTGACCAAACTGCGGGAGGCAGTGGAAGACAGGAGTCCCTGGTGTGCTCTGGTCCATGGGGTCACAAAGAGTCGGACACGACTAAACGACTAAACAACAACAACAACCACTGTACGTTTGTTTGGGACAGGGCTGGGGAAGCCCTGGCTCTTTCGCTGCTGGTAGGCTCCAGTTTCCATCATCCCTGGCCATTCACCACGCCGGCTGGGGATGAGGGGAGCTGTAGTTCAACAGTGTCTGGAGAGCCAAGGATTCTCCATTTGTGGTCTGGAGCTTGTGATGTACCGTATTTTTCGCTCCATAAGACACACTTTTTTCCTCCTAAAAAGTAAGGGGAAATGTCTGTGCGTCTTATGGAGCAAATGTGTGGTCAGTCACTGGCTCCCTTTCCAGCTCAGGCCTCCATTGTTGAATGTTCTGCAGACGGAGGCTGTTTGTTTCCCCAGCGATATGTGACTGGATGATTAGATTATCTGTCTGGAAACTGTAGAAATGGCTCCCGTTCCTTTCCTAAAGAAGCTGCAGAACTGTGAGTTGAACCCCATAAAAACAGGATTTTTCCCTTTGCAAAGTAAGCTCAACAACTCTGAGCTGATCCTCAAAAAAAGGGGCTTTTCACCTTTGCAAAAGAAGCTGCCAAACTTTGAGCGGATCGCAAAAAACCGAGGCTTTCCCCCTTTTCTCCTCTAAAAACTAGGTGCGTCTTATGGAGCGAAAAATACAGTAATATTGCCAAATACTCAAATGGGCAGTGAAGCGTTTACCCAGGGATGGAGAGCCTCAGGCCAAATGTGGCCTTGTCAGGGACTGGGCAGAGGAGGAATGCATGGAGACCCCCTCCGCAGCCTGACCCGTCGAGAGAAGGAGGAGGAGACAGTTCAGAAATACAACAGGGGCTTGAGGGAGGTCACAGCTCAAAGGCAGATGAGGGGGAAAGCTGGGAAATAATGGGAGAGGAGGAAGAAACAGTACCAGAGCAGGGACAGCTGACGGACACAGTGTCTTTAGAAAGCATTCCAGACCCTTGGACTCCAGGGCTGCAGCACTGCTGTGAGGGACAAGCCCCTCTTGAAATAGCCATGCTGTAAGAACTGACTCCCTCCATGCAGACTGAAGGTGTTGTGGTTGTTTAGTCGTTTAGTCGTGTCTGACTCTTCGTGACCCCATGGAGCAGAGCACGCCAGGCACTCCTGCCTTCCACTGCCTCCCGCAGTTTGGTCAAACTCATATTGGTTGAAGAAGAAGAGAAGAAGAGTTTGGATTTGATATCCCGCCTTTCACTCCCCTTCAGGAGTCTCAAAGCGGCTAACATTCTCCTTTCCCTTCCTCCCCCACAACAAACACTCTGTGAGGTGAGTGGGGCTGAGATACTTCAAAGAAGTGTGACTGGCCCAAGGGCAGCACAGGAAATGTTGGGGGAAGGAAAGCACATGGGAAGAGATAGGCATGCAAGAGTGATCGCAAACACCTCTCAGTTCCGAACCATGTTCTATATACGGAGGGTTGCATCCAATCTTCTCTGTCTGCTAGCACGAGGGTGAGATTTAATATTGCATTGCAGAGGAATCCAAATGCAACAGTTGCCCTAGCAGAAATTGTGCTATCTGTCATGCAACAAAGGGCAACCTTCTACATGCTTTGACGCTGAACTGCAGCCCTTCCTCTACTAAGAAGCTGCCTTATTTTGAGTTAGACGATTGGACCACTCAATTGTTAACCTCAACCAGCAGGAGCTCTCTGAGATTTCAGGCAAGGAGCCATTCCCAAGTCTTCCCTGGCGATTCCAGAGACTGAAGCTGGGATTGTTCGCCTGCAGAATGCATTCTCTACCACTGAGATATGTGACTCTTTTTTCTATCTACTGTTGTTTAGTTGTTTAGTCGTGTCCGACTCTTCGTAACCCCCTGGACCAGAGCACGCCAGGCACTCCTGTCTTCCACTGCCTCCTGCAGTTTAGTCAAACTCATGTTAGTAGCATCGAGAACACTGTCCAACCATCTCGTCCTCTGTCGTCCCCTTCTCCTTGTGCCCTCTATCTTTCCCAACATCAGGGTCTTTTCCAGGGAGTCTTCTCTTCTCATGAGGTGGCCAAAGTATTGGAGCTTCCTGCAGCCAATCAGAAGCCGCGCCTTGGTTTCTGAACGTTCTGGAAGTCGAACGGACTTCTGGAATGGATTCCGTTTGACTTCTGAGATGCCACTGTAATAATAATAACAATAAATTTATGCATTGTTTTTGGAAAGGGTGAACCGAATTGATTTCCTTCCCCATCGCAGGGTATGGAAGAGCCCTTACAGCCACCTGCTGGAAAACCTGGTGACCGGAGGGAGCCGAACGATATGCATTTATGCCAGCTCCCCATTGCTGAGTGTGTGTGTGTGTGTGTGTGTACCATAACTGCCTCATTCCTAATGTAGCTCTGTGCTGCCGTCTCTCTGACATGTCTTAAGGGTTCCCTGTCAGACTCATCAGAGAGCAGCTCATGTTCTTTTGTTCCCCAACATGCAGGGTCCCATCCGCGTCTAGCAGAGCACCGGTAGGCTGAGCCGATGTTTTCTTAAGGTGTACACGAGATTAAAAGCTGTTCAGTTGGATGCCTAATACCACAACATGGCCCGGCCCTTTGTAGTTTGCGTGTTCTCCACGGCAAAACGGAGCGACACGAGTTTCGAGAAAGGCGCTGAAGGGGATGTCTCGCGCGCCCCATCAAACCTCGATGTTAGGGGATTAGACCTAAGAATAGCTGACAATATTGACTCAGAGTGGCACAATGGAGACATAATTAGCAGCTTGACGTTTGGCGGACAGAAAGACTCAAAGTTTCTATGGCTGCTCAAGTAATTACATCAACATCTTCCCTGGCTGGCTCCCCACCCCCACCCCACTTCTAATTGTCGATATCTCAAGACGAACAGGTTGGATCCTGCTGAGTTCAGAGTAGGCCCATTGGGATTTAGTGGATCCCAGTTAGGCATGTCTATTTATGGTCAATAGGTCTACTCTGAGTAGGACCAGCATTGGCTACAAGCTCCTTCCCTCCATTTCCTTGAGTTCTTAAAAAAAAAAATTTGCAAATCTAACTTTAAAAAGACAATAAAAATAGTGTATCCATAAGACTAACAGTAGCCACCACCCTGCAATCATCAGAACACAATCTGAAGGTAGGAGTCACCAGTACATACATTTTAACTTAAATGTGTAAGTTTTGTATTTATTTCAAACATTTTATACTTTGATTGTTAAAAATAAAACCTCAAAGTGGTTTACCAAAAGAATAAAACAATGGAATTATCGATAAGCGTTAATGTATCATTTGTGGGCTACAACAACAGCCAATATTTGTCCATTTGTTTTATAAAATTTATACACCGCTTGCTTGTAGAAAAACCTCAATGTGGTTTACAAAAATGGTAAAAACCATGAAATAATCGCTAAAAGATTTACAACCGTTAATTTGAAAACATACGGAAGGTTAAAATGCAGTAAAATAGACTAAAACAAATTAAAACTCCTACAAACTTTCTAAACATCTGGGTAAAAGGTAAAGGTAAAGGAACCCCTGACCATTAGGTCCAGTCGTGAACAACTCTGGGGTTGCGACGCTCATCTCGCTTTATTGGCCGAGGGAGCCAGTCATGTGGCCAGCATGACTAAGCCGCTTCTGGCGAACCAGAGCAGCGCACGGAAATGCCGTTTACCTTCCCACCGGAGCGGTACCTATTTATCTACTTGCACTTTGACATGCTTTCGAACTGCTAGGTGGGCAGGAGAAGAGACCGAGCAACGGGAGCTTACCCCGTCACGGGGATTTGAACCGCCGACCTTCTGATTGGCAAGTCCTAGGCTCTGTGGTTTAACCCACAGCGCCACTTGTCTAAATAAGAATGTGTTTCACAGGCACCGAAAGGAATAGTGAAGGAGCCTGGCTGATATCAATAAGCAGGGAGTTCCATAGTGCCAGTGCTGCCACATTAAATGATAGAGTTCTTACAGATGCGATTGTGGGTATTATTATGTGGCACTTGTAAAACTGATTGTATTAGCTGGATTGGTTTCCATTCTAGGCATGAGGTGAATCAGCAATTTTTACTTCTCCAACATCTTTACTGCTGACTGCCACCCTCAAGAATCTGCCGCCTGAGGCAGGTGCCTTATAGTAGAGCCAGCCTTGCTGAAAAAGGGTTTTTTTCCGGCTTTGTTTCTAGGCTAAAAAGCTGTACTCGGTCAAGAGAAACCCTGGATACAATAAAAATCATTTAAAAAAAAAAAAAAGAGAGAAACCCTGGATAATTTGACTGATGTGGTCTCACTCCTGGGTTTTTATTTTTTTAAAAAAGAGCTTTATATTTGATAGGATTCGAGACGTTCTCCATTGCGCAGACTTTCTCCCGCCTCCGCTTTTTCACGCTTGAGGAGAAACCAGGCCCAGCCTTGACAGGTGGCAAGTCTGCCTGCGAAGCAGAGAGCCCGGCTTGTATGCTTTTCCGTGGCAGGGTTTTGAAAGGAAGATCAAAGCCAGGGAAAGTGTTTCTGTACAAATAACGCGGATAACTGTAAAGTAAGCACTGGAGAGAAAGCATCACATTTCAAATGCGGCAACTGCCTCAATTAAGCTGAGGTGGGTGGATCTGGTTGCCGGCCTCTCGCTGTCTCCGCTCCTTTCCCCGCATTTTTGGATGACGGTACAAGTCTCCGTTCAGCAGAGCATGAACCTCCATCCATCTCTGTTCGTCAAATGTGGGGTTTAGCCCCACGGAGGTATGCAAGTCATGCCAAGGGCAGGGAGACTTCCAGAAGTTTTCACCTCTCTGGATTTCACCCTGGATTCGGAGTTCCAAATTATCAGGCCTTGTTTTTTGAGGATCGCAGAGCTGCAGAGTTGCAAGGGGCTTGGGAGACAAAAATAAAACCTTCTTCTCAATGTAGAAGCTTTCAACCACGAGGGCTAGGTGACCCTGGCAATTTTGGCTTCTCTCAGTTTCTCATTTCCCCAGTCTTAAATCCTCACATTTCCACATCAGTCTGCAGATTATTCCTTTCTTTTGAACACCCTCATAAAATTCACCACCATTTTAGTGTGCGTTTCTCGGAAAGTACACCTTTTCTTGCTGTGCAATCTTTGTAAATGACTACCACGATAGAGAGGGACGCGGGTGGCGCTGTGGGTTAAACCACAGAGCCTAGGACTTGCCAATCAAAAGGTCAGCGGTTTGAATCCCCGCAACGGGGTGAGCTCCCGTTGCTCTGTCCCTGCTCCTGCCAACCTAGCAGTTTGAAAGCACGTCAAAGTGCAAGTAGATAAATAGGTACCGCTCCAGCGGGAAGGTAAACGGCGTTTCCGTGCGCTGCTCTGGTTCGCCAGAAGCAGCTTAGTCATGCTGGCCACATGACCCAGAAGCTGTACGCTGGCTCCCTTGGCCAGTAAAGCGAGATGAGCGCCGCAACCCCAGAGTTGGCCATGACTGGACCTAATGGTCAGGGCTCCCTTTACCTTTAGGGTAAAGTGTGACTTAAAAATGTGTATGTTACTGAATATAACACGCATTACATTAAGCAAACCTGTTTTGCCCAGAGGTATATTAGGCCAAAGATGTACAGAAACATGTATATTTTCTTTGTGCATATCCTTTCAAGTTTGCAGTATTGCAATGCATCCATCCAACCAAAACCTATGTGCAAAAATGTGTTAGGGGAAAGTATGCAGTAAAAAAACAAAAAACGCCACCTACATTAGTGAAGGCAGCGTACAAAAAATGTGTTCTATCGTGGTAAAGGTAAAGGGACCCCTGACCATTAGGTCCACTTGTGGCTGACTCTGGGGTTGCGGTGCTCATCTCGCTTTATTGGCTGAGGGAGCCGGCATACAGCTTCCGGGTCATGTGGCCAAGTTACAGGGAACCAGGCAGAGGGCCTTCTTGGTAGTGGCGCCTGCCCTGTGGAACACCCTTCCACCAGATGTCAAAGAGCAAAATAACTACCAAACTTTTAGAAGACATCTGAAGGCAGCCCTGTTTAGGGAAGCTTTTAATGTTTAATAGGTTATTGCATTTTAGTGTTTTATTAATATTAATATTAATATTAATATTACCAGGCTGCAGAACTGCATTGCAAAATTTGAAGCAGCATGAATCTCAAAGGAGGGATCCTTTTTGGGTTGTGTGTTGTTTTTCGAATTAGGTAGGTTCCCCTTTAAACGCAGACCGGATCCCATTTCTGTCTCAGTCATACCTGATACTCATCCGGTAGCTGGATTTTTGTTTGGCAGGGGGAGGAGCCAAGCGCTATCTCGGTAATCAGTTTCATTTCTGCGTTGCAGCCTGGCACTGGAAACAAACGTTCTCCTGTTAATCCTCCTCGGCTGCCACTGTGTTTTTTTAAGGGAGTTCCCTCCCTGGCATGTCTCTTCCAGGAAGCATTGCCAACGTGCATTTATCATAAGTGGATCTGATAGTCCTCATTAGTTGGGATAAACAGGCAAGTGTTTGAATCATTGCCTAAGCTAAAGGGCCCGAGGGGGTTCTGCTTTGCTTAACACGTACAAATTCACACTATCGTCTTGTAGCGCAGGGGTGGGGCATCTCAGGCCTGGGAGTCAAATGTGGCCCTCCGGGCCTTTCCTTTCGGCCCCCAGAACGCTCTGAAGGCCACGCCCCCTTCTCCTAAGGCCACCTCTCCCTTCACCGGCTATCACACCCTCCTTGAGGGCCTTTGCCCAGCTGAAATGTGTCTGTGAACTCTGATCCTGTCTCTCACTTGTCTAAAGGAAGGATGAAGAAGTATTTGTGCATGTATACACAGAAACTAATTTTGGTTACCACTTTGGCCATTTTCACCACTGGCCAGAGGCAAAGAATTTAGCCTTTGAGCAGAAGAGAGTCCCCCACCCTCAGTGTAGTTAATTTAAAGGTAAAGGGACCCCTGGCCATTAGGTCCAGTCATGACCGACTCTGGGGTTGTGGCGCTCATCTCACTTTATTGGCCGAGGGAGCCGGCGTACAGCTTCCGGGTCATGTGGCCAGCATGACTAAGCCGCTTCTGGTGAACCAGAGCAGCGCATGGAAACGCCGTTTACCTTCCCGCTGGAGCAGTACCTATTTATCTACTTGCACTTTGATGTGCTTTCGAACTGCTAGGTTGGCAGGAGCAGGGACCGAGCAACTGGAGCTCACCCCGTCGCGGGGATTCGAACCGCTGACCTTCTGATCGGCAAGTCCTAGGCTCTGTGGTTTAACCCACAGCGCCACCCTTTGTAGTTAATTTGGGTGTCCCTTAATGCAGGGGTGGAGCAGCTTTGGTTGAAAGGTGGCCTTCTCCTTAACTTCATGTGGTTCGCAGAGATGGGTTGCACAGGGGGAAAGCAGGAAAGGTGTAGGAGAGGAAGATGGGATGGAGCAAAGAATTACGTTCCGATTTTCATTGGTTATAATTTTGTATGCTTGGGATTTCATGTGCCGTTTAGACATCTCCTGAATAAAACATTTGAAACGACAGGAGTTCTACATTCTTGCAGTGCTGTGGTAGAGCATCTGTTTTGCATGCAGAAGGTCCCAGGTCACGGCAGCCAAGTGGTTAAAACGTATGGACATTAAACCCAATAGGGTGGAATTTTTCAGACCTGACAGGGGGCAGCTGACCACTTCAGGGAATGAACACTGGTTGGACGATGTCAGGCGTCGCCTGGAGGAATGGTTGGTGAGTTGCTGGTGGTGTAGGTATGTGGAGGTGATGCTCCGCTTGTGCTGAGGCAAACCCCGCACCAGGCATGCAACAGTGTGCCAAGGAACGTTGTGCCAACGCTCTCTGACCTTTTGCTTTCTTGGCTAGTGAACAGGGTTTTCCCCCTGACCGTCGTTTGTCCTCTCACAGATTGGGTTACTAGACATAATGCTTGGCTGGAGCATCACCGGGGACACAGATGCAATCAAGTATCGGAGAAAACATTTTAGGGAAACACCAGCTGACATGTGTATTTGCTAATGCTGGAAATGTGCTTAGATGGAAATACGTCCTGTTCAGAATGGTTTCACTACTGTTTCCAATTGTTGGCTTCTGCTAATAAAAGGAACCTTTGCAGAGCTAGTCGGCAGCTTGTTTTGGAGAATGCTTGCCATTCAACCTCCCGTCGTCTTCGTTACAGTGGTACCTCGGGTTACATACGCTTCAGGTTACAGACTCCGCTTACCCAGAAATAGTGCTTCAGGTTAAGAACTTTGCTTCAGGATGAGAACAGAAATCGTGCTCCGGCGGCGCAGCGGCAGCAGGAGGCCCCATTAGCTAAAGTGGCTTCAGGTTAAGAACAGTTTCAGGTTAAGAACAGACCTCCGGAACGAATTACCGGTAAGTACTTAACCTGAGGTACCACTGTATTCCTACATAGGTAGCCTTGGTGGCGAGACCGCGATTTCGTGGTCTCAGGTGGCGGTTTCAGGCCTTGGGCAGAATCCTTTAGCTCTGTCTTGCTGGCCCTGTGGAAAGATGTCAAATCCTGCAGGGCCCATTCAAATAAGGGGGGCGTGAAGTGGTGACTCACACCCCCCCCCCCCCGGCGACAGTGTTTTCAGGGTTCCCTGTTAAAGGGAGTTGTGTGAGGGGAGTCACTGGCGAAACGCTGAAAGGCACTTGGTGAACTCCCCTAAGTTGCGCGAAGGGGGGCTGGCTGGCTGTGTAAACACATGTTTTGCAGTGCCCCCTCTGATCCGATTAACCCTGCTGTGCCTCAGTGCCCCGGCTGGGGGACTGAGAGGGATACACACCCAATGCCTAAGCCAAGGTTGCCTACATCTGAAATGGTTAATAAAGCTGTGGCCATTTTAAATCTCAAAGTACATTGTCGTGTGCAATTCATTGCTCTTGGACTGTCTCCTGGAGGGGCAGGGATCTGCGCCTGGGCACGCAAACATCTGTAACAATGGGAATTCTACATTCTTGCAGTGCTGTGGCAGAGCACCTGCTTGGCTTGCAGAAGGTCCTAGGTTCAATCCCCGGCATCTCCAGGTAGGGTTGAGAGGGACTCCTGCCTGGAGTCCCAGAGAGCAGCTGCCAGTCAGCGTAGACAACACCAAGCTAGATGGACCAATGGTCCAACACAGCATCTTCCAGTAATAATAATAATACAGTCATACCTCGGGTTACAGACGCTTTAGGTTGTGTTTTTTTTGGGTTACGGACCCACCGAAACCTGGAAGTACTGGAACGGGTTACGCATGCACAGAGGACTAAATCGCGCTGTGCATAAGACCAAATCACAACCCGCGCGTGCACAGATGCATTGCTGCGGGTTGCGAACATGCATCCCGCACAGATCACGTTTGCATCCTGAGCATCCACTGTAATAATTTTTATTTGTACCCCTCCCTCCCCAGCCGAAGCCAGGCTCAGAGCGGTTAACATCATACAAATAACACAGTACACATAAAAACAGGCATCAATTAATTAAAATACATCTTAAAATTAATTCAGACAAATTAAAATCTGGACAAATGGCAGTTATCAGGTTAAGACTGAGAGCGGTTAATACTTGCCAGGACCAACTGTTTTCACTGATCATATAAGGACCTGTGAACAGGCTCGGAGGCCTCCTTCATGCTTGTTTTTATACAAAGGAAAATAGGTCAGACTGCGCCCTGGCCAAAGGCCTGGCGGAACAGCTCTGTCTTGCTGGCCCTGTGGAAAGATGTCAAATCCTGCAGGGCCCTAGTTTCTTGTGGGAGAGCGTTCCACCAGGCCGGGGCCACGGCCGAAACGGCCCTGGCTCTGGTTGAGGCCAGTCTAATTTCCCTGGGGCCTGGGATCTTCAGAGTGTTGTTGTTTGAGAATGTATTCTTAAGGCTGCAAACTCCTTTTGTTTCTGCCTACTCGTCACCTGCAGTTCTGGATTGACTTTTCCCGTGGGGCAAAGGCCTCTCATTGGAAAAGTAGTAGCTGTTGTTGTTCCTCCTCCCTTCCCCATCTTAAATCAGGCGTGGGGAAACGTTGGCCCTCCAGATGTGGCAGGACTTCAAGTCCCATCACCCCTAGCCACTGGCCATGCTGGCTGATGGGACTTGCTTTGCAGCAACATCTGCAGGGCCACAGCTTTTGCAGACCTGTCTTAAAGGTTTTCAAGGCACAAGCCCATCACTGACCTCTTCTGAATGCAGGACACAAATTTTGACTTTCCATTTCTGGGATCAGCCAGCAGAAAAATCATTCCCAATATGACGGATTAAGTCCAACCGTTTCAAGAGCGTAGGAAGAAGGGCAGATTTGAAGGCAAGAGTTGAATCAGGATAGAACCTTTTGTGTCCTTGAAAGACTTGGGCTGCATTTAGGCAGCACTTCATTCCATTTTCCTGATTCCAGCTTCCTTACCTGGCAATTTCCACGTGTGATTTCATGCGGCAAAATCTGGGGAGGAATTCTGGCGTGGAGTTCTTTCCCGCCATTTGAAACGTAGTGTGACAAAGTGGTAAATTGACCAGAAGGCCATGGTTCTGTAACACAACAGTAATGAATGATCTTGGAGTTGAGGGGATGCTCATCCAATTTGCAGGTGACCCCAAACCCCGCTAATCACGCAGAAGACAGAACTGGGGTTCAGCACTGGAGAACTGGGCCTAAACTAACAAAATGAATTTCAGGAGGGACTAAGGTAAGGTTCTGCACTTGGGCAGGAATAACCAGCTGCACAAATATAAGATGGAACACATGAAAAGGATCAAGGGGTCTTGGACAGAGATGCTGTTGTGGCTAGCAGTCTCTGATAGCCTGATCTTCCATGGAGTTGCCTAATTTTCTTCTAAAGCCACCCAACGTCTTTCTGCCCATTTCTTCAACTTTGGGGTCAAATGCCAGGCCACACCCTTCGTTTTACCACCCCTCTGAAAAAAAACTAAGGCAGAATGATGGAAGCAACATCTACTTAGAGCAGGCACCCCCAAACTCGGCCCTCCAGATGTTTTGGGACTACAATTCCCATCATCCCAGACCACTGGTCCTGTTAGCTAGGGATGATGGGAGTTGTAGTCCCAAAACAGCTGGAGGGCCGAGTTTGGGGATGCCTGACTTAGAGGAAAAACCAGATTACATCCAAGATAGTAGAGTAGAAAATGGCACTACAGATATTAACCACATTTGCTTGGCGGGTAAGGGAGTATGTTTATTTTTCCATAAGGATATGTACCATAAATATAACAGGATCTGTTGTGTTGAGGAGGGTCCCAGCAGATCATCAAGACTTGTGCAGTCCAATGTGTGGTTTAATACACAAGCTGTCATTAGCTGGTATCCGGGAAAAGGGGTGGGGGGCAGCTGGCCAGACTGCATTTATTTGTTTGGTGAACTCACACACACATTTTTCAGCTCCGCACACACACACAGGAAATAATCCGAATCATCCATCAGGCCATTCAAGTCAACATTAGCCTGGCCGATATTGTTACAACGAGGCCATCCCTGGAGAGCACGAGGCAGAATCCATCAGGAAAGGAGCAAATCCCTTTTCGTTTCCATCCGTCCTGCTTTGCCGTCAGTTCCATCCCGTCAGCATAAATCCAGATTGACGTCTATGGAAAGGAAAGAAAAAAGAAGGGGGGAAATAGCTGACGGAGAACAACAACATCGGAGATTCGAGTTCGGTTTCTGAGAAGCCCTCTAGGAGGCCGCAGTATCACGATGCTAAAACAACAGAAATAAAAGACTTGCAACATAAAGGGATCAATTAAAGGAAGGAGCTTTGGACAGAGATGGTGAGGATTAGCTTTGTACCCTGCGTGTAACTGTGTATGGTTCCCCCCGCCCCCCCGTCCGCTGCAGCAAAGCGTCCTCGGGTTCCTTTGGTGGTCTCACGACAGGAGAGGGAAATCGATTTATCTCCAAGGCCCACAAGTATACAAACAATGGGATAGGGCTGGCCCACCCATGAGGCAAGGTGAGGTGACCGCCTCAGGCGTCACGATCCACAGGGGCAGCCAATCCCAGTGTACAGTAGATCTTTATTCCCCCTTGTTTCTGACACAGATCTTCACTCGCCCTTTATCTCCTAGCGGGGAAGGGGGAAGCCATTTTGTGATGCGCCTCCGGTGCCAAAATGTCTTGGAACAGGGTGGAATCTTTAGCTAAAATAATGCAAAAGGTCTCTTCATCGCAGGCTGAAATACAGGGCAGGGCAGGAGGAACCAGGAGTGCTGAGGCCACGCTGCGGCAACGAGGCGTTCTGTGCCATCCTCCCAAAAGCAAACCAAACCAAACCAGAAGAGGCGAAGCTTCAGACTGGTGCTACTGGGAAACAGATGCCCGACTTATCATTTTAATATCGCATTTAGGAGCTTCCAGACTACCTGTTTATTGAGCGTTTGTCCTGATGTGCTTGCCAGGAAATTAAGATGTTGCGTCAAAGCAAGTCTCACCCCACTCTTTTCCAGGGCATCTTTTCCCTTATGGCAAGAAAGTCTCATCTTTTTTTTTTATGGGAAGCAGGCTGGTTGCGCAAGGCTGTAACTGCACATGACCTGAGTTTGCTGGGATGTGACTGAACCCCATCTGAATACAGGGGTGCCTGGGAGAAGCCTCTTTTTCCACGGACAAAACCCACCAGGCAATGGAGGTTTTGTACTCCAGTGGAGTACAAATGAATTTGCACTGTACTGAGTCAGACCATTGGTGCATCTAGGTCAGTATTGCTGACACTGACTGGCAGCAGCCCTCCAGGGTCTTTCCCCTGCCTGGGACTTTCTGCAAGCAAAGCAGGGGCTACAGCCCTCGTGGGAGAATCCTGTGTTCCTGTGTAATTGGGAGTAAGTCCCATTGAGTTCAATAGGATTGACTTCCGAGTAGACAGGGTTAGGGCTCCCGCTGGAAGTTGGCAGCCGGATCTTCAGATCAAATCGCTGGCAAGGGTTGCCTTTGCAGAAAGGCAAGCAAGAGCAGCTTTTTTAAAAATTTAGGTTTGGATTTTGCCATCACGGCCCAGTTAATTATTTTCTGCTAAGCAGACAAACCGACCAACTAAGCATCTGCCTTGATTCACGTTAGGGAGCATCTCCCCCTCCTGGCCAAGACGGAAATATGAAAGGAATTAGGAAAGGAATGAGGCAAAAACTTAGAAGGGCCGTTTTGCTTAAGGGATAAGTAGGAGCTGCAACCGTTGTTGTTGTTCCGCCCGTCTGACTGGTCTGCCCCAGCCACTCTGGGCAGCTTCCAACAAATTAAAACATTAAGCACAGTAAAACACCAAAGATTAAAAACTTCCTGATACAGGACTGCCTTCAGATGCCTTGTAAAAGTCAGATACAGTCATACCTCATGTTACGTTTGCTTCATGTTACGTTCTTTCAGGTTACGTCCCACAGCGACCTGGAAGTACCGGAAAGGGTTACTTCCTGGTTTTGCCACATGTGCAGAAGCGCTAAATCGCGCTTCATGAACGTGCACAAGCGCCAAATCGCGCCATGCACCAGATAAGGTGCTTCAGGGTTGCGCTCTTTTCATGTTGCAAACGGGCCTCTGGAACGGATCCCATTCGCAACCAGAGGTACCACTGTAGTTTTTATTTCCTTGGCATCTGAAGGGATGGTGTTCCTCAGGGAGGGCGCCACCACCGAGAAGGCCCTCTGCCTGGTTCCCTGGAGTTTCACTTCTCGCAGTGAGGGAACTAGCAGAAGGCCCTTGGAGGAGGACCTCAGTGTCTGGCTGAACAATGAGGGTGGAGACGCTCCTTCAGGTATACTGGAGAACAGGATGTTGGACAGCTGTGAGCAGGATTCCCTCACTGCAAGCGACTGGAAATGATGAGCCTCAGAGTCCTTTCCAACTCTACAATTCTAGGGTCAGGGATAGGCCTCTGGCCTGATCCAATAGGCCTCTTCATAACTAGTTTCTTCTCCTTAATCTCCTTTTCCCTGAAGAGTCTTTCGGGACATTTGCATGAGAACGTAAGAATAACCTGCTGCGTCAGGCCAGGAGCCACCCAGTCTAGCATCCTGGTCTCACAGTGGTTGCCCAGATGTGTGGGAAATCTGTCCACAGGACCTGAGCACAACAGCACTCTCCTCCTGTGCTTTTGGGCAACTGATGTTCAGAGGCATCATTGCCTCTGACCAGGGAGGCAGAGCATAACCATCATGGCTAGTAGCCACTGATAGCCTTTTCCTTCATGGATTTGTCTAATCTTCTCTTAAAATCCATCTAAATTGGTGGCCATCCCTGTCTCCAGTGGCAGTGAGTTCCACAGTCGACCTACGCACTGCATGAAGAAGTACTTTCTGTTATCTAGCTTGGATCTTCCAACATTCGCCTTTGCTGGATGTTCACGAACTCCAGTGAGAAGGAGAGAAACCATTCTCTAGCCACTTGCTTCCACAACATGCACAATTGTATAAATGCCTATCCCCCACTTCCGACTCGCAGAATTAAAAAGTCCCGAATGTGGGGATTGCTCCATCTGCTAACTTTGTGGCTCCCCCTAGCCTGGAGATACCTCCCTGTTTGTGCACGGATGGTGTTGTTCTGGATCCAAATTAGAGAATGCAATTGCTCTCAGCACACAGGATGCGATATTCGGCTTGATGAGACGCAGCCCCCATGCAGAAACCAGGATGCAGCGAGCAAAAGAGCCATGGAGCCGGCCAAAGTTTCATTTCCTGATTCTACGGCTTGCCTCTTCCGCAGCGGAGCAAAATCAGGATGTTTACTTTACCCTATCTGCTCTTTAGATCCCAGCCACGAAGCCTTGATTTTAGCAGAATGCTGCTCCGCCCTCCCTTTCACAACCCCTCTGAGAGAACAAAGGCTTCCTTATCAATGGAATTAAAATTATGCCACGCTAAAAAAAATGAAAATGAAAAAGGGTCGCGTTTCATAAAAGGCAGCCGGGCTCCAGCAGCAGTAACCTTGAGCTGCCGAGTTCATTTCAGATTTTTCAGGCCTAGAAATAGGGACGTAGAAGCTGTCTGGCACAGAATCAGGCCACTGAGCCATCTACTGTAAGCTCAGTAATATTTACAACAGGAACGGGGAAGATGTAACCCTCCAGATGTTCTCGGATTCCAACTGCAAGCATGACCAAAAATTGTTGGCATCCGAGTGCGCCTTCGGGGTTGAAGTCAAACCACTGGAGAGTTTGCTGCAGCTGTAGAGTCCGATATGGGAGAGACATGTTTTGCTGCAACTGGGGCAGATGATGGCGTCTGGCTGAGCTGCTGCAGATGCTCAATGGCTTTTCTTGAAAGACCTACATTGGCTCCCAGTACGTTTCCGAGCACAATTCAAAGTGTTGGTGCTGACCTTTAAAACCCTAAACAGCCTCGGTCCAGTATACCTGAAGGAGCGTCTCCTCCCCCATCGTTCTGCCCGGACACTGAGGTCCAGCGCCGAGAGCCTTCTGGCAGTTCCCTCACTGTGAGAAGCAAAGCTACAGGGAACCAGGCAGAGGGCCTTTTCGGTAGTGGCGCCCGCCCTATGGAACACCCTCCCACCAGATGTCAAAGAGAAAAACAACTACCAGGCTTTTAGAAGACATCTGAAGGCAGCCCTGTTTAGGGAAGCTTTTAATGTTTGATGCATTACTGTATTTTAATATTCTGTTGGAAGCTGCCCAGAGTGGCTGGGGAAGCCCAGCCAGATGGGCGGGATATAAATAATAAAATTATTATCATTATTATCATCATCATCATCATCATCATTATTATTATTATTATTATTATTATTATTATTATTATTATTATTATTTCTTGTCTCTGCGCTCCTCCCAGCAGCCATCCCTGCTCTGGACACAACCTGACTGTCTGCGGTCATCTGCAAGGGATTCCCACATGGCGGCAGTGACGTCACCAGCCGACATGAATGTCTGTTTGCAGACATTTTTGTAACACAGAGCCGGTCTGCCAACAGGCCTGGTGCCAGGAGCCAGCTCCCCGTAGCGCACGTCCTTGCGGATCCTGCCACCTTCCATTCTGTGGGCATGACCAGGCCAGCGTAGACGTCGCTGAGACAGGGGTGTAAACGTGCTGGGGTGTTAGAATTCCTGCTCTATGATTGCAGTCACGGGATTGTTGTCTTTCACATGACGGTGCATATTTTGACGCCACAGAGTGGGAAGTGACGGAGACAATATGTTTGTGGTACTGTGTTCCGTGAAGTGGGACTATTGTCCTTTGTTCTTCTTCTCTTTGCTGTCTGATGCTAGAGAGAGAGGGAGCCATGTTGAAGTGTTCTGTGTATAAAGGTAAAGGTAAAGGGACCCCTGACCATTAGGTCCAGTCGTGGCCGACTCTGGGGTTGCGGTGCTCATCTCACTTTATTGGCTGAGGGAGCCAGCGTACAGCTTCTGGGTCATGTGGCCAGCATGACTAAGCCACTTCTGGCGAACCAGAGCAGTGCACGGAATTGCCGTTTACCTTCCTGCCGGAGCGGTACCTATTTATCTACTTGCACTTTGACAGGTTTTTGAACTGCTAGGTTGGCAGGAGCAGGGACCGAGCAACGGGAGCTCACCCCATCGCGGGGATTCGAACAGCCGACCTTCTGATCAGCAAGTCCTAGGCTCTGTGGTTTAACCCACAGCGCTACCCGCGTCCCTGCTCCATGTATGTTTATATATAAATAAAGTAATTAGCCAAAATGCTGAGTTGCTGTGGTCTGTTACACATGATGCGCAGACTCTGTGGATCCCTAAGTGTGCCAGTGTCTTTGGGCATCGGTCACTGTGATGTTTGGGCTGAAGAAAGCTTTTGAAGCTCCCAAACGAAAGACCAGGAGGGGGAGAACATGCCAGTCGGGCATGTGTCTCTGCCAGGGTCCTACTCGAGTGTAGGCAGAGCTCCTTACAACAGGGGTCGCTGAGACAGGGGTGTAAACATGCTGGGGATGTGGGGAATTAGGGGAGCACGTCTTTTTTTGAGGCTCTGCCCTGCCATGAGATAGGAGTGACAAACTCCTTCCCCCTGGTCTCCCAGAATCAGGAGAGGCATGCAGAGGGCGGAGGAGAGGTTAGCTTCATGCTGGCGCAGCCTCAGATTGCTTAGGGGAAACCCTGGAGAGGAGAGGATTTAGGCAGCTGTGGGGAGGCTGGGACTCTTGATCTCAGCAACTGTGTCACAGAGGCAAGACCTGCCAGAGATGGGTGCTGCGCTCATTAGGCCTGACACTGCAGATCCTGTTTTTGCTAATAAAGAGTTAACTCCATCTTGCCCAGTGTGGTTTACTGCTGGCTCGAGCCTGTCACCTGGAGTAGCACACAGGCATCATGTCTTGCAGCCTTGCCCTCCATCCATTTGTCTCATATTCTTTCAAAGCAGTGCTGGGGCCTTGGAGCTGGCTCTCAGGACTCGAGAGGTGCGGAGGGTGGCAACACAAGAACAGGGCCTTCTCTGCAGTGGTTCCCCGTCTGTGGAATGCTCTCCCCAGGGAAGTTCACCTGGCACATTCAGGCACCAGGCAAAAATGTTCATTTTTAATCAGGCCTTTGATTGACCTGATCAACACCCTGTACCTCTTTAAAATGCGGCTCTTTTTGAGGGGGGGGCATGTTATTGGGTTATTGTTTTTACTTTGATTTTATATATTGTGATCTTTTATGTGAACTGCCCTGAGACCTCTGGGTATAGGGCGGTATACAAATTCTATTATTATTATTATTATTATTATTATTATTATTATTATTATTATTGTCAGGGAATCAGGAGCAGGAGCACTGGGGAGAGAGGAATTGGAGAGCGAAGGGGAAGAATCCGAGGGCAGCGTAGGGGAGTATGACAGTGGCCCGAGAGATTCCATGAGCTTCTCCAGCGAATCAGAAGATTCCCAGAAGGGGGTGCCGATGGTCAGGGCAAGGGGGGTCCCAGGGGGGACGCACCAGAAACAAGGAGCCAGAGGGGAACCCCAAAGCAGCAGTGGAGGATCGGGACCAGTTTCCCCACCAGAGCGTAGTGGGGGGGAGGAGTCACATGTGTCAGGGGCAGTGTCTCCTCCAGAGAGGGAGTCAGGGCTGACCACGCCTCCAACGGAGGGGAGGTCAGTTGCAGCTAGCCCCCCCGAAGGGGGAAGCAGTGACAGCAGCAGTGAAACGGTCAGGAGGAAAGCTGCTGGCTGGGCGCGCGCGCCAAGTTCAAATGTGCAGGCGCGCGGAACAGCAGGAGACCCGGATGGGGAACCAGCTCCTAAAGCCCGCTGGAGGGAGGGAGAAGGCTCAGGGGAATCAGCGGGAGAAGAGGCTAGAAAGGGCGGAACCCCGGCGGGCAGGCGGACCCAGAGGAGGAAGGAGCAGCGGAGAAGGTGGAGCAAGGCTAGAATCTTAAATTGGTGTCAAGGGGGAGGAGACTCAGACGGAGCATCAGTGGTCTGACACTTTAGACGTGGGGCTGCGCGCTGCGGCTCGGGAAGTGAAACTGAACTTCAATAAAGACTTTTATACTTAACAACGAAGCAGCGTTGGTCCTTTGTGAGCTGGGACCTCGGGCAGCTCTGACAATTATTATTATTAACAACAACAACAACAACAACAACAACAGCTCTCCCCCCGAAGACACACCCCTCACTGTTTGTGTCTGACTGGAATGTGTGAATGGAACAAGGCCTTTTGCTTGTCTGGATGGAGGATAAAGGTGTCTATTGTGCACAAAAGCTAGCCTACTGCGCTACGGAAACATTTCACAGAATCAGAGAGTTGTAAAGTTGGGTCCCAAGGGTCATCTAGTCCAACCCCCTGCAATGCCTTGCCCAACAGCAGACGTGTCACTTGCTCAGAAGGGAATGTGGCCTTTGAGCTGAGAAAGGTCACTCCCCACCCTGTTTTACTGCTGTCTAAGCTAGTGGCTGTCACCATTTCATGAGGCAGGGAGTTCCACAGTTTAAGCATCCCGAAACACGTCCTCCTTGGACCCAAGTGAGACTAGGCTGAAGGCTGGCAAAAGAAGGCTAAAGCAACCGACCTGCCGTTTCTCAATCTTCCAGCTGTTCTCTCCTTTTCTTCAGATTCCTTACGCCGGGTGCTCTTTCGGTTGCTACCCAGGGATGGCAGCTAACCTCAGCAGCCAGTGACGGTAGGATCGGCCCCCGACCGCTTGGTGATGTGCAGTTTGGCAACTTCCTCTGCAGAGGTTGGGTGGATCCCAACCGTCTTCGCCATTTGGGAATAGGTAGCGCCACATCTACAAAGAAGGAAAAGGGATAAAACTGCGTGGACAGCCAAAGCCCTATTGAATCTTTCCTGCTACAGGATTACTGAATCAGCCTTTAAACCAGTAATTTACCCCTGCTTGGGCAGGAAGGCTTTAATGACAAGTTTCCTCCTAGGAGCCAGAGCAATCGATCGCTCGTGTTTATTTCTTCTTTTACTTCAACTGCAAGAACAAAACAAACAAGTATGCAAGGATCTGTTTGGGCTGCAAAGTGGGGGGGAAAGTTTTAAAGGTTCCACAGGCAAGGAAATGACTTAGTAAAGGGAGGATTCAGTAATGTCAAAGGTTGAGTGAACAAGAGGCAGCTACAGTGGTGCCTCTGGTTAAGAACTTAATTCGTTCCGGAGGTCCGTTCTTAACCTGAAACTGTTCTTAACCTGAAGCACCACTTTAGCTAATGGGGCCTCCCGCTGCCGCTGCGCCGCCAGAGCCCGATTTCTGTTCTCATCCTGAAGCAAAGTTCTTAACCTGAGGTACTATTTCTGGGTTAGCAGAGTCTGTAACCTGAAGCATCTGTAACCTGAGGTACCACTGTATTTTAAAGGGTCAGGAGCAGAGGATCATCAGCAACTTTAAGTTATTATTATTAAGTGGCACCAAAATCCACTTCAAGGTCGCGATCATACGCACGCTTTCTAGGAATCAAGTCCCATTGAACTGAATGGGACTGTGCTGGTTGTGGGGTAGCTATGGGGAAACACAGTGGTTTACTGACATCCATACAATACATTTTAAAGCACTGCTCTATCACTTCCCCTGGAGAATGCTGGGAACTTCACCTGTGTGTCTCCTAAGAACTCTTGCCATATTGAACCAATGACAGCTCCCAGAATGCTTTGGGGGAAGCCACGGCTGTTAACAGTGGTATATCAGTGGTATGAATGCATGGGGTAACTGTGACCCAGAAATGGAGATTTATATTCCACGTCCAGTTGACTGTGGAAGAGAAAGGCCTCACGAAAGGGCCTTAAATTGGGAAGATCTGTTCCTGTGTCAGCATGATATCTTCCCCAATGATGCTGTCCCAAAGGTTATGGACCAGCCTGAGAAAGCGGTTAAACTGAGAGGGCCTGGATAGCTCAGTTGGTTAGAGCATGGTGTTGATAATGCCAGGTTTGCAGGTTTGATCCCCGTATGGGGCAGCTGCATATTCCAGCATTGCAGGGGGTTGGACTGGATGACCCCCAGGGTGACCCCCAATGCTACGATTCCATGATTCGGACCATTTTCAGACCCAAGTCCAGCCCTCACTCATCCACACTGGGTCTTAGGTGAATTCCCTTCAAAGCAAAGTGTAAGTACAGTGGTACCTCGGGTTACATACGCTTCAGGTTACAGATGTTTCAGGTTACAGACTCTGCTAACCCAGAAATAGTGCTTCAGGTTAAGAACTTTGCTTCAGGATGAGAACAGAAATCGTGCTCCGGCGGCGTGGTGGCAGGAGGAGGCCCCATTAGCTAAAGTGGTGCTTCAGGTTAAGAACAGTTTCAGGTTAAGAATGGACCTCCAGAACGAATTAAGTACTTAACCCGAGGTACCACTGTACTCTCCACAACACGCAATGTGCAATAACTTGTCTTGTTAAAGCAGATCCTTTGCAAAACAACAGAAACAAATCTTCATTTCCTATCATCCAGGACCAGATTTAGGTTTGATGAGGCCCGTAGCTACTGAAGGTAAGGGGGCCCTTTATATGTCCAGCTGTCAACAACAAATTGTCACTTTTTTGTGCTGAATATATGCTATATGTTTCAGTTACAGATAGGTAGCCGTGTTGGTCTGCCATAGTCAAAACAAAAAAAAAATTTTCTTTCCAGTAGCACCTTAAAGACCAACTAAGTTAGTTCTTGGTATGAGCTTTCGTGTGCATGCACGAAATCTGACGAAGTGTGCATGCACACGAAAGCTCATACCAAGAACTAACTTAGTTGGTCTTTAAGGTGCTATTGGAAAGAAAAAATATGCTATATGGTAATTTATGAATCTAATAGGTACCTAAAGCCATTTGCACATAACAAAATATGTATTTTATCAAAGTAATTGTTGAAAAGTCCATGCAGAATGCTAAGTCTATGCAGAATGCAGGCACCCTATATATTGAAATGAGCAAACCAGTGATATTTTAGGGAGCAAGCTGGCATTCCTTACATCATACGTAGGTTTTATTTTATTTGTTTTTTATCTTATATATTGGAAATGTACATCTAGGTTTTTTCCCCTTTACATTTTTTTGGGCCCCCCAAGAGAGAGGGGCCCTAAACCATAGCTTGTTCAGCTTATACATAAATCCGGCACTGCTATCATCCCATGCAGAAACTTAGCTTACTTTCTTAGACGTTACTCCTTTCAGACGCTAGAGAGCAGCAGTTACAAGGAAAAGGTACCTGGCCCCAGGCACTGGGAGATTTCCCAAACGTTGCAAAAGCACCCAACCAGCCCTGGGATTTTTTTGAAGAGCAAAGTTTCTCCAGAATGGAAATTTACCAAAATTGCTTATCTCCAGGAGCGCCTTCCCCCACTGTCCGCAAAGAGCACCGCAGTCCTTTTTTAGCAACAGTTTAAAGTAATTAGATCAGCCTCTCCTAACTTGTAGTTCACTCCAGATGTGGTGAACTACAACTCCCTGATGATTGGCCATGCTGGCTGGTGCTTATGGGAGTCTCCAGCAACATCTGGTTGGGGGAGGCTGAATTTAAGAAACTCAGAAGGTGGGTAGTCTGCAAAGTTTAAAAGTTACTTTTATTTTATTTTAAAGCCACTTCTTACAACGCAACGTCTACTCAGTGGGACTGACTCCCAGGAAAGTATGCAGAGGACTGCACTTTAATGAAATTAAAAGACGCCACAATTCAGTTTTTATTTCATTTTAAGGAACTGTTATTTTTAACGTAAGCTTGTTTGGGGTATATTTTGAGGTATGTTCCCCCCCAAATATATATTCCTTTCGTACGGTATTATGGACAGAGAAACACATCGCGACTTTTGGAGACGTGTGAATCTTGAAGGCACGTGTTTCAGTCTGAGTACTGTTTTTGAGAAGCGCCAACCAAACTCCTCCGCTATCCCAGCCTGTGATCAGCTATTTTGAGCTACAGCACACTTGGTTCCATAAACTTCCCTCCTGTGCCCCCTAAGGTAAAAGGTAAAGGACCCCTGGACAGTTAAGTCCAGTCAAAGGCTACTATGAGGTTGTGGCGCTCATCTCGCTTTCAGGCCGAGGGAGCTGGCGTTTGATCACAGACAGCTTTCTGGGTCATGTGGCCAGCAGGACTAAACCGCTTCTGGTGCAATGAAACACCATGACAGAAACCAGAGCGCACAGAAATGCTGTTTACCTTCCCGCCGCAGCGGTACCTATTTATCTACTTGTGCTGGTGTGCTTTCGAACTGCTAGGTTGGCAGGAGCTGGGATCGAGCAACAGGAGCTCACTCCATTGTGGGGATTCGAACCACTGACCTTCTGATCGGCAACCCCAAGAGGTTCAGAGGTTTAGACCACAGCACCACCCTCATCCCTTGTGCCCCCTAACCCTATAAAAAACATTATTCAGAATAGGGGTTGCAAGAACCACTAACAAGATTTAATTCAAAACGGTAACAATTAATTGCAAGCTTATTCAAAATCCAAAACTATTGAGTTTAATTAATGCAACAAAACTGATGAATCTGATCCAGTCTGATAATTGTTTATACTGCCACTGCCCTACTGCTGCATCCTTGTCTCTTAGCATCCTGCTAGGTAACCCCACACTTTCCAGGAGGTGGGACCCCTCAGTCCTGATGTTGCCAAACTGCAATCCTCATCAACTCTGCCTGTTGCACCTGCTGGAAGTTGAACAACATCTGGAGGGCTGCAGGTTCCACACCTCTGGTTTCGTGAAACCTACACCCCACCCCCACTGTGGACGCGGGTGGAGCTGTGGGTTAAACCACAGAGCCTAGGACTTGCCGATCAGAAGGTCAGCAGTTCGAATCCCCGCGACGGGGTGAGCTCCCGTTGTTGGGTCCCAGCTCCTGCCAACCTAGCAGTTCGAAAGCACGTCAAAGTGCAAGTAGATAAATAGGTACCTCTCCAGCGGGAAGGTAAACGGCGTTTCCGTGCACTGCTCTGGTTCGCCAGAAGTGGCTTAAGTCATGCTGGCCACATGACCCGGAAGCTGTACGCCGGCTCCCTCGGCCAATAAAGCGAGATGAGCGCCACAACCCCAGAGTCGGCCACGACTGGACCTAATGGTCAGGGGTCCCTTTACCTTTACTCCCCTGCCACAGTGCAGATTTTAATAGAAAATATGACCATTCCCACCAAAGCTTTGATGATTCCTCCTGCAAGCCTCCCCACGAAACGTAATCAAAAAAAGCTTTTAGATCCCCCCCCAATCTCTTTTAAAAGAAAGGCTTCTGCATATTTCAGCGATCATTTATTATCCTGAAAACATAAAGCTTTCCCCTTTGCTGCACTTTGAAGAGTTAACAGCTGGGTAGTGAAATGGATTTTTTTTTTTTTTTTTTGGAGGAGGGCTGTACGGTTTGCCAAGAAACATATTTCATAAACATAAATGCAAAAAACCTGGTACATCCGTCACTAAGCCCAACATTTTATTAATAAAGAAAGGCCGTATTTTTTTAAAAAACGAAAATCTAGGAAACAAGACATAAAAGTAAATGGAAACATGGGCTCTTTTTTCAGCGCTGCCAAAAGCTAAACCGCTATCTTTCATAATCTTACGGTGACTTAAAAGAGAAGGCTTTCGGAAAACTCCAGGAAGGGAGCGGATGGGGTGGAGGGCAGAATTCTCGATTCCACTTACTTGATTCCAAGGGCAAATCCTTGAACAACTTCGCCGGCGTTTGGGCCAATGAAATGAAGGCCGAGGATTCGCTGTTCTTGCTGGCGTAAGCACACCATCTGAAAGCAAAACAGGGAGCAGCAGGAGACTGTCAGAAGAAGCCACAAGAAACTGCCTTCTGCTGATCACTGGTCCATTGAGATCAGTTCTGTCTGCACTGGCTGGCAGTGCCTTCGCCAGGGTTTCAGACAAGGGACCTTCCCAGCCTGACCGGGAGACGCCAGGGACTGAATCTGGGGCCTTCTGCAAGGTGGATGCTCTGTCACTATCAGAGGATAGCTGACTATCTAGCGCTTCAGACCATCGGTCCATCTAGCGCAGTGTTGCACACACTGACTGGCAGCAACTTCTCCATGGTTTCAGGCAGGGGACACCCACAGGCCTGCCTGGAGATGCCAGGAACTGAGACTGGGACAGGTGAGACTGTTTATCCACCTAGCCCTATACTGTCTGCTCTGGCTGGCAGTGGCTCTCCAGGGTTTATGGGCAGAGAAAGTCCTTTTCAACCTGGGAGCATTCTGCATGCAAAGCAGCTCCTCTATCACCAAACTACACCTTTTGCTTAAAATATAGGAAGCTGCCTTATTTGGAGATCTATTCGTCCATCTAACTCAGTACTGCCTACACTGACAGCCAGCAGTTCTCCAGGATTTCAGACATTTTCATTTCCCTTTTAATTTGTATACGCCTTTCTACAATACGATACACAAGGCGGTTTGCAAGCTGAAGAAACAACAAAATAGACAGCAAAGGGCACAGCGCCCAGTAACAATCTGATTCAATACAAAAAAAGTCATAATAAAGAGATAACTTTAAAATAAACAACTTGTAGCAAATAAAGCAATGCACTGGTACCTTGGTTCTCAAACACCTTGGCACTCAAACGCCTTGGTTCCCAAACACCAAAAACCCAGAAGTAAGTGTTCTGGTTTTACAACGTTTTTTGGGAAGCCAAACATTGGCTATTGTTTCTGGGCGCCTGCACTAATCAGAAGCTGCGCCTTGGTTTTCGAACATTTCGGAAGTCAAACGGACTTTTGGAACAGATTAAGTTAGGCACTTTTGTTTTTGCTATTTATTCTGCATTTTTGTTTTTGAGGCTTTTTCAGTTAATTTGTTTTTGTGACTGTGTGGAACCCAGTTTAGCTACTGATTGATGGATTGTGTGACTGCGGAAATGGATAAAAGCCCCCCATCCAAACAATCACTATCATCAGTGCAGGTAAGAATTTTTTTTTTTTAAATTTTTATCATCTACAATACTGTCTTATTTATTTTATAGTACAGTACATTGATTATCGCTTTTATTTTATGGATCAACTGTCTCGTTAGATAGTAAAATTCATGTTAAACTGCTGTTTTAGAAGTTGTTTTTAAAAGTCTGGAACGGATTAATCTGTTTTGCATGACTTTCTATGGGAAAGCGCACCTTGGTTTTGGAACGCTTTGGTTTTGGAACAGACTTCTGGAACGGTTTAAGTTTGAGAACCAAGATACCACTGTATTCAGCAATCCATTGGAATATAATAGTAAACAGTAAAATTAAATACCAGCAAATAATAATTAAGCAGTTCACACTTAACAATTGCAATGAAGAAATATAAAAATAACGGCGAGTAACAATGCATAAAATGCCACAAAACATATACAACCTGGGGGGGGGGCTGCCAACAGCAGAGGCAAAGAGCCTGGACAAGAGCAGGGCACCCTGGCACTGGGAAGACTGGGGTGGCAGTTTTTTGGCACCCTATCGCTATGCAGAAGCGAATCACCAGGTAGGGCAGAACTGCTATGGCAGCTTCCCGGCAGACGGGGAGGTTGTTGCAGTGCAAACGCAGCAGCAAGGAGGCTGGATAGGCTCCGACAGTGCATTTGCCCCATGCCAGCCTCCCCAAGTAAGTGATTATAGCAAGGACTGCAAGAAGATCAAACCTCTCCATTCTGAAGGAAATCAGCCCTGAGTGCTCACTGGAAGGACAGATCCTGAAGCTGAGGCTCCAATACTTTGGCCACCTCATGAGAAGAGAAGACTCCCTGGAAAAGACCCTGATGTTGGGAAAGATGGAGGGCACAAGGAGAAGGGGACGACAGAGGACGAGATGGTTGGATAGTGTTCTCGAAGCTACCAGCATGAGTTTGACCAAACTGCGGGAGGCAGTGGAAGACAGGAGTGCCTGGCGTGCTCTGGTCCAGGGGGTCACGAAGAGTCGGACACGACTAAACAACAACAAACACACATACTACGAGCCACCATCTTTCCAGCAAAGCCAAGGATGCTGAGCCTCCGTGCTGGAAGTGAGGTCAAACGCCAGGAACACGGACTTACTTTTATGTAACATTGAGCTGCATCTCTTTCGGCCACGGTAAATTCCAACGGCTTATAAAACGCATGGTACACCTAACAGAAAGGAATATCGGAAGATGCAATCAGAGCCAGCACCTGCCTTACATCATTGCTTCATTTTACATTTTTATCATTTCTGATAAGAGAAATCTCTCTCTTCTAGTGTTTCTTCTGCTAGCTGCTCCCCATCCAGTATTTCCCAGCTTCTGCCTTCTGAACTAGGCCCCTCTGCAAACCACTGTTCCAAATCTATACTGTCCTGCTCCTGGGAAGATTCAGGATCAGGATCAGATTGGAATGGCTTCCACCATTCTTCCTGAGTGCAGCCCTCCTCAGCACGGTCCCTGGCACACAGTGGCAGAGCAAGCTGGCTACTCGGCACTGGTGGCCAGCAGCCATGCCTGTCAGGAACCCAGCATACCTCTATATGATCTGCTCCAAACCGCCCTGCAGCTTCTTCTTCCGACAGTCCTACACAGCCATACTCCAGGGGAGTGAAGACAGTGGTAGGCACCTAGGCAATAGAAGGTCATCCTGTTACTTTCTTTCCCCCCCCCCCCAAAATTTTTTATTCATTTTATAACACAAATTAAAAACACAAACAGAAAAGACAAACAAAACGAACAAATTCTTTTCATATCCTTATTTTTCTAAACATTGTTAAGTGGGCTTCCCCAAGTCCCACCTATCTGATTTTCATTTTACTTCATCTTTAGCAGTTTACATATATCATAATTTCTAACCATCTTTTTTTTTTAATCACACTTAAAATAACTTCACATTTTATCACTATTTTAAAATACCCTATCTTCTACTTCTAACCCTACAGCCTATATCCACTTCCAAAGCTATTCTAAGGTTTAAATATTAACATATTTTTTTCAAATATTCCTTAAACTTCTTCCAATCTTCTTCCACCGTCTCTTCTCTCTGGTCTCGGAGTCTCCCGGTCAGTTCAACAAGTTCCATATAGTCCATCATCTTCATCTGCCATTCTTCGATAGCTGGTAAATCTTGTTTCTTCCAATTCTTCGCGGCCATCCTGTTACTCTCAAACCAATAGATCAAGAGCCCCATGCTCCTCCCTATCCCCCAAAACTTAGTGACACACAGTAGTAGTGCAGTGGAAAAAGCAATCTAGGCCAACCCCCAACAATGCAGGAATCTCAACATGCGGTCCCCCATCCAATTTCAAACCATACTGGACCCTGCTTAGCTTCACAAATGTGCTAGCGGTTTCACCACTAGGAGGGGTTGATGCAGGACCCCTTCATAATAGTGACAGCCAGGGCAACTCACAGCCATGTCCCCCCCTTAGATTATACAATAACTTTACAATTATACAAGTTATAATTAAGGATATATTGCAATGACCAGTGCAGATCCTCCATATATTGCCTTTCCCCGAGATCAACTCCTTCTCGGTGTTCGTCCCTCACCCCTTCTCCAGAGTGACCTCGGAAGCCAATCTTCAGTGGCTGACTTGCCTCTTTGCACTCTGATTGGCTCCCATCAACCCACAGAGCAAGAAGGCTTATTCTCATTGGCCAAAAAGCTCCCCTTTCATGCTGATTGGGTGGTTCTAGGATGCTATAGACAAGGACTCTGCTACAGAAATAATACTAACAAGTCGTTGATCCCCCATGACCCTAGCGTTGTTTTGCTGTTTACTTGAATTATCCATGTTTTGCAATTTGTAAACTGCTTTGAAGCCATATTGTCAAATAAGGAGTATATCAATTTAATTAATACAAAAACAGTGGTTAATTAATTAATTAATTAATACTAATACACCGGCACAGGGATGCGGGTGGCGCTGTGGGTTAAACCACAGAGCCTAGGGCTTGCCGATCAGAAGGCTGGCGGTTTGAACCCCCGCGACAGGGTGAGCTCCCGTTGCTCAGTCCCTGCTCCTGCCAACTTAGCAGTTCGAAAGCACATCAAGTGCAAGTAGATAAATAGGTACTGCTGTGTTGGGAAGGTAAACAGAATTTCTGTGCGCTGCTCTGGTTCGCCAGAAGCGGCTTAGTCATGCTGGCCACATGACCCGGAAGCTGTCTGCAGACTAACGCCAGCTACCTAGGCCTATAGAGCGAGATGAGAGCCACAACCCCAGAGTCGTCCGCAACTGGACCTAACAATCAGTGGTCCCTTTACCTTTAATACAGTGGTACCTTGGTTTTCAAACGTAATCCGAGGCGCAAAGGGCAGTCTGCAAATTCAATAGTGAAAATTGTGGAAAACAACAGATACATGCAGCAGAAGCCATTCGACTTCTGAGGCGCATTCGAAAACGGAAGCATTTACTTCTGAGTTTTCAGCGTTCGAAAACTGAAACGTTAGGCTTCCAAAATGTCCAAAAACCGAGGTACCACTGTACTACAGATGTTAAATAACAACCACAATGAAACACTTATTCATGCCCAGTGGTATGTGATTGCTTTGCAACAAATCGTTCATTTTCGAACCCCCAGGGAAGAAAAAAACTCGCAAACTACTCACGTTGTCATAATCCATGAGTTCTGCCGACTGGCCAAATAGCCTCTGAGCAACCAGCTTCCCTGCAGCAATGGCCGTAGGCGTTAGCTCGGGGCGACCCTAAGACAAGACAACAGAATTAGGAGAGGTCCAAACGTCAATGCGAGACTTGAACTCATGACCTGGACTAAGTTATGTTATCTATCTGTTCAGTCAGAACTCACCAGAACTCAATTCTGGCAGCTCTTAGCTGGGCTCCATTGACATTATAATTATAATACATCTATGTGTGTATGAGAGAGAGAGAGAGAGAGAGAGGGAGGGAGAGAGAGAGAGAGAGAGAGAGAGAACAAACAAGACTAACAGAGTATTTCCAAAATCAACAAAAGGGTGGTGGGATACAATTGAGAACAGTCAGGTATAAGGAAAGGAGACCAAAGATATAAAGAAAAACATTGGAAGAATTGTACAGTGGTACCTCGGGTTAAGTACTTAATTCGTTCTGGAGGTCCATTCTTAACCTGAAACTGTTCTTAACCTGAAGCACCACTTTAGCTAATGTGGCCTCCTGCTGCCGACGCCGCGCCGCTGGAGCACGATTTCTGTTCTCATCCTGAAGCAAAGTTCTTAACCCGAGGTACTATTTCTGGGTTAGCGGAGTCTGTAACCTGAAGCGTATGTAACCCAAGGTACCACTGTATGAAAGAGGCAATACGGCAACACCTCAAGATAAGTCATAAACAGCAGATCATATAATCTGTTCGCCTTGTTTGTTATACATTTAATGATAATTAAAAAGAACGGAAGCAAGTCCCAAGTTGCAGTTTGGGATTAATCCCAAGGTTTAGGCAAATGTACGTGTTATCTCTTTTTCCGAACTAACGTTTTGGCTTTCAAGATCGTCTGTCAATGTGATTTGTCAACGTTGCCGTTTCCATCTCCCCCCCCCCCACAAACCGCCTGAAATGCAGCTGCCAATCATTTCTGTGGCAGGAAATACAGATGTTATTTTGGCGTTCCAGAGATCAGAGAAAGAGATAAAACCTGGAGGGTGGGGGAGGAAAGCCTCTGGCATACATTCCTTTAAAAAAAAGCATGAGGAACACCCAAGCTAATTACTAAAACATCCCTGCAGACATAAGCGCAGGGTATTTTTTTTTCTCTGAGTGTATGAAAAAACAATGGCTTAAGACTTCCCTGAGTAAACAAGTCGACACAAATGCTCGCTTTGCACCCATGCGTGGGACTATGTTAGATTATCGGCAATAAAAATTCAAGGACCCATAACAGCTTTCTGGGAAATGGTATATAATGAGTTAAAGAAGGTGTTTAAAAATACTTTTGTTAAAAAACCGGAAGCCTTTCTCTTGGGTATAGTGGGTGAAGAGATACCAAGGGAAGATAAAAGCCTGTTTATGTATGCAACAACTGCAGCAAGAATTGTTGTTGTTGACTCTTGAGAGTCCCATGGACTGCAAGAAGATCAAACGTATCCATTCTTAAGGAAATCAGCCCTGAGTGCTCACTGGAAGGACAGATCGTGAAGCTGAGGCTCCAATACTTTGGCCACCTCATGAGAAGAGAAGACTCCCTGGAAAAGACCCTGATGTTGGGAAAGATGGAGGGCACAAGGAGAAGGGGACGACAGAGGATGAGATGGTTGGATGGTGTTCTTGAAGCTACCAGCATAAGTTTGATCAAACTGCGGGAGGCAGCGGAAGACAGGAGTGCTTGGCGTGCTCTGGTCCATGGGGTCACAAAGAGTCGGACACGACTAAACGACTAAACAACAACATCAGCTGTACCCCATAATCATCACAATTATAACAAATAAAGGCTTGACATATCTCGCTTTGCATGTCATGAGTCTATCTTATATATTAGTTTCACCTTTTAAGTTGAATTACTGAAATAAATGAACTTTTCCACGATATTCTAATTTTCCGAGTTCTTTCAGAGAGAGAGCAAGTAAGAAGTGTTTTTGCAAAAACCGTGTGAACTTAATTGTCAATCAGTTTGATTTCGCAGTCAAATGACTAACACCTTCAGCCTTTTTTTTTTTAAAAAAAGCTGTACTCCTTTCTCTCTTTTTTTGCCTTCCACGGGCAGCAAAACCTATTTATTTCAGAAGCAGAATTGATATAGGGGAGATAACAAAGCCCTCTCGCCAGCTGTTGCCACATAATGCTTTTCACCTGATAAGCATCAGTAATAATCTCTGATGCAGAGGTGTTCTGCGTGGAGGAAATTACTGTTCTGTGTTGCTGGCATAAACACTCCAAATGAAAATGAAAAGCGAGGCTTTAACACGCTGATATAGGCTTGACGACAAATGGGCAGCGGTTA